>NC_135769.1:3111839-3156839 GCF_052425735.1 Oculina patagonica
AAAAGGGCGAGAAAGGCACAATTTGAGGCCGAGATTCTCGAAAGGCTCGAAAAATGATAGATTTCAAACATTTCTGCTTTAGTAAGTGAAAAACAGATTGAAGGTATCCAAAAAATGGCCCAAAATTGAATTTATTAGTCGAAGATCCGGTAATGACACCTTGATTTCCACTGCAAAATTATTCAGGCTGCCGAGAAATTTAAGCAGCGGATAGCGAATTACTATCGAATTATATAATTGCGAAGGATAGCACTTGTATGTTTGCTTCATTTAGGCACCGGAAAGATCGTCGGTTGCAAGAAGTTCAGAATTCTTCCCGAATTTGACGGCACTGATCGCCAGTCATCCGATCTGTTTCGACACATGATAGATAGAGGGCGAAAATATTATGTTATTCAAACGCCTTTCTAATGGAATTGACGGCGGTTTTGATTTAAATAAAGCTGTTATTTATCCCCATTACTATTACAGACTGCAGCTACAGCTGCCGAGCTCGAACAGTGTATATTAAAAAAAATTAATAGTATTTGCCGCGACAATTGTGTAACGAAATTGACCTCCTTAAAGTGCCTATGAAGTAAAAATTAATTAATGCTTATTTTAAAGACTTTTACAAATAAAGAAGAATGGCGTTTACCGTTTTGAAAGATCTTCTTTCGTTTAGGAGATATTCACGTTTTTGTGTTATGCAAATGAGGTAAGTGATGACGTCATAAATTGTTCCACTAAGAGATAGATCACAAAATCAAGGATATCTCTGACAATATAAAGGTGATATTTCTGAAACTTGGCATCAGTAGTAACCTTCCTTAAAGGTGCAAGATGGCTCATACTATGATGTAACCATGGCAACACTCTTGGTTCCAGGCTCTTTCTGTCATAAACCAAATATCTCAATTTGCAACTCTTTAAAGTGGGACAGAGGGTCCAACTTGGAACACACATAATGCCTTATTACCCTAACTCCCCTCATTAGCTTGTTGGGAGTGGATCATCTTTGATTAAGCAAAAACTGGGGATATCAGTATTAATTAAAATAGGTATTTGCAGCAAAACTGTTGCCATGGCAATGGCCCGACAGGTGTCATGTTGTGTCTTTTATGGTGTTCATTAATCGTGCCAAGTTTGAAGAACACAGCTTAAATATTCCAAGAGATATTCTTGATTCAGTGCTTCATCTTTTTGTGGAACAATTAATGACGTCATCACTTTCCTCATTTGCATAATATTAAAACGTTAATATCTCTGAAACGAAAAAAGATATTGCAAAAAGGAAAACGCCATCTTTCTTTATTTTGAAAAGCCTTTAAAATAAACACCAATTATTTTTTACTTCATAGGCACTTTAAATATTCGGGTCAGGCAAGGGGACCGATCGGACGAGCGTTTCTTTATGTAATTTTGTGGTGGCATAAATCTGAGGTTACCTCTGTTGTGTTGCAAAATGTGCCACTAAGAACAGTGTAAACGTTTTGCATTTCTCATAAAAATAAATGTTTTCTTTCAACAAATCCCGGCAGCAAATCGGGCCTTTATAATCCATTCAATAGCTGAGAGTAAAACATTTTACACATTTATTGAATAATCGCTCTGTTTGACAAACCTTTTGTTTCAAACCACGGTTTGAGCTTTCTACGTTGCACAGGTAAGGCTTTCAAAAGTCCGAGCCAATCTGGCCATGGTTTTGTGAAACAATCGCTAAATACCGGTATGCCTCCAAAGTGCCCGCCAACCATACATTGCTCTTACAGAGCGGTTTGTTTGTCCGAATTTTGACTCACACCGGGGGTCAAATTCTGTGACGTCATTAGTGCGCTTCGCTAATTGCAACATCATTAAATGTGTTAAGTGATATTTATAAGTGTTTTTGTAGCCTGTTGTGAAATTACTTCCAGTGGAAGCAGTAAACGTTAAACGTTTCTTCCGTTCAGAAGTTAATGCATCGCCATTAGAAAAATAAACAGCAACTGTTTTGCTGGAAATGCAGTCGTTAGAAATGGAATGTGTAGCCGTAAGGTAAAGAATAACGAGGAGAAGCGGCTTTTGGTAATATCCAAACGAAAATTTACTTCTCAATGTGGGGTTAAGATTGCGTGACGAGACAAAAGGTAACTCTGTCGTGCGTAACCTTACCTCGATCAGGCGTTATTTTTCTGCATTAAACCGAGTAGAAATCTTTCTAACTCGAAAGGAAACAACTATTTCGATTAAACATGTTAAAGGCAAACGTCAAAGTTTACCTTTTTTAACCAAGTCAAAGTATATGAGTCGCAAAACACCCTGCCATCGCGACTGACAAGTACAGCATTTACTCCGCGAAAATAAAAAAATGCTTGAACTGAAAGACGTTTGAATTCTTCCATGATATGTTCGAACAACAATGGCCAGGATAAACCTTCTACTCATACTAACTTCATGCAAAAAAAGTCGATATCTCGAAGAGATCTTTGATTTCAAAATGTTTGACTCTAATGAAGATGGCTGGTAATTTGGCAAAACTCTTACAACAATTCAGAGACACCATTCTTTAAACCTGTTTGATACAGCATGACAGCTAGTATGCATGCTCCAAATATGAATACTTACTCTGACTGTTCCATCATCACAGCCAGTACAGATAAACCTGTTGTCTTGTGAGAACGACGCAGACCTCACCACATCAGGGTGTGGCCCAAGGGAGTACAAAAGAGCTCCAGTAGAAGAATCCCACACCTAAATAATAATAACACATTCAAATGATTCAAAATGCAGTACCAAAACATTTCTCTTACAAGCCAGGACAGGACATTATTTTTCTCTCTAAGTGTCCACCCCTCCCCCCTTCAAATAAGCACCCCCTTCTACAATAAGCTCCCACCCCCTTATGTACAATCTTGAAATTTGAAATATTGAAAAACCAAGCCTCCTGAAAAGAACTTTTAAAATATGTCTGTATGTGTTGTTCAAGAGAATATCCATCCACTTTCCCCATGGAAGATTTTTGGTTTGAACTCCCCATCTCACCTCTCCAGTTTGGATTCATGCTTCATTTAGAAATTTTGGCTTTTTAACCCCACCCTGTCTCCTACCCCCCTCCCCTTTTAGAATTTCCAAGGACCTTGTATGGGATGGGAATGGGTATTATCTGGAATCACACAATTTACATTTAATTAAACGAAAGCAGCATGATCAACCCATGTTTATTGCCAAGTACTATCATCTAGTCTCCCTGAGGCTAAAGGTGTTGGCATAGGGCTAACAACAGAAACATTGACAACAACTTCAAGGCAGCAAGACTTGGAAAGGAAGGGCCCTTCAACCAAGGGAATACACCTGGCAGGAAGCTGTACAAAAAAGCCCAAGGTCGAGCTTACTGACGAGGTGTTGTCAATGGCCTATGATCCACATGGAGGGACGGGCCTAAGTAAGTAAGTACTATCATCTAATGTTAAGCTAAATGACGTTTTTGTAAGTTCCCCTTTTTCAGAATAACAATTTGTTGATACTGGTAGTTTCCAGTTTCTATGATTACCTTGGCATATCTATCCACTGAAGCTGACAGCAGTCTCTTGTCATCTTGAGAGACATCACAAGACAGGACATACTCACTACTGCTGTGAGGGCAAGACAACTGAAGGGATCCATTCTGTACATTCCACACCTGCAAAATGAAATATTGAGAAAAATAGGAACAATATTCACACAGATGGACTTTCTTTGCCCAACTCATACTCGATTTACTAGCCTGAGGAAATAAAGGTCTCTGTTTTCTGTGGGAGGCGTGGTGGCCTAATGGTTAGTGTGCTGGACTCTGAATCAAGCAGTCCGGGTTTGAGCCCTGGCTGGGGCACTGCATTGTGTTCTTGGGCAAGACACTTTACTCTAACAGTGCCTCTCTCCACCCAGGTGTATAAATGGGAGCGGGCAAATTTACTGCTGGGGGGGGGGGGGGTAACCCTGTGATGGACTTGCATCCCATCCAGGGGGATTGGAAATACTCTTGTCCCTTCATGGCTCAATCTACTCTACCCAAGAAAGAGACTCCTGAGTTTAAACACAAAACATTACACATTGCACCTGTTAAGCGCCTCTGATTGGTTATAACTTGGATTTAAGTATTTGCACCCAAGTAAAAACCAAAGAGAGACATCCACTACTCAGATCACTATGGAGCTACATGTAATGGAATTTAGCTGGTTGAATGGACATCTCAAAGAGAGACCTTTGTTCACACAAGCTACCAGTTACCACACTACAATTTGAACAAGGTTTGACAAAGCAATCAGCAGCTAATTTTTCGTAGCAATATAAATACATAGTCAATCAGACAAGTGATAAGAATATTATTAATTTTACTTTGATGCAACCCTCCAAGTTTATTTTTTTCCTTGGTGGCCATTTGACGGTAATTGTGAAGAACAGCTCCCGCTAACCGACTGTCAGTCGACTGTTGGTCGTTTGTCGGTCGTCTGTCGGCCGATAGTCGGCCATTTGTCCTCCCACTTTCGGGCGTCTGTTGGCCGTTTGTCGACCGGCTGTCGGTCGACAACCTGCCAACAGGTTTTGGCTATGATGTCGGCCAACTGTTGGCCGACAGCCAGCCGACAGGCGGTGATGTGTCGGTAAGGTGTCGGTATGATGTCGGTAAGTTGTCGGTTATACGGTAACACTAACCTTTTGGTTTCTTTATGTTTTTCCTCCGTAACGGACCTCAAAATTTATGAGAAAATGAAAGGAAAGGTATATACTCCTGAGTTTCGTTCATTACAGCCTAAAACAAGCTTCTGCGCTGCCGAAATCGACCAGAGAATTTACGCGAACACAGCTACTCCATTTTTGTCCGCCATATTGGATTGGTTAACTTAGTCTCATTCCCCCTCGGATTTTTATGCAATTTTTGTTTCATGTGACGTATCGTAAGTATCTTTTATTATGTTTCATGTAGTGTATTAATGTTTGTTATCATAAATTAACTTTATTGTTGGTCATTTACTTTTATAGACTTAGTTGCACTGTTTTGGCCTGAGTTTTGGATAAAATCATCTTCGAAGGTGATTTCATTGCTTGCCTTATGCACTTAAAGTTACGTAGGTGATAGATTTATAAGAGATTGAAGTTTGTATAAAAGAAAATCTTGGCGAGGAGTCGATTTGTTTTGTAGTAAGTACCGTAGTACGATGAAATACATGTAGTCTTATCTGTTTTAATTGCTTTCTGCGTCGGGATTACTTCTGTGTTTACTGCTATGTTTTACAGTAAAATTTCTGTTTCGGGAAACTGTCGGTGGGCTGTCAGTGGCCTGTCGGTAGTCTGTTGGTAACCTGTCGGCCGACTGTTGACCGACAGTCGGTTAGTGGGGGCTGTTCTTCACAATTACCTCACTGTTTGCTCAAGTTTGGTCGCCAGTGAAAAATTTTAGTCACTAAATTAAGCTCACGCTTTTAATTCTTTTTCTCAATTTATGTGCCAGGCTGGCGACTTCGGTTCCAATTTAATCCCCAGCTCCAAAATTTAAGTTGCCGTGGCGACTAAAATGGTCTTAACTTGGAGGGTTGTGATGTACTGTCAAAACATTAATATAGCAAAAAGGAAACGGTCATAAGCAGTACCATACCTTAAGTGTCCCATCTAAGGATGCTGTGAGCAGCAGTTGTTCGTTCTGGTTGAAGAACATGCATCTCTGGATGCCAGCTGTGTGGCCTTCCAAAGAGAACATTAATCTTCCATCCACACAGTGGTAAACCTTGATACAAGAAAATGTTTCAGAAAATTACTTACCTGGTAATAAATTAAATGTTTAATAAAAATATATCAAATTCAAACGTAACATCCTGGAGAGGATTACTGTACCCATTCAGTTATTCTGTACTAGTTGTTTAATTTGCATTATTTATTCCAAGTGCATGGGCGAGGTTCGGGAGGAGGAGGGTGAGAGGACTTCAAAATTTCTTTTTCCTGTGCTCTTTTCTCCTGCTTAAAAATATCTAAATCCTACCCTTTTTCTTTCCCACGTCCTTTTCTTTCGGGTACCTACTCCTCCGGGGGGGGGGGGGGGACTCCTATATGAAACGGACGGGGATGCTCGTCGAAAATTTTGGAAAGAGCCCCTAAAAGAGACAAATCAGTGGGTGTGGCTCAAGCTTTTCTTGAACTCTAAAAGATACCAAAAAACTAAGATATAGAATTAATATTTGTATATTTCTTCGCGTGTAATCCTAAACGAGACCATTATGGCTAAAAATATTAGCGTTTTGCCTCGAACACCCTTAGCGAGACCAAAGACCCGAAATTAACACCCCTAAGCGAGATGACGTGCATCCCTGTCACTTTCATATGCGAGTCCCCCCCCCCCCGGCCTACTCCCCTCTTACTCCTCCCATCTCCTTTCCTCCAGAACAGTGCAATCTTCCATTTTAGAACCCTAAAAAGCTAATGGAATGTAATCTAATGTATAAAGAACAGAACTGAGTGCAGGTGATTCACTTGCAAAGATGACAAAAAAATATTACCTTTGCAGTGCAATCATCTGAGACTGATACTAAGAGTTGGGCGGATTTGTTGAAAGCGCACCACTTGACACGACCAGAATGGTTCTTGAACTGCTGGATTACTTTACAAGTTGTTCTCTCTAAAATCTACAGGTCAGAGCAACAGACAACACTTTTAAACACTTTGAGGGTAAAAAATAACATTTTGCCTCACACAAAATTCATCCCCTCACAAGTTTGACATCTGAGATTTGAGCCAAAAAAAGCCTTCACTAGATCTCACTAAGAAGAGATGCTACTTTTGGCTCAAGGTGGTCCAAAAATTGACAAAAAGTTATAGTGACAGACTTAACAAAATCAGTCTTTAGCATGGTGGGGGTCAAATGCATAGCTTTTAGCTTCAAACTCCAGTTGGATGCTCAAATCACTGATCAAGATACATCAGATGAGACTTGTAGTAGGCAACAACATTTAGCTGAGTAGGTAATTAAAATGAACATACCAATTTTTACGAAGAATCATTTTCAGGCTAGAGTAGTTTATATTAACTTACCTTGACAACACCATCATCTAAACCAATGGCCACCTGACCTCCATCACTGTTAAAACTGATGCTTGTGATTTTTGAGTTGTTTGCTTCACTTTGTGACAATAACTTGGTATTTTCACCTTCAAATATCTGAAAAGCAAGATCAAGAATTCTTATCAGTCTCTTGTTTGATGCTCATTCTAGATTGTCATTCTTGGGATGACCTCGGATAGTGTATCCGAAAAAAATCTCAACATTTTTATCCTTTAACCTGTTTTTTATAGGACAGTTTCTTCAAAATATTTTTTATTTTCTATGATGAATTTGACCAAATAAGGATAGACATTTTAGCTACCCAAAAGAGATGACCCCCAAAAGTTTCAACCCTCCACAAGCTTATATATGGCAAAAAGGCTGCTAAATTTAAAAGTAATGAAGGACATTACATTTTGAACTTTATGATAATTATGTGAGGACAACAACTCGCTATTTTTTAACAACCATCCATACTACTGTGTAGCTTTTAAGCATTCTTATTATTGGATTTAAAGACCAGTTTCCCTGACAATAGAACAACCTAAAATAGCATGATCAAATACCCTTTAATTGTAATTTTCCTGTAATAATTTATTATTATTATTATTATTATTATTATTATTATTATTATTATTATTATTATGTTTAAGCTACACTGGCTACCCGTACAATTCCGTATTATTTTTAAACTACTGTTAATAGTCTACAAAGCACTCAACGACAAAACACCATCCTATGTTTCTAGTATGCTAAGTTTTAGAAAGTTCTCTCGGTCACTACGTTTCAGTGGCCAAGAACTGCTAACTGAGCCCATGGCTAAACTCAAGACCTACGGAGACCGGGTGTTCAGCACTGCTGCGCCAAGGCTGTGGAACAACCTGCCACTGAGCATCCGAAAATCGGCATCATAAGACATTTTTAAGAAGAACCTAAAAACTTATCTTTTTAAAGAAGCCTATGACATTTAATTTTTATTTCTTATACACGTTTACTTTAAGTCCAGTTAAATAATCATGATATTTTTAGTTTTTTAATTTTTAACTTTTAAAACTTCACTCTCTGCATGTATAGATATTTTAGCTCCATAGATTAATTTAGTTAGGTATTTTTATATTTTATTTTTATATTTTAGCATAGTGATTGTAAAGCGCTATGAAAGATTAGCTAAATAGCGCTATAGAAATGATTATAATTATTATTATTATTTACCATTAGCCTGTTGTTTGTGTCAGTTATGGCAATACTCAGGGAATCCCCCATGAACATCACATCAAACACCATCCTGAGCTTGATTGATTCTTGAACATTGTTCATGTCAACAGCCCAGATCTGGGGAAAAAAACATTGATCTTAGTGTAAATAAAATAGTAAGTACTAGTCTGAGAGGAGGAAAAGTCATACATGGCATCGTTAAGGGCTCACAATTATAAAATAAAGATGCCAAAATGTTTAAAACCGTGGCTAAACAAGTGAGTAAAAACTTTAACTACTGGTATACCTTAACAGTTTCATCCTCGGAAGAGGAGACAAGCTTGCTGGTATCCTGTGAAAAGGCAACACAGTGTACCCAACCTGAATGTCCTCTGTAAACACCCAAGCTGGCTTCGCTTACTGCATTCCACAGCTGAAAATAAACCAAAAAAGACAGCTATCACCTTTGATTTTTCTCGATTTAAGACCTACATGTAGTAAGTTACCTGGATTGACATATGTGTTGTTCCAGAAAACTACCCATTAGGTACCTCTCCTATGGAAGGTTTTAACCTGCAACCCCTTCACCCTTCACCCTTCACCCTTCCTGGAACCCCTCTGGGAATTCCACTTAAACTTTATACTTTCCTTTACAACTTTTGGCTTTTGAACCTCCCCCCCCCCCCCTCCCCATCCCACCTTTCCCTTACAACATTTGACCTTCCCCAGGGTGGGTGTGTTGTGGTTCAAATTTATTTTTGCTTTAAAATTTTTCAAACCAGTCTGAGTCTTACCTATTTCCCTTTGTGTCCTATGCAAGTGCAAAGCCTAATGCATCAAACTGAAAAATTGTAACATGAAATAACCTGTACCTGTATAGTCGTGTCAGACAGTCCCAAAGCCAAAATACAGTCATCACGTGAATAAGCCATCGAGAGAGTTGTGGATGGCGTATGAATGTTCTTTATTTCTTGACCAGTTTTGGAATCCCAGATCTAACGAAGAAACCCAACACTTAACACATAATAAAAATAATGTGCCTGACATGTATTTTCTTTTAATGACAACTACAGACTTTAAATGCCAAATCCTTGTCACAAATATAATCTTCCTCTCTTTACAGTGTATATGCAGCAAATAATCAGGTGAAATTTTCAGTTCTAAGCTGTTTGTACGTAACCAAACAACAACTTTGATTCTATGTTTTACCCACATAATTACCCACGTTATATCACTACATGTTAAGTATGTGATCAATAATAATAATAATAATAATAATAAAAAATATATAACAATGTAAAAATAAAAAAACATCATATAAACAGATAAATAGCAAAAAAGTTAAAAAATCTTATTAATTTATGCTTATGTAACCTATAAAAATAATTTGTTTAAAGACTGCCTAAATAAAACCCTACTACTAGTTTGTCTAGTTTTTAAAGGTAAAGAATTAAAAATGTTTGCACCAGAGAAATAAAAACTTTTTCGTGCAAATTCAAGTTTCACTTTAGGTAAAACAACAGTGGCTCTACAGTTCCTCATACATGTATCACGATTATGAGTTAAAAAATTAAAATAGTTAAAACTATCAAACGTTGCCTTGTAGACAGTCAAAAACAAAATTACAGGCTTTTCTCATTAGAGTGTTCTCGACTGTGGGTAGGCTGAGTTCACAAGTAAGACATTTAGTATTTGGCAGAATGGTCCTGTGACTGCGTTGTTCCAGGTCTCTGATATTGTGCTTTGCGCTAACACCATCAAAAAGAGCAAAACTAACATGGTACAATTCAGACCTTGTCAAAAGAATTATTATTATTTAATAATAATAGTCTAATCCTCCCGCCTCCCATGCCTTTTACTCCCACTTCCAATATTCTTTACTTCCACCTGTCACCCCTTTCCATAGCCAATCTCTCCTCTTTGTTCCACATCTACTGCAAAAAATTTTACTTGTTTTTGCCCAGTTCCCCCACCTTAGGAATGCCACTTCTCGCCCTCTGTTCTCTCACTTCCTACCCCCCCCCCTTTTCTCTCATGCTTCCATCCCCCAGTCCCCCTTCGCAACATTGTTATGAAAAAATAAATATGCTTGTCACACCTTAACAAGTGTATCAGAGACACCAACTATACTGCGTCCAGTTGGCTTGAAACAACAAAATGTTACAGCAGAGCTTGTTCCTCCCTCCAGTGTAAACAACTCTTTTCCTGACATAGAATCCCAGACCTAGCAGGGTAGAAAAAAGACAATCATCTACCTGAAAAAAAGACAATTATCTACCTGAACAAATATCACAAAAGTAAAAAGCCATGCAGCTAAACTAAAAGTGGAACCTCCAATAGCATACATGTTATACCTGGAATGTGTTAAATCACTCATAGACCTAAGATTCATTGAACCTTTTTACCGCATTACCTTAACAAGTGTGTCATCAGAGCAAGAGACAATTCTTGAACCATCAGGTGAATAACAGCAACAGCGGACAATATCTGCATGCCCAGTGTAAGTGACACATTGTGTTCCATTTTCACTATTCCAAACCTATAATTTCAATGTAATAAAAAAATCCTGTATTAAAAATATAAAAAGTTACAGTACTAGTGGCAACTCAACATTTGAGTGAAGGGTAAATGAATAATTTTCCTCTTTTTCACTTACATAGGAAACCCTCCAAGTGTATTTTTTTCGTGAGGAGCCATTGGGCCACCAACTGCTCATGTTTGGTCGCCAGTGAAAAATTTTAGTCGCTAAATTAAGCTCACGCTTTCAATCCTTCTTCTTAATTTTGGTCGCCAGTCTGCCGACTTCAGTTCCAATTAAGGTGATTTCCTAGTATTGCATTGCGCATCCTTACTGCACAGAATTTTACGCGTAATTAGCGTGCGCACATAAACAAAATGGCGGCTTTTTTCTATGTGGCTTGGCTCGCAAGAGAGAGAAATCATCGTTTTTCGTAAACGAGTTCGGTGACCTATCATTTTTTTCTCTTAGTTCGAGAGTAGCGATCAAATTCTTTCTATAAAATGAATACAGATCAATTTCTATGGCAGAATAATACATTATCACCGAAAACGTGTACTTTCAGCAGTACTCGCAAAGGAAATATAAGGAATTATATAGTAAATACAAGGTCTTCCTGCTCCTAAACGAATACAGTGACCCCCCTTTTTTATTTCAAAATTTTACTTCCCTTAGGGTAAACAGCCAACTGGTAAAGTTTGGTTGGAAATCTATGAGCAGTTCTATTTCTTGGGAATTACCTTAAGTCGCCAGCTCCATAATTTTAGTCGCCATGGCAACTAAAATGGTCTTAACTTGGAGGGTTGATAGGAGATATTAGTAAGCTAATTCAGGAATAAAAAACTCTTACCAAACATGAATTCATAATTTTCATGGCTAATCTTTAGCCTGTCCCATGGTTTATGCTCATAGGAGGTGGGACAGCAGGGACGTGGTGGGGGGAATGGGTCTGAATGTCCTGATTCTTATACCTTTTGCTCTCAGTTCTCACCCCTTCCTAGCTATTTCTGCTTTTTATGACAAAATATTTTATGCAACGTTAGTTGAAAAATTCTTTCTTATTTCTCCCAAATTCCACTACCTTTGAAATCTCACTTCCTTGCCTCTCCCATCCTTCTTTGCCATACTCATCCTGTCCAATTTACTCCCTGAGGTTTAGGACTGCCCCCCCCCCCCCCCTCCCCATCGGGCATCACAGGATTGTGGTATTTGGAATCAAAAGGACTAACAAACATTTTTACATGTGAAATCCATTTCATTGCTCTGAAAGGCTAAAAGGTTTTTCTACTTTTTCACCAAACAAGGCAACAGTGTAAGTACCTTGACAGTTTTGTCAGCAGAACAGGAAACAACGTTTATGTCATCTGGGGAAAACATACATGTGAACACCTCTTGATCATGGCCCTTGAAAGTCAAAAGCTCTCTTCCACTAGTACTGTCCCAAACCTAAACAAAATTGGTTAAAAAAAAGGTTATTAACACATGGCCAGGCATAATGTATCTTCCTGTGGATGGGATGCTAGTCTATCACAGATAACACCCTGTACAGCATCAGACTGGTTGAAATGCAAACAATACTGGCTGAAAACCATTTATACTGTCTTCTGGGTGAAGAGGGGCACAGAGACAGCTCAAGAACTTAAAACAATGAACCCTAGCAGAGCTCAATCCTGAACTCTCAAATGTGCAGTTCCAGAAAATATTCATACCCACCCCATGGAAGGTCAATAGAAATTCCGAGGAGGTGGGGGGGGGGAGGGGTGTCTTGAAAGCCAAAATTTTAAAAGGAATGTATGGGGCTTAACTGGAATATCCAGAGGGGTTGGGGGATTCAAACCAAGAAACTTTCTGTCGGAGGGTTATAGATATTTTATGGAACAACACAATCCAGATTCCAGTGCAATAACCAATACGCCAGCATGCCTGCCAGTACTTCAGGTGTTAGGTGGTGATTCAAAGACTGCAAAAAATCTCTTCAGCCACCATTTGTACCAGCCCCCATTATGGGTGTGAGTGAGTGAGTGTTAAATCCTATTCTATCAGTAGATTTATTCATGAACATACCACCAAACTCATGGCTCCCATGTCAGCCTGGAAAAGCTGACGATTAATGAGACACTGTTCACACTAACAGAGAATGCACAAACCTTGACAGTGTGGTCAGCAGAACATGAAACAATTCTAGCATCATTACTGGAGAATGCGCAACAGTATACCATGTCAGAATGGCCTGTCAAAGACACCAGCTCTTTCCCAGACTGACTCTCCCACACCTAGAAAGAAATATGAATATGACAAATAATTCATTGTACATGTGTAACACATTTTCCCCAGAAACACTCACTAAAGATTTTGTTTAATTTTAGTCAACTTTCTGGTATCTTCCTCTTGGCTTTCCAGACCTAACTTTTTTGCCAATTGAAGTACAAAGGACTGCTTATATGTGCACTGTGTATATATAGTTTGACGTCTCCACCTCACAGACTTAATTGGTAATCATCTGGCCATATACACAATGACTCAACTAATTTATATTACATGTTCATGTTGACTGTCAACAGTATAGAATGTCCTGTATTATATGACTAGCCCCATCAGCAGGCGAGATAAACCAAATTCTGCATTATAATTGGCTAACCTAAATGGCTATCTTGCCTGCTCAGGATTAATTACTTAATCTTTTTCGTCCCCGGTGGGACATACATGTAAGGCAACAACAATCTCTTTCCATTTAGCCCTATTTTGTGCAGCATGTTGTGCCTCGCCCCATTGAGTTTTACCTCACTGAGCTCAGCCATGAGCTCAGCCAAGCTTGTTCAGTCAAAATGGCTGGATATTGCCTGATAATAAACCATGGCAGCATCTTAGTCTAAAAGAAAAACCTTGGCCAACATCCAGCCATCTTGACCATCTTAAGAAGTACTATGTGAGTAAAACAGAATTCTACAAAGTTGGTTGTACTGTACCTTAACAATTTTATCTGCACCACAGGACACCACTTTGCTGGCATCCTGTGAAAACTGGCAGCAGTATACAGCTCCTTGGTGAATTTTCACAGTTATCAGAAGCCTATCCTGTGATTCCTCTCTCTGATTACTAAAACAACCAAAACAATCCCACAGTTATACTCACTAAAATTTGCAAAGTTTAAATGAGAGCAATTTCTCACCTCCAGTCAAGGTACAGCCTCCCTTCACCCGCCATTTGGGTGGCATTCTCTTGTGCCTGTTTGTAGACTTCTGAGTCTGTGTATTCACTCAGACCCATTTGGATTAAATCAGGAAGAGGCTTTTCCACAAATCGATGTGCATTAACACTTGCAAAATGGTGGAAATCTTCTATGACTTCTAAATCCTGGAGAAACACAAAAAGCAGCATAAAATTACAACTAATACTTAAGGTAGTTAGCAAGATAAGTTCAACATAACTGTAGTGTCACCTCCCCCGCCCCCTTCCTCCCCAGCCGCCTCAATCAGTAGAAACTCCCTCCTGTGAAAGTTCCCCCTAAACATATACCCCCATATTTAGTTCCCTTCTTTGGCTAGTATCCCCTACCCTTTGGTGGTGGTCCCCAAAGTTCCCTATGAAAGAAAGCTCCCTCCCAACACTCTTTTGCATAGAAGGTACCTCAAATTTGTCTCATATTTGTTATGGTGAGCAATGAAAATGTATTCACTGATTCACTGCAGCTGAATGTTCTGGATATAGGACTATTAGTATCTGATATTAAAGCTTAGCCTTGATTTCTCCAACCTCTTAAGTTACAATCATCCTTGCATGTGCACTGTACATGTTACAATTTACCTTGTTTTCAACATGTCCTTTGATTGACAGGTAATCATTCAGTAGATTGGCAGGCCCAGTGACATCAAGCTTGGCAGCAAGCCACTTTAGATCTGTAATGAGTTTCTGTGCCTCTCCTATCAGACCTGCCTTGAGCATGTGTCGAAAAAGATTCCAATGAATATAACCATCATCGATCATCTCGCTAAACTTCCCTGAAATTCATAAATGCAACAACACAAACAGTTCAGACACTGCTAAGAAATAAATTACTGACAACCAGAGGCTTCTCACATGCCCTTTCTGGTCTAAGAAAAAGCCGAATATTAAGGCCCATTCTTTCTTATTGCCTAACTTTTTTTGCAGGCTGTTGTTATGTTTAATTTAACTATGACAGCTATTTTGGGGCGTTTATTTTTAATCATTTGGATTTTACACTTCATTTGCACCTCCTCCTGAGTACTCCTTATCGCTGTGATCTTTACACATTGCAAACATGGACACCTTATAGTTCCATAGGTCAAGAGTTTGAGTTTGTTGTGTTCTCAGGTATTATTAATAGTTATGCACCCATCAATGTTAAGCCCGAGGGGGGGGGTCGGGCTAACCACGGGATTTTGATCGTGAGGTCGGTCCCCAGGGTAGGGATTTTGATCGTACCTGATGGCCCAGGGTAGGGATTTTGGCCATATATGATCCCCTGCAACAAGGTTTGAAGGACATCTGACCACCTTTCATTGCTCCCGGGTGGGGATTTTGACCAATTATTTTGTCCCGGGGGTGGGGAATTTGACTTCTTTTTTTAGAAAATGTCAAAATCCCCACCCCTTGCCCGACCCCCCCCCCCCTCGGGCTTTACATTGATAGGTGCATTACTTTTCTTTCACAGTGCTTCTCCACCCAGACCTGTGCAAAAATTTGTTCCAGTGATTTTTTAGAGGGGTGGTGAATTGGAAATTTGAGACAATATAAGACGGTGAAACTACTATCTTTGCTGCGAGCCTGAGACTTTCTTAGCCCTGCAAAAGAAATCTCTGAGACTCTGAGATTGCTTCCCAGAAAAATTCAAGATGATGAGACCCCTAGAATTCTGAGCTAAAATTCTGCAAGACATGCATTTTTTTCAGGACTTTTCACCACCCTTGTTAGCAAAATCTCTCAAAATGCTGGGAAGGACTAGCAGCACTTCAATGGGAGTAAGAGTTAAGCATAATGGCATGTCCTTGAAGTTTACAATGGCACTTACAAGTAGCTTACCCTTATACACATTTCTGTATCTGTCCACCAGTTTCTTGTGCAAAGCTTCTAGGTTTGTAGCTTGTTCTTGAAGGAAAGTAAGTTGCAGGTTGTGAACACTGTACCATGTGCCTGTTATGTCATCAGATGTCACTGTCCTCCTTGCTAAGGATTTATTGACCAAGTCTTCCATCCAGTCTTCTACAACCTCAAACTACAAAAATATTATTCAGTAAAAATGTTGATTTGCTTGAAAATTTTATTCAACATTTTCATTATTGTCACTTGAGTGTGATCCTTATCTCCTATCCTGAACATCTAGTCAACTTAATTATTTTTTTAATTTAATTGACCGACCGACCAACCAACCAACCGACCGACCGACCGATAGGAATAAAATAGGAATTTACAGTGCTAGTGGCATTTCCACATAGTGGCTCTTCAGATCCCACTGATTCCAGATCGAATTGGAATTTAGTGATGTTGGTTTTTGTGGAGGGAGGAAAACCGGAGAACCCGAAGAGAAACCCTCTGAGGAAAACAAGAACTAACATCAAACTCAATCCACATATGAAGCCAGGTCCCGGAATCTAACCCGGGCCACATTGGTGGGAGGCAAGTGCTCTCACCACTTTGCCATCCCTGCTCCCTGACTGATTGACTGACAGACTGACCAACAGCTGACTGACTGGCTTACTGAACACCTTCAGAACTAAACGGCTGACTGGCCAACTGATCAGTCAACTAACTGGCCAACTGACTGGATGACTAACCGACCCACCGACGGACTGACTGACTTCAAGGGCAGATGAATATTTTATGTCCAGTACTGGGAGGCGCATAGGCCTAATGGTTAGCGCGCCGGACTCCGGAGCGAGCGTTCCGGGTTCGAGCCCTGGCCAGGGTCACTGTGTTGTGTTCTTGGGCAAGACACTTTACTCTCATAGTGCCTCTCTCCACCCAGGTGTATAAATGGGTACCGGCGAAATAATGCTGGGGGGTTCCCTGCGATGGACTAGCATCCCATCCAGGGGGGAGTAGAAATACTCCTAGCTGCTTAATGCTAAGGAAACCGGGATAAGCTCCGGCAGTATGCGCCACTTTGGCTCGAAGCTGACCCTTATATACTTACATTGTACAACTATCTCTTAGACATTTTCTAAGAAAACCAAGTCAAAATAAATGACAACCCTACCTCTTCATCCCAAAGTATACACAGAACCTGAGCAGGCACTTTGGACTCTTCATGGAACACTGCAAAATTTTCATAAAGTTGTCTCAGTTCATCATCCAAGTTATTAATGCTCATTCGAATTGCTTCGGTCAGTGTTGGATATTCATACTCAAACTTTGGTTTCAGCTTGCTAACATTTTTCTTCTTTAGCTGGCCAACATAATACTGCCATCGTTTGGGATGACTGCGAAGCAGAGCACCGATCATGCTAATAGCCAAGGGAGAGCCATTTGTAAGGTGAAATATTTCTGTGGCTTCTGCTGGGAGTTGAGCTGCTGGTTGATTTGTCCACTGAGCTAGAATTTGTAATGATTCGCTTTCTGTGAAGCCCTCACTGATACGAACTTTTGCTTTTGATCCACCAACCATGTTTGTAATTGCAGCGTCACGGGTGGTTACCATGATTCGGCAACGAATGTCAAAAAATTTAACATCGCTAGAATCCCAAAGATCATCTAGAACTAGCAAAGATCTTGGGTGCTGGTGGGCAAAGAGCATTCTTAACCTGTCCTTTGCTTCTTCAGTGTTTCTGGGGGGTTGCCGACTATGATCGGGATCAAGTCTAGCACAGAGATTTTGCATTTGCATTAGAAGTTTCGACTGGTCCACAGGGCCAATTCGTATCCAGTGCACGCCACCAGGGAAGCATTCGTCTAAGAGAACAGGACTTCTAAGAGCTTCAGAGGCAAGCACAGTCTTCCCACACCCGGCCATACCGTGCAGAATAACCCAGCCATCTTTTTTCTTTAATGATCTCAAGGCAGTACGAATCTTATGAACGTCTTTTCCTCTGTTGGCAAAAACTGTTGGTCTTTGTGGCACACCACCCTCTAGAAGCACATTTTCAACTGCAAATTAAAAGGAAAGTAAGCACAATAATGATGCTAACCATTAGGTCACCACACCTCCCAATAAACAGACATACTGTAGATTTTTAAATAGATAAGCCCGATAAATTCCTACTGTAGGTTAAAGGCGCTAGGTCACGGTATTTTAGGTAATTCTATTTATTTTCACTAGTTAAGAGCTCTAAACTTTAAACTGGCAGAACAAAAGGCTTTTATTGGCAAAATCACGGCCACATAACAAACTAGGATGATTTTCGAGCACTTTAAATGAAACTTTTATACAAATTGAGATAAACTTGTAAAAAGTTGGGCCAACGTTTTTCAAGTTTAGTCGAACGCAATCCATTTTTATCTTCTCATATTTTGCCCATCCATGCCCCTTTTTGGCCTTTCTGTCTTTCTTTTGAGTTCTTCTACAGTTTTAAGCCATTATTGTGAAATTTCAGCGAATTCTATGACAAGTTGGTCAGTGCCGAAAGTACCTTGAATTGTGTAACATAGCCTCTTTATATACAGTGACAATAATATATCTAAGTTTCCTAACATCTTTACCTCTTTCTGATATATTTCTGACATCTGAGATTTTTCTTGGACTCTTGACTTGTTCTTGCAAAAGTTCCACCAAGTGAGGGTAAGGTTCCTCCAGTGATTCACGGAAATGATAGAATGCTGCGTCACTCTTTGTCGATAACACATCCAGCAGCTTCTCGGCTTGTCTTCGTGTAGTTATTTCAGCTCTGATAAGCTCAGTGTCATGTACATCAAACACCATTTTACTCTGAAGAAAGTTAAGAACATCATCCACCAGTAGATCTTCCACAATCTCCACTCGGTTAACAGTAAGGATATCATTGTGTTCCGCAGTCATCTTTTCTACTGTTGGTAAAAAAAGTTTAAAAAAAATTAGTACAGGGGGCAGGGGCAACTTTGGAAATGCCATGTTAAAAAAAAAAAACGGCAGGCATGCATGCAGAGGTCATGACGTTTCCTGACAATTACCAGACTACGTTTGACCTTGGTAGCTGGAAAGAAGTGTTGTATATCGTATGCCAGGCTTATACAAAATGTCACGCTACAAGATAACGCAACTTTGTTGAACAATTTCAGTACCAAAGTTGTTAGCTACATGTACATTTTTTTAAAATTATTATATGTTAATTTTTTGACAAATTTCCTAAAAATTATTTAAGACTCCCTTGGGAAATGTCATCGCTTCTGCATGCATTGTGTGCCGTTTATTTTAGCAGTGGAGAGGGAGCTACACCCCACTCTCAGAAAAATGATTGCTAAAAATTTTGATCTGTTAGCTCCGATTGGAAAATGTCATTTTCCTGTTTGTTAACTATAGGATGTTTACCTGCTTTATATTGTATCAGTCAATCAATTTGATGCAATATTAATTAGGTTAATATACCATAACTTACAGCACTTGATTTATATAACTGAAATAATTTTATTTGACTGATCTATAAGAACAAAAGAAGATATATGATACAAATCTCATATAAAGACATACAGGAACAGACATGCCCCCACTTGTCCCTGAATGCAGTTTCGAGCCAAAAAGGCGCAAAATCAGTTAGAACAATTTATTATCTTGCATAAGTAGGTAAACCAAAACATATCAATATGTATTGGATTGAAAACATTTGCCTTCGGGTTAGAAATCGCAAAACTGAAGTAAATATAAACTTGCAAGAGAGACCTGTAACAGCGATTGCGTCTCTCTTTTCAAAACAAATTTTTTACTTCCACGTAAGTTTTTATAAAGCTCACTTACGCTGCAGAGGCGAATCAATTCCTTCAAGTACATTGTACTGCTCTTCAGAAGAACCACTCTCTAACAGCCGCGCTAGGTGAGGGTATTTCTCGCCGAGGACGGTGAAAAAGTAGTCAAACGATTCGTATCCCTTCAGTGGAAGAATGTCCAAGAGCTTCTCTGCTTGTCTACGAGAAGTTCTTTCTCCTCGAATGACCTCAGTGTCATCTGAGTCAAGCACGAACTTGCTCTGCAGAAAGACAACCACATCGTCCACAAGCAAATCTTCCACGATTTCTTGCCTAAATTTCAGCAACAAATGCCTGTGCTTCTCAAGCATCTTGCCAGGAAGAATTTTACGTGTCTATTAAAGAAAAGTTGCTACTGTATAGATAAAAATAGCAACTGATTTCTCCGGTACACAAACTTCCTGCCATTTTGGCAGGGGAATTATTTTTCCACCTGAAGGCGCATGACAATAAAACGCGGGCGAACGCGCGGGCTCTGTCCCGCGCTTGCTTTTCCGTAGGGTTTGGGTGAAAGAGTGTCAAATTTCAGTTGGGGGAGGGGGAAGCGGGGAGGGGGAAGGGACAGTGGGGAGGTTCTCCTATGGATGCTTGTCAGAAAAGTTCAAACGAACTCTCAAAAGATCCCTGACTCTCACTCGGCTGTGCAATTCAGGTTTATTTTTACCCACAAACGATCACAAACAGGTTCCAAAACAGTTGCATTAGTAAACATGGCTCCCCGGCATGGCTTGATTGTCATGGATTGATTGTTTTGGGAAAGGAAGTTTTAAACTGATCAACAAGTTATCAGTCATTCCATGGATCTCTGCAGAGCTACATCACCTGAGCGGAATATTCTTGGCTTGAATCGCGCACATCTCTCAAGTGGGACAAGTACTGAGCATGCAAACTTATGCATTATGGCTAATCAATAAATTTCACACCCTGTACAGCACTAATAAACAGATGCCCTCGTTTGGGTGAGCTGGGGTGGGGGGCCGGAGGGGGCGGGTTGGTCAGAACTTCCTGCTTCTCATATCTTTAATCTTTTACTCCTGGTTCCTACCCCCCCCCCCCCCACTTTTCCAGTGAGGGGTACTTGGGATTACAAGTGACGGGGACAATCGAATGGCGGCAAAAATCAAGACCAAAAAAATCACTAGGACTTCCAACATGCAACAAAACCCAAAAAAAATCCCTGGACCAAAAGTAAACCCCAAAAAATTCCATGCCAAATTTCTGACCCTTACATTTTTCAGAAAGGGGGGACGATATAACACAAAGAAAAACATTAGAAAAACATGTTCGTTTGTACCTTAGATTGTTTTTAATACTCCAAAAATTCCTACTAAAATCAAGCCACCCTCCCCCACCCCCCCCCCCCAAAAAAATTGCCAACTTTTCCTACCCAAAACAAATTCCAAGAACCGAAAATTTCTAACCCCAAAAAATTCTTCTATCATCCCCTTCACTTGAAATCCTGAGTATCCCCTCCCCTGGGCCTACCCCTTTGTTAGTATTAGTAGTTCCCACTTCTCTCGGTGCCCTTCCTACTGCAGAATATTACTCAACGTGGAAAAAAAGTCTTCCTTATTTCTCCTAGTTCTCACAACTACAGGAATCCAATTCCCACACTCTCTTCACCCCGTCCCAGGGGGGTACTCCAACTTTTAAACAACGGGAATGATCGAATGAAGGCAAAACTCAGGACCCAAAAAAATCCCCAAGTGTTCCAACATTACCCAAAAAAATCCCTGGACCAAAAATTACCCCTTAAAAAATCCCTTGTCAAATTACCCCTAAATTGCCAGGAGGGGCAATATTCATAAATACAGTAAAAACCCGCGTGTAAGAACCTGCTTTTTTAGAGTTTGGCAAAACAGGTTCTTTTTTTGGGGTACTTACTGGCATTTTTTAGCTTCCCTGTGCTTCTGATCTCTAAAGACATCCTTTTTGATAAAATACAGTTATTGTATTATAAATAAAATAGTTTAACCCCACATATAAGAACCTTTTGGGGTATTGAGGAAGCAAATTTCTGCCAGAAGGTTCTTAAATCCCTAGGTTCTTACACGCGGGTTTTTACTGTACGCCAAGGCCGTGCCAAAGCACTTTAGTTTGTTTTTAACACCCTAAAAGATCCACTATTTGAATCAAGTAACCCAAAAAAATACTTGCCAAATCTTCTTACCAAAAAAAATCCCAGAATCGAAAATTTCAAACCCAAAAAAATCCTTCGATCATTTACAAGCCGGAGTACCCCCCTGGGCACCCCGTAGGGCTTTCTGCTTAATTCACTTCAAGTGCCTCTGGCCTTAGTACCCCTCACTCATAATACACACTACAGATACAACAAGACTATTAATATTATTTTGTTTATTTAAATCATAAGTGTGTTTAAAATTAATAAATCATGTTTAGCATACAAACAATCCTGTCCACAACATCTGTGACCAAACTAGAAAGCAATATGTTTTTTAAAGTCCTTTCTTTACCACTATAATGGCAATAAGAACATTAAGTTATGCCAAAAGTTAGCCTGTGTAACTGACAGCCAATGCTAGATGAAAAGACCAACCGGCGTTCTCCTTCACTGCATATTATAACTATTTCGCAAAACCAACACTTAAATCATGCAACGACAACTGCCAACTACACAGCCCAACTTGACGTTAACAATAATATTGCAACTAGCAACTTTAAACCAATAAATTACAGCAATTTGAGTGTTATTTAAATGAAAGCCATGGTTAAAAACATTCCTTTGATTTCTCAAAGAAATTTTTAAAAACTACTTAGAAACAGCAAACTGTTTAAAATGTGCCACTGAATAAAACTGACGCATTTGAGATAGTTTAACTAGAACAAAAGCATCCAAGATGTTTTTCAGTGTTCAGGCTGTTTTCTGTATGTAGTAACTACCTAATTACTAATACAATTAATTATAATAACCATGCGTGATCAACTTGTTTTACTTCCTGATTAAAGATAATATCAACTATATGCGGCTTTGCCTGTATCAAAATAAAACCTTTTGACTTTCTTTCTGTTTTCATTGCACTTCAAAATGTGTTATAATACCTTGCCATGAGAAATCATGTCACTTAGTATTCATTACGTAGATTTAAAACTTGATAAGTGCTTGATTTTCACACTACTAAACCTACAAGATTAATGATATCACTGCAGCTTACCATACACAAATAAAATATACAAATATCCCCTTAGATCTTAAGACCAAGATTGTACAGTACTGAGCTATAAAACTACTTCAATCAACCCAAGCTATGACTATTTAAGGGTTTTTTTAAAAAAATTTCTTGAATAATATATCAGCACGAAATGGTTTCTAAGTATGCTTAATGCATGCTACATATATTTATATATCTAGCACGAGTGATACAGCACGATGGCAATGAAAAAGGCCTCAAACAAAAACAATTTATGATAGCAAAGACCACTTTTCTGTCTTCATGCAAAACATGCATTAAACTACAGAACACCAAGCTTACAATTGGCTTTGAGCTAGTTCCCTTTTTTGAAACAAAGTAAATTGTTTATAGTATATAACCGGAAAAACTGGTTCTTTGCTATCCAAACCCGTTTGATACAGGTATCTTTGTTTCTAAGAACTTTTTGTTTGACAACAATTATCTAAATTAGATACGTTAGTCTAACAATACATCTTTGCTGGCTCATCAATGTCACTGAAGCCTTAACGAGGTAAGCAAATAATATGACTATTATCACTTAGTGTGTTCTTTTGAGAGTATATAGCATACAGCATCAGATTTTAAACTCTCTTAGTAGACGCTTATTGTCAAAAGTTCTGTGCCACTATATTTTTGAAATGTAAAACATATATTTTTTTGCAGACATGTACGTTTTATACCGCTGGGTAATGAATTTAAAAGCACTGACATAATAAGAATTTTAAAGTTGTCCAACTTACAGACAGCCAGTAATCCACCTCTTTGAGTCTGGCTATTTGAACAAGTTACTTACTTATAGGAGTTTGTAATATAACAGCAGAAAATAACATCCGGCTTTTTCACGCTATAAAAGACTAGGCTCCACCCTTTTTTGAGTCCCAGAAATAATAATTGGCAATATAGTTTGACAATTGCATTGTGATATTTTTCCATCCGTCTTAAAAGAAAGAATAAACGCTTTCTGCAGCTGGGGGTAACTTGAAGGTACTCTTCACTAAAACTTTTTTTATGTTACGGGCTATACTGAAGACCAGAAATGGCAAGGTATGATGAAATTAGCAATATAGCCATGTTTGAAGCCACTGACATTAATTTAAAGAATGGATTTTGTTTGGTTGTTTGAATGCTAAAACTTAAGAGAATTTGTAGAAAAACACTGTTCAAACATTGAAATCACCATAACATTTCATTTCAGGGGGCCCAAATCTAACATTTTTATCTTGCTAATTTCATCACAGCTCTTTTTTAATTTTTGATACTTCCTAAGTCATACAATCCATTATAACAATATTTTAATGAAAAGTTCACGTGTCCCCAGTCACAAATGGCCTATTAGATCACAAGTTATAAAACCATGTTGACTGTTGGTGAAAGATTTATGTGAAGAGTTATGGGACTCAAAAGAGTGAATGGAGGTGACACACATTATTAAACAGGGTTTTTCTTTTCCTTGGGCAACCAACGACTTTCTAAAAAGCTTATGACCTACTACTTCACTGCCTGTAATGCTGATTCTCAGAGGAAACAACCCTGTGCTTGGCCTTTTTAGAATTTCTGGCAATTTCTCAACCTGTTTCTTTTGTGTTATAGATGTGAGCCCTACTTGAAAAGAAAAACCCTGATTACGTAAGTATTATACATGTTTAAAACTTGTTTATGATGAAGTCCAGACTATTGTTTTTTAACAGCTAAGTCAATGTCAAGATTATATACCATCTCCTATAGGTGTGATCTTGGCAACTTCTGTTTCTCCAACCACTTCTTCGACGACTTCTTCCTGAATTATCACATCTGGCTCTATCTGCTCCTCGTTTAATGCCTCCTGAATTATTTCCACTGGGTTGATTTCCTGCACTTGGACATCTGCCACTTGTACATCCACCACTTCTTGACTCGTTTTCTCGACCTCGGCGCTTATTTCTGCTTGCACAGTGATACTTTCTTCCACGACACTTGCATGACTTTCTTCTGTTGCACTGAGTTCAGACGATTGTCCATTAGTTTGTACTGTACCAGCGGTTCCGGTGCCGACAGACACTTTGTACAGGGAGTCAGTCATGGTTCCAACTGACGACATCACAGCAGCCTGGTCGATACTGTTGCCTGGCAACTGCTGGTTGTTTTCGGTGTTGGTGCCCACCGTTGTTTTTCTAATTTCCTCCGTTTCCACAGCAACTGACACCCTGGGTGGGAAGAACTGACCGGGCATTGGCTGCATACCAGGTGGAAAGGTGTTCATAGGCCTTGCTAGGCCTGCTGTTGTTGCAAACGGCATACCCATGCTTGGAATGGGACTGCCACCCATGGTGTTGAGAAAGGTACTCATGTGCGGAATTGTGGCACCGGAGTTTGAAGCAGGAACTGCCCCTGGCATTTCTGGATGAACATTGGGTCTGACAGTTGCCTCACTCACAGCAACTACTGTTGGTTGATTTGGATCTTGAAGAGCTGGAGCTCTCTGTAATGCGCCAACCTGAGTTACGTCAACTGTGCCTCTCTTGGCCGGTGGCTCACCTTCTACATTGCCTCTAACCTGGGAAGCCAGTGCTGAAAGCATGGAGGACATAGGGGTGCTGGTTGGAGGCAGGTTACTTAGGTTTGCTAGCATTTCAGCAGCAGAGGTAGTTCTTTTCCTACCCCTTCTTCCTTTAGGTTTCGGCGAAGCTGCATTTTTGCCTTTGGGGTCAGCCCCACTAGGATCACTTCCACCCCCAGGGGCAACAACAGCAACAGTTTCAGCCGTCACGCTCTCTGCTATTGGAACTGAAGCTACAACTGTATTGACGCCAGGGCTTGGTGCTCTAATAGGAGTGGCCACGGCACCTCTCATGTCTGGAAAGGCTTGGACTTGACCACCAGGGCCCGTCATGGGCATGGGTGCGAAGAATGATACACCCTGGCCTGTTCCCTGGATACCTTGCATAGGAGCAATTGGTAGAAGGGTGGAAATGCTGTGCAAAATCTGACCGTCTTTGGTCATTGTTGGTGCCATGCTACTAAACGTCTGCATTCCGGGCAGGACCCCAGCTTGGGACGCTGACAAAAATGCACCCTGAGGAGTCATGCCTGGTATAAGTCCCTGCATCCCAGAGAAAGGCATTCCAGCTACAGTGTTTGCCTGTACACCAGGCAAGGTTTGGCCCGCAGTTACAGGCATTCCGTGGAGTAAACTCCCTTGAATTCCTGGCATTGTCATGCTGTACAATGTACCAGATCCCGGTGGCAGTCCTTGTAGAATAGTTCCCTGAGGACCAAGCACAGACATTCCGGGAGGAAAAGTCCCTTGTGTTACATTTGTTGATGTGACAGGAAGACTTACGAGCTGAGGCGTGGAAGCAGGCGGCTGTACAAGGGGCTGTGTGTTTTGGATAACACTCGGTGCCATGGCTGAAGCGGCTGGATTCACTTCTACTGTGACAGCAACTGGACCTTCAATGCGAGAAGTATTTGGCATAAGAGCGGCGGCCGCCGCGGCTGCTTCGACGCTGTTTAGCGATGCGACCTGGTTCACGGCTGCGACGAGACTTGCTTCTGGACTTAGACTACTCGATTCCATCGGTTTTATCACTTGTGCTTGCTTGTTTTTGATGCCTTGTATGACCGCTTCACTTACCCCCTTCGCCTGAGGGGTTGTTGACCGCTTTCTGATACCTAATCGCTCACGCCGTCTTCGTTGTCGTTCACGATTTCCTTTCCGAATTATCTCCAGTTGCTCGTTTGTCATGGTTTCCTTTCGTTTTCGTCTCCATTCGCGATATCTCGCCCTCAACGCTTCAATTTGATCGCTGCTCATTCGTTCTTTTTGCTTCCTTTTCAATTCGCGTTGTTTTTCCCTTCTCGCCGTGACCTCATCGTTAGAACCGTGCATTCTCTTCTTTTCACGCTCTCTAAATACTCGCTTTGTCGCGACGTCTTCGGGTGATTTGTCAGTTTGTCTCTTCGGGTCTCGCGTTCGCCGTTTCTTTCCCTCTGCCTTCGGTTCTGAAGTTTCTTCGAGTTCTTCAGTTCCGTTTTCTTGAGGTTTTTCATCGATAACTTCTACCTCACTGGCGACAACGAGAACGCTGCTTTCATCTGAAGCGCCATCAAAATTTGAGTTATTGTCGTGACATGGTGGCGAAATGGCGTTGTTTGCTGAAGAGACGGTGTCCGATGAAATTAGCTCGGCTGCCGCTTCTTTTCTCGATTTTTGACGCGTTCTCGTCGATCTTTTCGGTCTTGTTACCTTGGGAGTTTCTTTTTCTAATTCTTCTGGTATTTCTGTCTCGACTTTCAGTGGTAGCGTCACTTCTACAATCGCACAGCCCTCAGACAGCAACTCAAGATCATGGCTTGGGTCCACGTCGTTACTGGTTGTCGATGGCGCTTCACTCTGGCGTGACATCCTTAGTTTTTCGCGCCTTCGTCGCTGCCTTTCTCTGTTCAATCTTCGAATTCTTTCCGTTCGACTCTCGCCTGATGTTTCTGCGATGGATTCCAGTGTGTCTGTCTCCTCGTTACTCCCTGTTGCATCCGTACTGTCATTAGCTTCGCTATTCATTTTTGCACAAGATATCGCATATCAAACCATCCAAAGTATAAACACGCCAGAAAGCAGGACTACGTCACGCGATAAACTAAAGGCCTTTCGACCAAACTTATACTTTTCTAATTCGCACAGATCAAAAGACAAATCTTTGAAGAACTGCTGTTTGCTTATTGGGTGCGAATTCGAAGTACAAAGGGCTTGAAAATAGACGATTTTGGCGTCTAGGTGGCCATATTGGGAATCAGTCAATCAAATTTTTGAAACCTCGGGAAGAGACGAGCCTCGATTTCATACCGGGGTGTGACGCGCTTGTTGAATGGCAGTGCATTGTCACATGTCTAGGAAATGTATCAGGAAAGCTTGCTATGAAAAATATTTAACATAAACTGCTGTGATCTCAATACTTTTACAGCTTGTGTTATTCCTTGTCTTAAGAATTACAGCTTCTCTATCGATTGCCCGATTTAGCAAGCGAATCGAATGCGCTGAAGTTATGTGACGTTAGAGCGTGATATTTCACACTTGGTTGGTTGACTGTTTTGACATCCCCGACGCGACGTAACGAAGGATTTGTTATCTTCTCGCCCCCGGCCGGATGTTCACATACTTTGGAATGAATTGATCATGATAATGCGATTTTGCGTGATCTTTTGCCAGATCTCTTCCCAGATTCTTAAAGCAGCACAGAGAGCAATTACCCACGATCGTTTTTTGCCGCATGAAAATTTCCAAACTTTAGTACCTCAGGCTATAAGAGTTTAATAAAAAGTTCACGCATAATGACATTGCGGTCAATTGTCTTTTTTGTTATCCTATGAAATTGTGCATAGTGATTATATCAGGTATCACAAGCCGCTTGTAATTGTGTGAGTGTGGCGTCCCTAGCAGATCGAGAACCAATAAGAGTTCTAACAGGGTATTATGGGGTCATGACATGAAGTTCAACATCACAGATCGAAATCACAGCTAAACGTGTTAGCAATTATTGAAAGAGAGCTATAAAGTGATCTTTAGCACAAAAGTGCCGTGGAATTTTCCGGAATTTTATCCGGGATTATGCTGAGGGTCTGTCAAATCGTTTTGTCAAAACGGCGAAAACGTGAACGCCTGATCGCAGGTTAGGGACTATTAAACAAGGATAAAACCTTGCGTTGGCACTTGTCCAGAAGATGACTAATTATCGTAAGCAGTTTTGTTATTTGATTTTCTCTGGCCAACCCGCATGAGAAATGAAAAACTCTTTATGCCGCCCCATCCCCCCCCCCCTCCCCTTTCCCTGTTATGTTCCACCCTATTTTCCCATGAGGACGTTCCCTCTCAAAATTATCCGATTTTTCTAATCATATTTTTCCTTGCACATTATTTTCTTTTGGCGCCAAACCAAAAATTTATTTAGCACCAGAGAGTTTTCAAAGTGCTTGATTGACCTTTCTCGCCAAAATAACCAAAATGCCCGCGTTTCCTTGCCAGCGACAAACAAATTTTTGCGCATGCGGGCGTATTCACGCCAACCCACACCTTCAAAATACAACTGATACGTTGAATAAATTGAAAATGTGAGTGTACATTGAGCTGGAAATAGAGAGAATTCTTGCTTTTAAAGGCAGCTATGTCCATGAGAGGCACTCCGCGAGGTTCAGATGAGAACCTGCAGTACAGTGCTGCCAGTGATAGCTTTTGGGACGTTGGAAATTTCAAGCGGACAGTCAAACGGATAGACGATGGTGCAAAATTATGCGATGAGTTTATGAAACTTGTGACCGAAAGAGCCGACATTGAAGCGAAATACGCCTTGAAATTGAAGGCTTGGTCCAAGAAATGGGAAGAATGTATAAGAAACGGCCCAGAATATGGCACAATGGAAGCTGCCATGCGAGGCACTGTAAGCGAAGCCGAGTCACGAGCCGAGATACACATGCTATGCCGTGATAAACTTGTAGACGAAGTGCACGAGGCGATAAAAAAGTGGAAAAACGAAAACTTCCACAAGGGAATCTTTCAATGGAAGGAAACTAAAGAGGCTGAGGATGGATTTACCAGAGCTCAGAAGCCATGGGCAAAGCGACTTGCCAAAGTTGAACGGTCAAAGAAAGCGTTTCATAGTGCTTCGCGGAACACAGAGCAAGCTCAGAGGTTGGAGAATGAAGTCAGCAATGACACTGATCCGAAATCAGCTGATAAGCTGAAAAAGCTGCAGGATGCTACGGAAAAAGCGAAACGAGAAATGGAAAAATGCAGGGAAAAGTACGAGTTACGTCTGGACGAAATCACTTCCTACAATTCTCAATATGAGCGCGACATGATTCAGGAGTTCGAAAAGTGTCAAGAAAACGAAGATAAACGACTTGTGTTTTTCAGAGACACTCTTGTACAGTATCACAAGTGTCTGGATATTTCAGAAAGCCCAGAGTAAGTATTAAAACGACGTCAATTTCCTTTAGTTAATTCGCGTTTATTTAGGAATTTTTGGGATTTTTGTTATCTTCGAAGCCGTTGTGATTTTGTGTTTTCCAGAATGATCCTGTACAAAACTTAGTACTAATGTACATTTAATGCTTCGTTATTACAATTTTAACACGTGTCGTTAATCTAGATTATTATTAGCTTATTATTGTACAAATATTTATCTCATGTTCCCATGCAAAGGAGGGTTTAAAAAATATTTCATACAAAAGTTCTTTTTGTTGGAATTTGATTAAGTTTCCTTACAGGAAATCAGTGCCTTTGTTCTGCTCTTATTGAATTGAATTTGGAATGAAGTTTATTCAACATCAGTGTTTTATTTGAAAGTGAAAGTTCTCAAAACGACTATAGGAAGTTAAATGCTGTATTTAATAGCTCCCTCTCATGTTTAACCTTTCTTTGAGCAGTAATTAATTAATCCAATCATGCCTAATTCCATTAAGATGTTAGATGTCAGCTCAATATACTTCTGTCTTTGTAAAAAGTAGCTAATAAACTTGCAAATATGTATGTGAATTTTGTAATCTACCAACTCTTATGCATGAGGATGTGCACTTGTAGATTAAAAAATAATCCATCTTGTGCATATGGCAGGTATAGAATTTATAGAGCCAATGTAGGAAGCCAGCAGCATTCTAACATGAATTTGTTCACATTTTTAATTCAAAGCACATTAATGCTAACTTGCCACAGTCACTGAGGAATGATTGAGCCTGTTTTTGAATTCAAGCTGTATTGGGTTTGATGTAGTGATTATATGAAAGACATATATATGAACTGCAGATAAATAATAATAAAATGAATGATATGATCCTCGCAGCGTGTAAGCAATAGCAATAAGATTGCAATTTTAGCCACTGCCTAAAAAAAATTTTGAGGCATTGTGTGCCTCGCCCTACCCTCTCCCCCCGCACATTCATTTTTTTTTTTCACTTCAAGCTCAATGGACTCTGCGAAACAATAGGGACTGCTCGTAGTCTAAGGCATTGTAGCCTTATTGCTTAAATTGCTTACACACTGCGAGGATCATATCACTCATTTCATGTATTGTGTTTGTTAATTTGCACGCATATAGAGGGGGGAGGGGACAGGGCAGTCTGAACCTCCCACTTCCATACCTCTTACTTCCGCTTCCCGTACCTTTCTCTCCCATTTTCTGCCCTTTCCATAGTGGTTCTCTCCTCTTTGTCACATTTCTTTTGCAAAATATAACAAAATGTTGCAAAAAAAATTCAATTTCTCCCGGTTCCCGCCACCTTGGGAATCAGGGCTGGAGACTAACTTTTTTGCTAACCAGCCTATTGGCTAGTGACAGCTTTGATTTCACTAGCCAAAACCAATTTTCTACTAGCCAGAATACTCAAGCTAACTTAGGTTTGGGCAGAGGCACTTTGCCGTCTTCACTGACTCTGTTATTGTTATCTTTAGGGTTAATTTTAGGTAACTCTTTGATAATTTCAGCTTATCCACAGTCTTTGATAATTTTATATGTGACGACAGCTTACTTGTGAGTTCTGTTCTCTCGGATTTGGTTTTGATGTATGGTTTTCTTTCAATCAAATTCCTAGAATTTTAACTAGCCTTTTGGTTAGTGAAAGCCCAAAACCTACTAGCCAAAACTGCGTTTCTACTAGCCTGTGGCTAGTTGGCTACCATTAGTCACGAGTACTGGGAATCCTGCATCCCACCCTCTCTTCTCCTGCCTACCGCCCCATTTCTCCTGTGGTCCCACCCTCCTGTCCCCCTCCACTATAGAAAACACTTGAAGTTCCACAATGTTGAGGTGTTTGTAATGTTCTTGTTTTAGCTATAATTTGATGTGTTTTCTCTTGAGTAACTATACATGAGCTATTCCTAAAAGACACAAAATACAAGTCCCTTTGTTTTTGCAGATTTGCAGGTATTTTTGTCAACATGAACTTAACGTTCCAGAAAGCAGATGCACAGGCTGATCTGGACTGGTGGTCACGTAACCATGGAACAGGCATGCCACAGAATTGGCCAATGTTTGAGGTACATGAATGTGTTGTACTGTAACTTGCATGATTTCCCCCTTGTACAGTCAAACCTCTTCAATGCAGACATCATTCAAAGAGGCTGCGAAGAGTGTTACAGGCACAGTCTTTATGAATTTTTGTCACTTTTGGATCAGGCGAACTGTCCATTATAGGGCTGCAAATAACAGTTGGACATCGGACACTGGCTGACCACAATTTGCCAATGTCCAATAAAATTCAAACTGTGGTCGTACAAAATGTCTGGACAACTTTTTTTTGCTTTCCAGTGCAAACACCAATGTTCTGCATTAACAACGCATTATAGATAAGCAGGTTCACATATCGAGCAATACTGTTAATAATATGATGTCGAACCTCACATTTGTTTTGTCCGATCAAAATGGTGACTTAGTCAGACGCATGTCCTTTCAAGTGAAAAAATTATTTGCGGCCCTGTAGGTGTCCCCCTTGTATAGTCAAAACTCTTCAATATGGACACAAAAGGGACCGGGAGGTACAGAGGTAGAGTTTATGTGAATTTTTGTCACTTTACTGTCTGTTATAGGGAGGTATTGCGGTGACTGCAAGGAGAGGCTCGACTGTATTTTGTTTTCAGGTTTACATTCAATATTTTGACCCTTTCAATGAAAGCAAACCGTTGTCCATCATTCTGCGTTCTGCAAAATACCCCTGCCGTGTCATTACTTGGTTTCAGTTTACTTCTGTTAACAAGGCATCCTTTGATTCAGATCAAGTTTGCTACAATGCAATCAGAAATAATAATTATTGTGAAGGTGAAATTATATGAAAACCTGTTAGAAACCCTTATAATGTTTTTATTGTTGCTGTTTATTTTTGTTTTTTCTTTGTCGACATAATCCAGATAGTTTCAGAGAGTTGTGTTATAAATTCCCTGTCATTATTTTATTTCACTGCATTGTCACTGTTATGCCAGACATTTAGTAAAGTCAGAAACCCACAAGGGTTGAAACATGTAACCGTTTCCCTGCAATTCATATTGTACATTTAGGCATTCCTTTCCATAAAGTACCATATTTGTAAAATCACGAGAAAGAACGTAGCCAATTAAAATTGCAATATTTGGGTTAAATTCGCAGGGCGTGCTAGCTCATGCTATATGGTAAAATTTTGTTTTTTAACCAGCTTGGTTTAATAAAATTTAAATTGGTTAAATTCTTCTGTTTCATCGTCATTCAGTAGAAGGAGAAGAAGAAGAAACTAGACAGAAAAAGCAAAAGCTGAGGGCGTGTAATTAATTAATTCAGTAGTCTGGAGAACTTCAGTTGAATACATTAATGAGTTTATTTACAGTAGTTTCCATTAGTAGTTTATGGCATTTAGGTCAGATTTCAATTTCAACTCTTTGTTTACTTGGCAAAACTGAACATTCAATCGCTGTAAACGCGTGTTACATATTTCAACCCCTTATGAGTTTCTGGTATAGTTTAATCACAGATAGTTGTCAATCAGTGAGGACAAGGTGAAATACATCCTAGATTTTCAACAAATTGTAGTCATCCACAGATTTATCTATGATGTCCCAAATTTGTTGAAATATTTAGGATGCAACTGTTCCTGTTTCAAGCTTTGTTACATATGTTAGATACAAATGTTAACATACTTTATTTAGATTTATTAACTGCACACAGTCCTAGCGGGGATGTAAGAATGAGTAAATACAGTCAACTCTCGATAACTCGAACCTTCAAGGGAAATTGAAAAAGGTTTGAGTTATTGAGAACTCGAGCTATTGGGAGTTAAGAACAGATGGCTGGAAATAAGGAAAAACAGGTGTTAACTGTTTTGCTATTCATACTGTTTACATTTTAATCAAATTCAATTAGCATACAAGGAAGTTGAGTGAAATAGAACAATACATTTTTAAGTCGCTGTTTAAATCAGAAGGTAACATATCATGAAACAAAACAAAGCAAAGCCGCACGAGAAGTCCAGGTACTGCGAATTTTGCAGGTTTGAAAGAGAGAAATGCCAGGCTACTGCAACAATGATCATGCCATTTACTTTTTGAGAAATAACCAGTTACAGTGTAGTTAATGCCCCGTGACACCTCTCAACTAATCTATTACTATTGATTATTCTTTGAAAGCTTTCTAAGGTTGGATTTGAAAGAATCTGATCAAACAAACTAAACATCTGTAGCACGTCAATTGCATGGCACAGTTTGTGTTTTGAAGGGGCATTTTGGGGCGGCTCTGACTCGGGTACATTTTTATTTAAAAATAATTTCAATGTTTTGGATTACAGTACACTGTTTGTTTTGACTTGTCATGTATTGAAAGTTATGGTTCGAGTTATCAAAGATAAAATTATTTTGAAAATTACCTGAAGGGAAACAAAAATTGCTTCGAGTTACTGAGGGTAAAATTATAGTAAATGTATGACAAAAATCCAGGGGAAATCAGTTTTGGTTCAAGTAAGCGGAAGGTTCGTGTTAGCGAGGGTTCAAGAAAGCGGGAATCGACTGTTTAAACCATTATTTCAGCTGTTTGAGTTCATAAGTCCTTGGCAACTGATTCGCAATAAGAGATAAGATCATGTTACTAATAACAATAACAATAATAACAATGTGCCGATCACGATTCAGATTGTTAACCACAATTTGGTTACCCTAAATAAAATTAGTACCAAGAATAATGTGTGTGTTGAAATCCTAAGGTGGACACAGCATAAACATGCTATCTTGTGTAACCCTGGTCCTGAAAAAAAGGAGGCAGGAATTTCCTTATTGCCAGATCCTTAATAATGTTATTGCTTTATCCATGCTTAGGAATGGAAATGTCCCATTCAAAAGATACACAAAAGAACATTATTGGGAAAATGTCCAACAAATCAATTGAAACATGACGTACTGCTTCAGAAACATATCAACAGGAATGCCAAGCTCTGAGGAGCCACGTAGTGAAATATTAGACATTCATGGTGAACATGATTTTGTTGGAAGCAGTGAAAGAACAGAATCAAACAATCTCATTAGTTTTAACACAGATGAATGCTTTGTTGATGGAGTTTTTTACGACAGCATTGATTCAAAAACTAACTGTAATGCAGCGATTAACAATGTTGTGGATATTGGAGAACGGACACGAGATGGAGACTTCTCAGCCAGTGTAGAACCTGTAGAAAGTGTACATAGTAGCAGTGGTACAGAGGTGGTGTACTGTGAAATACTGGATGTGTCAATTAGAAAGGAGGTAGTTAGTGATAGTAGGTCACAGGACAACCAGCTTTCAGTCCTAGCTTCTTCACAGAGTTGTAGTGAGGAAGTGTTAGAATTTGGTAACATAGAGAAGAGCAGGCAGGCAGACTTAGGTCAGGTAAGAGACTGATAAAGTTATTTAGCTGGGTGAGATTAGAAAAATGGAAGCATGTGCTTGTAGATTAGGTTATTTATTTATTTATTTTTATAAATTTATATTTTTATTAATTTTTATTAATAGCATTGTTAAATAAATTAACTTCTGCCCCTTTGCAGTATAATTCATTGTGGTGCATTTGCTCTGTAATTCTGAGATACACAGTGCTCGAAATTAGAAAAAAATCCAGGTTGTCCTTATGGCAAATGCTGGACAACCTTACCCCTGAATTTGGTTGCCCTGCTGAGGGCTTGGTTGTCCATATTAATTTTTTTTTTAATTTAAATTTGTTCTCAGGCCATGAAATAACATTTTATTTTATTTTACAATTCACAACCGTGTGAAACAGCTCATCCTTAACAAAACTGCAGGATTCCTTTATAACAAATGAACACAACACTTTCACTTACTTTTAACGTTTAATGAAAATCTTTATTTTTTACTTTCAGAAGCGGTAAAGTAATTTTATAAATCTCTACATACACAAAAACACACCGAACTTAAAAAAGAGCTTAATATAAATTATTCCTAGACAACAGCCAGACAAGATGCATCTCAGATTACACGTGGGTCACAAATCTGTTCACTCAAAAAAGCCAAAAATTCTGAAGAAAAGATTGAAATATGAAAGAAACTTGAATAAGACTTTGCTCAGAATTGTATTTCACTAAAGATGAAGGCAAGAAATTCATTCAAAAGTGCCAAGATATTGTAAATTTTGAAGTCATGCAAATCCGCATGCGTACGTACTTATGATTTTTCAACACATGTGCACCAAAATATTTAGATGAGGTCTGTACAGTTTAGAAGACAACACGGCAAGCTTATCCTGGCTAATTGAACTTGACAAATATCCAATTAACTTAATTTTCAACCTTTGATTTTCTTTTTCTAAGAATAATTTGTGGTGGATTCCATCGATTAGAAGAGAGCTATTTTCGTGTTTTAAATTTATAACAGTAAACTTCTTTGGTTTAGTCTGTTGGATGATCACAGTAATGTAAGTTCTTTGGTTGTCCGGCGGTTTTTTCTCGGGCAACCAGGCCTTCAATTTTCTAAAAAACTGGTTGCCCGAATATACTTTTAGTTGTCTCGGACGACCGGACAACCGCTAATTTCGAGCACTGGATACATACCGTAAAATTCCGGTTATATGTCCTGGGCTTATACAACTTTAGAAGGGGTTTCGAGTCAGCTTATAAAAGTGAGGCTTATATAGGGGAGGGCTTATAAGCGAAATGAAAAAATGTTTTGAAACGAGCCACAGCAGCATTTTAAGTTAAAAAGTCATAATGAAGCAACATTTAGCCCTGTTCAGTACTGCCATCCAGCTAAGGGGGGCGGGGGGGCGGGGGGCTTATATCCGGGTGGCTTATAACTAGATGTTTTTTTTTTGTTTCCAGATAGATGGGCCTCTAACCAGGGGGGGGGGGGGGGCTTGTAAGTGGGGGGGTCTTATAACCGGAAACCTGTTTCAGATGACCTGCACCCATAGTCATCATCATCATCATTTCTTGTCTCATGTCGCTTCTTTAATTTGAAACCTGAAGTTATGTAAAATCTTGGCCTTTATTTTCACAACTTGTCAGTGGGAAGTGGAATCCAAACCTGTCTGTCCTGGGGGTTAATTAGTTAGATAATGGAAATTTTCAAACACAACAATTTTGCCTCTAGCAGTTTCTAGAACAGTTTCAGCTGCATCTACATCTATATAGGAGGGTCTTGCAAAGGGAGGCATACACCCATCACAGCAAGACATTAAAAAAAAATAAAAAGGGGGAGAGAGAGGGGGGGGGGATAAAAGACCTCAATTGCCATTTTGAAGTACCGGTAATACTGTATGTGTTTGCTGGAATTAGTTTGCAACAGTTGCACTCATGAATTATCACTATTGATGCACAATAATTGACAACAATTTGATCTGTTTTCAGGAGTACAATGAATTCCCAGCCAAGAGGCCGTCAACCACACGCAGCCTGAGCCATGAGCAAGCACCAGCAGCATCTAGTTATCCAATGACGCAAAATCATGTTGAGGACAATACAGATTACACACATCAAAATGAGATGTAAGTTTGCTTAAACAACATCCAGAGTAAACTATTGACTTCCTGTAAACAAAACTTAACATGAAATAGGCAAAAAAAACGCCCAGAAAGAACTTGCAACTCTGCAAGTAAGCAAGTGTATCTCAATGTATCTATCGATAGAATTAATTAATGCACAAGCAAACATTAACAAAACATTTTGTTTATGAAAGAGTGCAGATGGGATATCCTAAACAGCTTGTTAATTATAGTTAGCAGTTCACATGCAACTCTAATGGTTTTCTGGTTGTAGACAAGTCGGTCCAATGGTCAGTTTTCGTTACATTGCTATTTCAAGTAGAATCAGATCATGAAAGCATGTGATAAAACTCCTGGAACAAAGCTGTGCTAACGCTTGAATAGTTATTTACCGCACACATGATTGTTTACTCGAACAATGGTTTTCGACGCATCAAGTGTGCTGAAGCATAAAAAACTCTGGAGTAAAGTGTGCTTAGAATTAAATCACCGAACCTTTAAGTGTGGGGGAATATTGCAGGGTGCCAAAAGGCTCTTATGTAAGAAATCTGGGGTGCCCAGCTCTTAAAAGCTGTTATGATAGTAAAGTTATACGAGTCGCCCAAAGACAAAAGTAAGTCGCCTGTGGGCCCCGGGCTCTGCTGGAGGTGATCCTCTTCACCAAGTGTCATTATCCTCAAGTGTATTATCAGATAACATCTGTAACTACAACCAAACAATCAATAAATAGATTTCTACATGATATGAATTGAACATTTTGACTCAAATTCCAGACTTCCCTCTGACATGAGATGGAGATGAGTGTGAAAAGTTGTCTGCTATGTCAGGTTTCATTGATCGATGCAAATTTTTCAATGCCATTCTCTCTGTTCCACAGTAATCCATTCGACAATAATTACACAACAACAACAAGTGACGACTTCAGTGGTCCATCGGCAAAAGATGAGTGGGATATTGAGCCACCTCCGATTGAAGATGCTGGCATACCAGTCAGGGCTTTGTACGACTTTCAAGGTGTGGAAGATGATGAACTCAACTTCAAAGAAGGCGACGTTCTCACACAACTTTCTTCTCAGGATGACCAAGGCTGGTGTCAGGGAAGATATCAGGGCAGAGTGGGACATTTTCCTGGGTCGTATGTGGAACCACTATAAACAGTCTCTAACACTGTGGTCTTGTTCTTCAAGACTGACTGAAGCTTAGCTTAGCTTAGCTTGTTAGCTTAGTCTTCTCTTACAACCAAGTGATTCAGCCAATGGTATAATCCTAATGTTTCAGGCTAACGTTGTTAAACTGGGTTTACAGTGGCAATTTTTATGTGACAAATATATTTGATCAGGTAGATGACACAACATTTATTATTTGTCAGCAGTTCAAAGTTTAGTGCGCCAGTAATGACCTTCGACAGCAGAGATATGCACAAAGATGCATGCACAGTGTCCAGTGGCCAGAGATTGGAGACCACATAATTATGCTAATGCAATATTTGCCACATTTTATGTGATGAGTCGTCTACACAGTCAAGCAATTTTTCCAATGTGACAACTTTTATTTGTCACATATTGGTAAAAGCTAACATGCCAGCTTCTCAGCAAATATATTTGTCACATAAAAACTGGTCAATTTTCCTGGTCTACACGAGCAAAAATACCAGTATATGAGCACATAAAAATATATTGTTGCTTGTATAAACTAGCCCTTAATGTTGCAAAGGTAAAGATAGAGTATTAGTTTTGGATAAAATCAATGAAAACTTGAGTGATATCAAAACAAATAATTATTATTACATAATAGTCAATAAATTCATATCACCAGCATACACTGTAGAAGTCACATGAAAAGAAACATTCAAAATGAATTTGGGTGCAAGAACCAGTTAGCTTGTAAATATTATTAAGTTCTATGTTATGAATCCAAATTATGAATGATAGATTCAAAAGCAAGGCTCAATTTTTGCGTATCTTAATCTAGGAAAAGTTTTGTTTATAGGAATATATTGCAAATTCGGCTAATATTACAACATTCTCTTTCCTATGTTGTTCCCGGAAATACCCATTCCCCTTCCAAAGAAGGTTTGGTTTGTTAGTTTCATCACCCATACCCAAGGGTCTGGAAATTTGGGTTTATTTTCATACTTTCCTTGTAGAAAAATGGCTTTTGACCCCCCCCCTCCCCCTCAGAATTCCCAATGCCCCTTCTTGGGGTGGGATGGTCCCGGGGGGGGGGGGGGAATGGATATTTCCTGAAACAACACATTGTACAAGAACAGGACCCTGCTCAGGGCTTCAAATAGATTTGACGTAGTGGGCTGTCTGTGCATGGCACCCATCACAGAGCAATATAAGAAGCTAAAAACATCTCCCCTTTATACGGAACTGCATGATTTTTAATCAGTGATTCATAACAGGTCTTACAAAAAGCCCGCAGCCTGGTATTTTTCAATAAGACAATAATAGCCCGTTTCTAAAGAAGCTGTTGTGCTCTATATCCAGGCAAGTGAAGAACTTAGTCAATAATATCTATCAACTTGAAGTCAATAAAGGTAGTGAATTTGGAAAGGTGTTAATTTTTAAGCATCAAAAAATCACAGCAAACATTTTTGCTGTGTTGGTACATTTCCTTTATCAACTTGAAAATTAGCAGAGTTGTTAGAGTGTTATTTCTACTTAACTAAATGGGAAAATACATTATAGATATAGTTTTTTATACAACTAGTGCACCACCATGTTACATTACAAGTTTAACATGAGATTTAATATCATAGACGATACCTGAAATTAGGAAGGTGGTAATTATGTAATCATAGAATTAATAATCTCAGCATCGACTAGAGGATAGGTAAAAGAGTTTAATGCAGCTGGTTTTAAACTTGTTTATCTAACCCCAGTTGTTCAAAGTATGGATAATGCTATCCGCGGGATAAATCACTTTCCAGTGGATAGCGAATTAGGTTTTGTATGACAGTTATCCACTGGATAGTGATTAATCCACCCTTTGAACAACTGGGCCCTGAAACTGGAGGAGAAGGGAAACCACATGAATAAATTTCTGAAATGCTCTTGAATGTTTGTAGAATATGTTCTTGTTATAGATTATTGTTAAATTCCAATAAGAAGCTTGGGGAGGAAGGGATTCTAATGATCAAAAAGAATTTTGTCTTAAAGTTATTAGTTGGGAAGGAAAGGTGTGTCTGGAAATTAAGTTACACACAAGAATACCACTTGGTAATACTCTTGGAACAAATGAAAATGTGCATCACATGTCTCAAAACTAATCTAATTCAGGTCTTCTTACAGTCGAGAATTTTTCACCAATTTTTTTTTTTTTTTTTTTGGGGGGGGGGGGTTGTTTTTCGGGGACGCGGTCTTATTATCACTATTTTAAAGGCCAATATCAGCAGACAAATTCTCCAAACTGGTCTTCTTGTATTTTTAGTAGTACTCAGTGAGAGATCTAGGGGAGGGTTTATAACCTTTACAGCGACAATTAAAAGGTGAAATGCAGAACTTTTTTTGCAATCGGGTGCTTTCTCAATCCAGGTCTTGCCACAGTTAATTCTGGTATATAATGGTACATAAAAGTGTAAGGGTTTGGGAGTCGGGGTGGAGCGTCCCCATAAAAACGTTTTTGAGTACCTCCGCGCCCACAGTCAAGGTGGTCCCGTTCTCCCGGGGGCAACTCTCCGAAAATTTGGGCGGAGTGTGTGGCGCGCTTTCTGAGATTCCCACCCTATTTCAGACCAGACCTTACCCAGGAACTGCTTTGGTTTGTGTAAACATTTTAAATGGGATACAAATTACCGAAGGTTTAAGAACGCACTTTTCAAGGGATAAAATAACAAAAAAAAAACCTTGTTTAAGACCAAAATTTCAGACTAAAACGGCTCAAAAATGATGACCTTTGAGGCGCCATAGCTTTTGTAAGGGAGTAAATTACTTATTATTCTCAAAACTATAAAATAAAAAACTATTCTTATAAATCGACCTAATTTGCGTTTTACTATTAAAATAAGTACAAAAAGAAACGTAAGCAACAACGACGCATACGCAATGTTGTGCGTGCAATCTCTTTGCAGTTGCGCGCTTGTTTCAATATTCTTTGTTTCGCACGCGATTTACAGGGAGCCGCGCCTCACCCGCCAAAAATTTGACCCAGCCTTGCGTGATGTCCGGTGACGTAAAGTAACAGGATGTTGAATGAAGGGTATTCCCAGAAGACTGTTTAATTTCGTCATGTTAACGACATGTGACTTTTATATGCTTACTGCTCGCTTTATACGGACGGACGCGGCACTTAAAGCCTGAGAGATTTCGGCTTTGGAAAGATACTAACCAGCCCGTTGAAAGCAGAGTTGTTGTTGTAGCCGATCCTGAGGTAGGAAAATTGTATTGTTATTATTATTTAAATCGAGTTGTTGTGAAATCGACGATGATCGTAGAGGCGAAACACGGTAAAGAATCCAATATAAGTCTCTTTCGTTTATGAACTGTTATATTTGCTTGTTTTCCGTTATAATATAAACATCATTCTATCAATACGATTGAAATGTTATAAGCTTTCATACTACTCCTTTCCATTTGACATATTGATGACGTAATAGTGAAAGCATGAAGCCGGGTCTATCGTCTATGAACTGTGAATACGAAAAATCAATTCAGAAGAAGGCGCAATTCTGAGAAGAATGAATTTTAACATTTTCTTCATTCTCGATTCGCAAATCTTCGTAATATTTGAAGCGTGGATCGCTTGTTGAAGAAAGACAATGAACTGCTATGTCAATGGATGTCATGCTGAAACAAAAGCGCCCGAAAAAAGCCAGTTATCATTTTGCAATTCCTTTATCAAATTGGGCAGCCAGCCGAAACATCATTCAGACTTTTCAGTAGAAACCTGAGTGGAAACGTAAGTTAAGTAGCGGCATTAAGCTGGGAAACAAAAGCCATTGTTTGTTTTTAAGCTCTGACAAGTTACAATCATTTCTACAAAAGACATGTAGCGTATGCATGGTATGTTATTTGCATTTCATTGTCTCTTAATTAAAGCAACCACACTGGTAGATTTATACTTCCGTTTATCTGAAATGACGGCATGCACGCAAGAGAAAAATATTATCTGACAAAAGAACGCCATTCTAGAAGCTGTATCAACAAACCGATAGCAATTCTTGACCTCTGGCTAATATTTTAAATATTTAACCCCCAAATTAACCAGCTAATTTTAGAAAGAAAACTCCGAAGTAAAATTTCCTTTCTCATTCGAGTTTCTTTCTTCGATCAATGTATTAACAAGTGTTAACACAACAAGTGTTGACGGGTTCAATTCTTTGTCAAGTTGCAGTTGGATTTTTTATTTGTTTGTTCGCCTTTGCATATTTTTTTTATTAAGTCACATAAAAGTATATCTAGTGATAAAAGAGGGTTGTTAAAGGTGGGCTTCTGGTAAAGGGTATTTTCGTGACCCGTGATCAAACCTTTTTATTTCGCGTTTGTGAAATGGCTATTTCTTCCTTGTGAATCGTGGTTTCCATAGTAGCCATGAACCGTGATTTTCCAACACGTTCTCTTAAATCTTTCATTTTCAGTGAAGCGTTAATTACCCCCCCCCCCCCTTAAGCACCCTCATAAAAAGCTGTGTCTATCACATAACAAGTATGACGTACACAGGTATGACGTTTATGAATAAATCTGTTTCCCTCCAAGAGACCGTTCATTATTTTGAAGGGGGCTGATGCGAAATGGAGGCAAGCCATGTTTAAATTTGTTTTAATTTTTCTGACACTCTCCTTTGTGAAGCACATTTTTTGCTGACCTTCCTCTACCCACTCTCTTCATTGACTATTCAATATGTGTGCATAAATTTATGCCCCTTCCCCGCTTTGTCCCTACATAAAAATCATTCCCCTCCCTCTATTTGCACCAGCCCTCACCCCTCCCCCCTAAGTAATGACCGGTCCCTAACATTCGTTCATTAAGGGGGAGGACCGGTACCTTTCCCACCCTACTGTTAGTTGGGGTGTGAAGCCTGTCGTTTGAAGGCTGAAAACCAAACATAAAATTACCCGCGAGATCAAATGGGTAACAAAATACCTACTAGAGTAGGGTTGCAGTATATTATAGTCACAAAGCACTGACGTCATCTTTTATCGCTCATTCATTTCTTGTTGTCCTTCCATTTTTCAGTGTGAAGTAAGAACCCAACAGCAACATGCAAGAGCACAAATTTACGACGTTTTACGAGCCGTTCAGAATCAAATCTGTGGAGAAAATCAAACAAACAACGCGAGACGAGCGAATCAAGCATTTGAAACAAGCGAACAACAACTTGTACCTCTTGGACTCAGAGAACATTATGATCGACCTGCTAACCGACTCGGGGACTGGGGCAATGAGTTCGGAACAGTGGGCAGCGATCATGCTTGGAGACGAATCGTACGCAGGCTCCCCGAGTTACCGGAAGTTTGAAACGGTTGTCAAGGAGATCTTTGGATACCGTCACGTGATTCCTACACACCAGGGGCGCGCCGCTGAGCGCATTCTTTTCCGGTGTTCTGTAACAGAAGGGGATATAGTGCCTAATAATGCCCATTTTGCAACCACTCTGGCCAACATCGAATCGCAAGGAGGCAAGGCGATCAATTTTTTGACGCCTGAAGCAATGGAGCCAAGTATAGATGTTCCATTTAAAGGGAACATGAATATCGAGAAGCTTGTAGAAAAGCTGTCGACATGTAAAGCTAGGATTCCGCTTGTTATGATCACCATAACTAACAACATGGTAGGAGGTGAGCCCGTGAGCATGGAGAACATCAAAGCGGTTTCTAAACTCTGCCGCGCGCATGGTATTCCGCTGTTCTTTGACGCGTGCCGTTTTGCTGAAAACGCCTGGTTCATCAAGATCAAAGAAGAGGGCTACGCCAACCGCACGCCTAAAGAAATCGCACGGGAAATCTTCTCTTACGGCGACGGCTGCACGATGTCAGCTAAGAAAGACGGGTTGGCTAACATCGGGGGATTTCTGGCAATGAACGACAGCGAGCTTGCCGCAAAATGCCGCAAGGAACTCTTGATAACCGAGGGGTTTACAACTTATGGCGGGCTTGCCGGGCGGGATCTTGAAGCGATCGCGGTGGGATTGAACGAGGTGGTTGAGGAGGATTACTTGAGTTATCAAGTTGGATTCGTCAAATTCTTGGCAGACTTGCTCGTGCAGAATCACGTGCCCATTGTCACGCCACCTGGCGGTCACGCCGTGTACATCGACGCAGGAGCGATGCTTCCTCACATTCCCAGGGAGCAGTTCCCCGCGTGGGCTCTCGGGTGCGCGCTTTATATTGAAGGTGGAATCCGAGGGGCGGAAGTTGGCGGGGTGATGTTAGGAAAGCCCAGCAATGGCGAGGAGTCTTCCTCTAAGGAAGAGAATGCGGAAAATGAAGATTATGTTGAGGATGACGACGTGTTTGAAGACGAGGTAGAAGAGCATGAAGAGTTGTTTCGCCTGGCCATTCCTCGCCGCACCTACACCGAGTCTCACATGAGGTTAGTGAGTTGTTAATGTCGAATACCGTAACACATGTTACATAGGATCTAACTTATGTGGGTTTACGTGCTGGGAATTGATTTTGCGATTTTCGACTGAAAAGGATACAACTATAAGACAGTACAACGTATTCGTTATCCAACGTTAATTGTACATCGATAATATTGTTTGGTTTTTGAAAAACTTAATCGAATG
>NC_135769.1:3161839-3175555 GCF_052425735.1 Oculina patagonica
CGCTGTGCTCTAGTCGTGTGCTGTATTTTCTCAACAGATTTGATTCGGAATGGCTCGAAAAAGGTTTTGAAGGTGTGTCCTTTTAACTCCATTGATGATGAATCCTGCCAGGGAAACAAGGTATAAATTAAGAAAAGGGGAAGATCTGTTTTAAAACAGCCAAAATAACATGATTGTAAACTCAATATCAAAGCTATAAAGGAACCAATCAAAAGAGGCGCAATTGTGTAATAAACCGGTCAATACTAGGAACAAATCGTAACCGGCACAAACATGTAACTGGCGAGAAAACGTGTTCATAGTCTAGTGGCTTAGCGAAATGATCGTGACACACTGGACAAAAGTGCCAAACTTTGTATATAGTTTCCTTGGGATATAAGTATTTAATCTAGGATGGGTGCCCAAGAAAGAAACTTTCCGTTATCGTATAAAATGGAAAATACTTTTCATCATTTCCCTGCTGTGCTTGGTAACCAGGCTTTTTCTTAAACTTGTATTTGCGACAGTTTTGAAGGGTAAAATAACTCCAAATCAATGCAAGGATTTTGTACACATGAAGCTTAGGACTAGTTAATCAATTCGGTGCCCAGTCCAAGCCTCTCTTGATTCTTGATTTTCTTACATATATCATGAAATACATTTCTAAATTGCCTGGTTACTAAGCTTTTGCTATTTTTTTAAAGAAAATACCGTATTTTCTCGATTAAACGCCGAAATCTTTAACGCCGGTCTCGTATAAACGCCGGGTAGAAACTGCTTATTTTTAAATTAACACCGGAGGCGTTTGATCGAGGTCCCGGTGTATATTCGTATCAAGAAATGGTTTATTGTTCCGGCTCAACTTCTCACATTAAGCATTAAACAATAGTCCTTTTGTTCTTGGTAGCGCTGAGGAACTTTGGCCGAAGCTAAGCGGAAAAGCTCGTGACTAACCGGAAAATTTTCGGTATGACAATTTTGCTTCATTGGAGGAGTGGGTAGCGTAAATTTGCACTAGTCAGGTCAATTTTCACAGGTGTACCCTAGGGAAAATTTGACTGTCGGTGTGCCCGTCGGACTGATTAAGAAGACGAGAGTCCAAAAAAATTACCCCTATGTGTCTCATTCAGACCACCTAAGTCTGAATAAAAAACGCCTGGTATTACTCGAAGTACGAAAACAACCACGCTAAACTTTTCATTCATACTTGTGAAGGCGCGAAACAACGCTTTTAACTTAAAACCACGCTTAACTTTTTTGAGGACCCGAACCCACGCTTTAAACACGAAACTTTGATCTACTGTTTATTGTTTCTTTACTTGCATTTGTGAAGACCCAAACCAACGCCATGATTACCAAATTTTAACTTTTTATTGATACTTGTAAAGACGCGAACCAACGCTTTGAACATGAAACCAAATTGAACGCTTTAAACACGAAACCTTGCTTAACTTTTACTTGTAAAGACGCGAACCAACGCTTTGAACATTGATACTTTATGAAGACGCGAACCAACGCTTTGAACATGAAACCTTGCTTAACGTTTCATTGATACTTTATGAAGACGCGAATCAGCGCTTTGAACACGAAACCTTGCTTAACATTATATTGATACTTATGAAGACGCGAACCAACGCTTTTAAGACGAAACATTGCTTAACCTTTTTTACTAAAAGAACTAATTAATGCGAGTGACGGCGTAAAGGCACAGTGCGCTAAAACGGTGCATACAATTTAGCATCCTTGACTACTATATTTACAAGTAAAATATCCGCAGCCATTAAAATAAACACATAAATATAAAAATATCACATATGAATTTTACTTTTTTAAAGGATTTCTTCGAAAAAGGGCTAAAAACGATCGATCTTCTCAGGATCGGTCAGGACATATCTTGCCTAATAAATCTTTAGGCTAAAAACATCCATAGGTTTCCTCACTAACAGAATCCAAGAAGAAGAAATTCTAGCATGAACAGTTTTCTTTGACTTTATAGATGTACAATTTTGCTATAATTTTTGTGTTTTGCTGCAGCCGCAATGGCTGCAAGCAAAACACATTGAGAGCTGAAGTTTGTGCCGTAAGGTGTAAGTGCCGTAACAGAGGAGAAATCTGAACTACCGATGTCAATCAAATCCATGAACAAACAAAATCGAAACCAATACACCGATTTCACAAATGGCGGACGCGCGGAAAAAAAACTGGTACGAGACATGAAAACGAGGCGTTTTAGGATAAACAACTTTCGTGTTACAAGGGGAAGAGTGAAAATTACGCGAGTTCCGAAGTTTTTGTTTGTTAAACGGGGAAATAGACCGTTTTCCTTCCAAGTTTTCGAAATTAAGGAATTCTTAACGAGTTTACAGTCTATTAATTATTCTTGTTTCCGTGTTGCAAGCAGAAAGGGACCGTAGATCTGCAGGTAAACAGAGTTAAAGTTTTTGTTTTCCAAAGGAGCTTCGACAACTGTTGCATTGGCCGGTAAAATTTTACACGGACCGACATCGAAACTAATTTTCAGACCGTCGCGCAGTCAAGGTACATTCCTTTCCAGACGCTGTCAAGGTAGTTTCTTTTCCAGACGCTGTCAATGTATGTTCTTTTTACTTTTGTGAAAGCAAACGAAAAATGCTAACTCTGTCTCCTTGCGGTTCTTTAGTAGAGCACGAAGACCAGCTTTGAAATAACAGCTGCGTTATGGGGACTTGACAAGTCAAACTTCAACTTTAAGACACCTTGTTCGGTCACATATCCTTTAAGCAAATTTTATTTACTATTATTCCTTCGCTTTTTAATTCTTTTTATACTTCATAAAATACCTTTGTTGTGCTAAGGCAAGTCGTTGAAATGTTGACAAATTAATTAAAAAGACGGAGACTACGTATACCGGTATTGAATTCCAATGCTATGATATGTTTCTTCTTTGTAATAAACCATTATATTTGAGAATACTTGATAAATAAATAAAAATCGCCTCCAATAATCTCAGCTTTATATAAATTAATGCGGAAGGCGTAAAAGCTTGTAAAATGAAGCGAAAGCGTGTTCTATCAGATGGACCTTCGTCGTGGTTGCCTAGCACGTGATTAATTTCTTCCCGAGATTAAATTTCATGTCGTCCGACGCAGTATTCCATAGATTTCACTAAATTTACAGAATTAATAGCATTATTTTCCTTCATGGCTTGGGGAACATTGTGATGATCTTGTTCACTGAGGATTGTGTTGAACATTTACTGTCCGCTTCACTTTAAATGTAAATCCTTTGCATAGGGCCAACTGATGTTTTATGTTTAATCGAATTAGCCGCTTTAGTATGTCTGAATTATTTGAATACAATTTTTTTTCTAAAATGCAAAAAATCTACCCCTACTAATTTCCAAAAAACTACTAAGTCCATTGAGAATAACACGTTTTTATTGATGCGTTTCAGGTACGTATAGTGATCACGTATGGTTATTTCACCGAAAAATCATTGTTACGCATTTTTTTCACAACGTACATTTATGTTTACAAAGACAATACATTTTGGCGTGTTTATTTTCGATATTCTTCAATGACTCACCAAAATCCTTAAGAAAATGTGTACACTCGTCTGGATACCGGAGCTTTCTTGATGAGTACGAGGTTTAAAATCTTTGGCGGCCCGCCGTATTTCAAGCCATGTGCAGCCCAGGGTTTTGCTTAGAACCCGAAACAAAACGACAAATATTACACCGCGAACTTATTTCGACCTCGGTAATCTCGAAATCAACCTAGAAAGCGATCTAATACCCCCATTTAACGGAGGAGAGCTTCAAACTCCTGTAAATTTCACTTTTCCCCTTGTAACACGAAAGTTGTTTATCCTAAAACGCCTCGTTTTCATGCTTCAGTACCAGTTCTTTTCCGCGCGTCCGCCATTTGTGAAATCGGTGTATGAACCGTAGCGCTGATCGCATTCGAAGTTACGGGCCAAAGTATTCGAACGCAAACCACGTTGGACACGTTGGAAAACAGAAAACCGATTTAAAAGTATATCGCATTGGGAAAGAAAACAAACTGTGGCGCGACCACTCCAGTTTTATGAGAAAATTATTCTGCAGTTTTCATCATTTACGAAAAGAGCGAAGACTTGGAACCTCGCCGAAGGTCATAAATATTTTCTCCAAAGGACCGGTTAGTGCACAGTTTGTAAACTTTCGCTTTGAAAATAAACTTACCCTCACCTTGTCTACACTGTCTACAGCATACTAGTACTGTATTAACTCTGAACTTCATATTTTAAAATAAAATGTATGAACGTGTAACTTGACACGCAAAGACAGCTGGAAAGGAATATACCATGCTGGTAGGCTGCACCGCTAATTGTAGCTGTATTCGAGCTATATAAAAGACAGCTAGAAACGAATTAATACTAGTAACATCACGATGGGAAAGAAACTTATTCAGTGGTGCACACCGTCGAAAACAAAGAAATATTAAAGGAAGTTCTCATTCACCAGATTCACTGCATCAGATGCAACATTCGTCAGTTCGTGTTTAAATGCGTGGCGACCAGTTTGTTTACTAGTTATTAAAAAATAATACGGTCTTCATTTAATAAACAGTTCATCCTTAAATTTCAGCTTTTCTACGACTGACAGGTAGGTACTATAGTATAAGCCCCGCTAAAATAGCTGGAAAGGGAAAGTTTTTTGAAAAATGAATTTTTGACTGCCAGACGCGCTGGCGCCACATGTTTATTTTGTGAAGATTAATTAAACGCCGTGAAAAATAGAATTTGATGTCCAGCGAGCCACTGCATCTTCGGCTACGCAGTCCTCAGTGAATCCTCCAACTTCACAAATTTCTAAAACTTTAAGAAAACGAACTTTCGCAGAATCAAAAATTGGTCCTTATCGATCTTCCGATCTTGTTGTGAAGACACTGAAATTCGACGAGTGTTCATGCGTGAAGGAATGACTGACGAATGATAATAATTATTTGTAAACTTTCGCTTTCAAAATGAACTTTGCGTTACGTTCAACGCCGTCTTTCTGTTGTTGTACGCCGGTGCGCGTGCGATTATTTATAATTTCTGAATTTTGCATATTTAACTCAGGGTGACACAACAAGTTTGTTAAGAGTTAGTTGTTCCAGTGTTTAATTTGGGTGAAAGTGGTTAAAGAACCACTGTCTTGTCACTAATAAATATATCACATTGAGTTCTTATAAGGTCAATAGATTCTGTCTTTTTCGTTGTTGTTAAAACGCTACCATTGTGACAATGATTCCAAATACAACTAACGGTAACCAGTGAGATAACGCCACTAAAAGAATCACATTGAGTTCATTGAGATTTTTTTATAATGTTAAGAGTTACTGTTTTTTATCAAAGAGACAATCATGTCAGACATTATTACGTTAACTTACTAGTAATTAAATTATGTTTGCTGTCTTTGATTTCAACATAACATTGATCAGTAAAATTATCAGGATTGAATTAACACAAAGTGACTACAATATAGTGCAATTATTAACCTGCACACAAGTGACAGACAATAAAAGACGTTGGATTTGAATCTCGACTCACTTGTCTTTCATCAACATGTTCCCTAAGACTTTGCTCTAGCAGCAAAACACATGGACCCATTGGGGCCCTATTTTTTTTATTTGCGGTCGGCTTTGCAAGCCGAGAGTAAAATATGTTTTGGAGCCTTGTAATTTGCAAAATGAACAGGAACGGTTTTGAGTGAGAACTATCCTCATGAACTCGTTTGGCATGGCTTTAGAGCACGAAAACGCGAGCAACCATACTAACTAGGTCAGTGTTAATATTGCAAAACTTGCCACAAACATGACTCACCGCAGTGGGATTTTCTCGTTCAGGTGTTTTCTTCTTCTGTAATAAGCCTTCGTTACTGGTTAGCTCTCTGTGAAGAACTGAATGCAATCGGTGGCTTTCTGTGCTTTACGTGGCCCTCGATAGTATCGATCAAATATAAAATTGGCATATGTCAAGAACGAAAATTGTGTTTAATTGCTGGTTTCAGCTATCTAGACTTACTGGCGCCAGTTGGGCCTGCAAACAGCGCATGCTTAGTTGCATTCACCTTCCCATAAATATAGAATTTTCGCCGAGTTCAAAAAACTGCAAATTCTCACTTATCATATAATCTTCAACAAAAGTATAAGCAGCCATAGAGAGTGTGAATACTAGCAGTTATTTTTGTATTTTGAAACCCAAATTTAAGGCTAAAACAAGGCGAAAATAACGCTCAAAAAATTTTCTTAAAATAAATTAACAAACACTACGAAGTAATGATGACGAAGCAGGGGTGCCAGTTGTTACCTACGAATATCATTACTTAAGTTCAGAAGGCTTCTGTTGACATCTTAAATTCAAGGATACATAACGTGACTGTTTAAAAGCACATAGTAAATGAAAAGGACAGTTAATGTCAACTAAACTGACTTTTAAGGAAAATACTTTTTCCTAAGCAGACGAAACGTTTATCTGAATTGTCTCACATGACATGGCGCTAATTGTTCACCATTACAGATCACGAGATGAGAAGGCGATCAATGTTGTTTTTCTAACGAAACATGTTGTTTTTCTAACGAAACCGGGTTTAGCGAGTAATGAATTATTTGAAATGAAACCTACTATTTGGAAACTAGGAAACTGTTTCACGATTGCAAATCACAATTTTTGGAGGGTGGCGATATTGGTTTTGAGTCGATGCATTATTTTTGTGAATTTCGGATAAGCTGATTTTTTCCCATAGCAACATATTCCCATTTTACAAAATTTAAAAGGTCTGTAATTGATCCAGTGCTTTGTTTGCTTTTGGGTTCCAAGTAGGGATGACGAAGGAGGTTTGTTTATGGTTACATTTAAAGATAATTGGTTAAGTTCAGGGAAAGCTTTTGTTAATGTTGACATTCGAGTTTCAAGGAAAAATACCGTGACTGTTTAAAAGCACTTAGTAAATGAGAAGGACAGTTAATGACAACCTAACGTGACTTTTCGAGAAAATACTTTTTCGTAAACAGACGAAGCATTTATCTGAATGGTCTCACATGATATGGCGCTAATTGTTTACCATTACAGATCACGAAATGAGAAGGCGATCAATGTTGTTTTTCTAACGAAACCGGGTTTAGCGAGAAATAAATTATTTGAAATGAAACCTACTATTTGGAAACTAGGAAACTGTTTCACGATTGCAAGCAGTTCAGAAAGCTTTTGTTGACATTTGAATTTCAATGATACATAACATAGCCGCACTTAGTAAATACGACAAACGGTTAATACTGCAAACCGAGTCCTAACTAACAATGAATTTGTTATAAATGTGACCCTCCGCGGGAAAACAGGGACAAAGGTAAAAGCACGCTCACAACACGCTTCCACTTTAAAACAAAAAAACTTGCATCATTACTGATTTCTTTTGTTTCGAATTAGAGGTGTAAGACACTGAGATTAGAGTTTAGTCATTACTCTTATGCTGAACAATTTTTGTGGGAATGTTTCTTTGCGCGAGCACCCAGTTGTATAAATAGGTACCGGGAATTTAATGCTGTGCTTTTCGCTTAATGCGATGGAAACCGGGATGAGCTCATGGGCCACTAGGCCATTCTCGTGACCATAGCCCTCATCGCTTCTCTCAGCCGGCGAAGCCTTGGCACAAGAAAAGAAGGGCTCTGGGAACATAGGATTTTTGAATTAATACGAATTTTTTGATTGGCGTGTTTGAAACATAGAATTCTTGAACGGAAGTCAAAGACGCAATGACCCTCTCATACATTCTTTTGAAACATCATGACTGCATACATGAAGACCCGGAAGTTCTAGAATCTGGGACTGGAAATCCTGTCTCCCCAGAGCCCTTCGTTTCTCATGCCAAGGGCTTGCCCGCTAAGAGAAACGAAAAGGGCTATGATGACGAGAACGCCACTAAGCCCGAACGCAGACGTAACCTACCTTTTTAACTTACTTTTCTTGCAGGTACGTTGCCGAAGTCTGTGCGCATTTGTATAAAAATCGTTCCAAGGTTTGTGGCTACCAAATCACGTGGGAACCGGCCATGCTACGTCACTTCACTGCTCATGTGGAACCCGTTCCTCCACCTTCAAAGCTGTCCGAGGAGGAAACGGCTCGACAGCGCCATCCGTCAACTGTAAAAGTGTCCAGCGGTCAAGTGTTAGGAGTAGGAAAAATTCCTCGATGCAATTTAGTTGATCAGTTAATAAGAATCCAATTTAATTTTAATTTTAAAAGAGATTTGCGGAGTTTTTTATTTTATTGTTGTGTTTTAGTTCCGTTACAGTTGACGTAAGGAACGGCGGCTACTGCGAAGGGAGAGAAAGCTAGAAAACGAAGGACGATCTATCGATTGAAAAAAACTTTTGCGGCCATGAAAGTCCCTTTTGAGCTGACGTGATACGTTTCTGTTTTAAATGAGAATGCGACATTTAACTAAGGGCAGCATCTGTCGGTCCGCAGACTTCTGGCAGTATGCAACCTCGCTGACCAAATTCTGCGTTTATCACAGGCTCAGTGAATATAGGTAAACCGAAGAGCAGGCCTCACGCGGTGCACGGAAAAGGCCTGACTTCAGAACACGGAGACGATAAACATTAGTTTAAAAGATATTTTACTAGATGATTTTAATATACTAAAGAAATTTTTAACAACTTCATTTGTTTTAAATTGAATTAAAAGAGCTGGGGATTATTTATCGCCATTTATCCAAGGGTTTTGGCACGTAAACACTGGTAAATGCAACAACGAATCAGCTACATGTATGAGGCTCTTCCAGGGGTTTCAGGAAATAAGGGAACAGGGCCATTTACGTTTTGGTAACACGGGACCAAAAAGAAAATAAAACTAGGAACACGGGAATAAAAGCATATTTTAGGGAATAAAAGCATACTTAAGGGAACAGGGAACACCAACATCGAAGAAATACTTTTAGGGAACGCAGGAACACAAGGCTCTCAGGTATAGGCAGCCTATTAAATGAAAACCAGTCTTAAGGGGTAAAACTGATCTTAATACCCCCCCCCCCCCACATAACATGAGTTGTTTAGTCAATATTTTCGACAAGCATCCCCTCACTTCTATCTATATGCAAGTTCCCCCCTCCTTTTGGTACATATGGAACAAGCGAATAGCACAGGCGAAAAAAGGAAAAATACCAAGCGGTTTCCAAAGTCAATCAGAGTATACGAACAGCACTAATCAAAAGTTGATGAAAATAGTTTTGTTGTAAATCAGTGGGTTGGATTGGTTGACTCGTTGCAAGGGAATGCCACTACGTACCCTTGAAAAAAGCATACGACCAGGGGCCAGCTGGTCCCTCGGAGCAAAGGCCCTGGGAACAAGAATGGATTCTTGTTATTCGACGGGGCTGACTATTTTAGTCAGCATGCAGGGAACCAAGCAAGTCGCTTTCAAAGACTTTATTCGAGGTAACGCAAATAAAACGAAATACGCTGAATATATGAGTTGTTTTTAATTAGAGCATTAACATACATTAAAAAAAAAAAGAAATATTACTTTATGTCTGTCTTTGTATACGGAAATTCAACTGGTCTTCTCCCTACCCCTGTCTTATAACCAATCTATTTCGAAAATCCAACACGAAAACATTTACCCGCATATATTGAACTGTGTAAACAGGGCTAATAACCCCGCGAGATACTCAGTGGGGCGGTCTAATTATAAAGACGTAGTCTCTTGACGTTCATCAATATTCAAGGCTATCACTATGGAAGAAAAAAGGGACACATTTTTTACTTGTCTTGCATCGAACTTATTAACGTTTCACTTAATTGTATGATTCTTTATAGTTATTACTGATTGGACACTCGGTGCGTTTTACGGGAAATCTGCAAAGCAAGTCAGTCAGTCAGTCAGTCAGTCAGCAGGTAGGTAGGTAGGTAGGTAGTTAAGTAAGTAAGTAACTGAAGTAAATAAGTAGGTAAGTAAGTAAAATGACACGGGGAGTTCTTGCACAATCTCCAGAGTCAGAGGCTCTATTAAAAGTGCTTGACAATATTTATCATAAGCTTATAATGATAAATGAACTACAAGATTATAATAGTTTAACTGATCACTGTATAACATATACGTTTTCTTATATTATCACAGAAATTGATAAGACTGCCGGCGGAACGACATTCCACGCACGCGCGATAGAAATTCCTCCATGTCATCGATCTCCTCCTCGTCCTGTTCTTCCTCCTCCTGCTTCTCACTCAGGGGAATGGGCTCCAGGTGAGCGCTGAAATGACGTAAAACAGCCGGAGCCCACGTGATTTTATATCCGCTGACCTTCTTTTTGTGCTTGTTAACGTACTCCAACACCTCGGCGACGTACCTGTAAAACGACAGGATTGTTAGTTGTGAGACTCTTACCAAAATTAAATGTAGTTAATGTGGTTTGGAGGGGGGGGGGGTGTCATACCCCCCTCCCCGAAGAAAATAATGGTCCGTTTCTTTCGCTACCGTGTGTACATTTGATTCAACGTTGGTGTTAAGGAGTCATTTTATCTGCCTTTAAACTTGAGTGTAAGGCTGGCATAAAGGTCAGCTTTAAAAAATATAAAGGTGGCGTAAAGCTGATTAAATTCCAAATTTACGCCAGCTTTACTTGAGCTTTAAGGGAGGCGTGGTGGCCTAATGGTTAGCGCGCCGGACTCCGGATCGAGAGGTCCGGGTTCGAGCCCTGGCCGGGGTCATTGTGTTGTGTTCTTGGGCAAGACACTTTACTCTCATAGTGCCTCTCTCCACCCAGGTGTAGAAATATTCCTAGCTGCTTAATACCACAGAAACCGGGATAAGCTCCGGCAGTATGGGCCGCTTGGCTCGTGGCTTCCCCTTACTTGAGCTTTACATCACAGTTAAGTTATGTTTTCATGCTGTGCGAGTCCTTACAAGGATGGCAAATTTTTAGGACCTACTTCATGTGTGATTCAGTATATGTCCTGCGTGGAATTGCAAGGCGAAGAAGCTCTCCGTTTTCGTCTTCAAATTCATTGTCGTTTTCCAGGTTCTCAGGGTCTTTACCATGCATCACACCGCCTAACTCACCACAGCGGATCCCACCTGAGAATAAAAAGTAATAGGATGTTTTGCAAAACAGTTAATCACTGCATTAAACCAGTCTTTAATTAGCGCAGTCACTGAAACGCGTTCACTAAAACGGCTTTACTTTTCGAGTGTCATAACGTCGTCCTCTACGGCGATCTTGTTCGTTCGCTGCTTTTTTAGCAGTTCGTAGTTAAGTACTAACTGAAAGTGACAGTTCTGTTTCCTTTTTAAGACCTGAACAGTCAGGTATAAATATGGACAGTTTACGCAAAAATCTCCTAATAAGAGTTGAGTTATCTTCAGGAAGAAAAAGTGATACCAGAATTCACTACCTACACACCCCTTTAACATTATTTTTCTCACTGGGAATAATACACTGACTAATAAGTCATTCCAATTAGTTTGAAGAAACTTGAAAAGCCTTTCGGCACTTCACTTGTCAAGAACTTGTATACCGCAAAATTAAGACACCCCTCCAAAAACAAACTATATATCTGAATGCAAATGGTCACACACACATATCTCCACGGTCTGGCCAGGACCCGTACGCTAGCACACAGCCTATTACCCGTGGAATGGCAGCCATGGACAGCTGTTTCGTCCTTGCTAGGCGCAAGGGTCTCACATAAGGTCACAAACTTAGCCGTTTACTCCAGAGGCTAACCCGAAGGTTGCTTTAAACCCTAGCCCCATACAAAATTAAGACACCTCTCCGCTCCCCTTAAAAAATCCCCTCAGATCTCAGACGCAAACAAAATGAGTTATTTCGGAAAGTCAGTCCTCCGTAAAACGAAAATTTCCATCCGAAAATATGCCCCACTCCCCGCTTATATAAGCCCTTCCCGAAAATAAGCCGGCTACTTGAAAGGGACGTCGAAAATATAAGCTCACGGTATTTTTTCAAGGAAGCTCATGCTCTAATACCAAATTCGTTATTTTACCTTCAACATAAAGCGCGCAGCCAAGAGCCCAGGCAGGGAACTGCTCCTTGGGAATGTGCCCCAACATGGCGGCTGCATCAATGTAGACTGCATGTCCACCTGGAGGAGTTAAAACAGGAATACGGCGTTCTCTCAGCAAATCCGCCAGCATTTTGACAAACCCCACTTGGTATCGGAGGTAGTCTTCATAGAGAACCTCACGCAAACCCACCGCCATCGCCTCCAGATCTCTCCCGGCCAGCCCACCGTAAGTAAGAAACCCCTCGGATATGATCAACTCCCGACGGCACTTATCTGCGAGATTTTCGTCATTCATAGCCAGGAACCCCCCAATATTAACGAGACCATCTTTTTTGGCGGACATGGTACAACCGTCGGCGTAGGAGAACATCTCGCGCGCAATCTGAAGGGGCGTGCGATGCGCGTAGAGCTCCTCGCGCGTTTTGATAAACCAGGCGTTTTCTGCAAAACGGCAAGCGTCGAGGAAGAAAGGGATTCCGTGATGTTGGCAAAGCTTGGAAACCATTTTAATGTTCTCCATACTGACAGGCTCTCCACCAATGGCGTTGTTAGTTATTGTGAGCATAACCATAGCAACGTTGTCTTTTCGCTCACCTGACAGCAACTCATTCAGCTTATTGGCATCCATATTGCCTCTGAATGGAACCTTTTTGCTAGGATCCAGTGCTTCGGGAATTGGGAAATTTATTGCTTTTGCTCCACATTTCTCCACGTTGGCCCGAGTTGTGTCGAAGTGCGCGTTGTTCGGAACCAGGTCCCCATCATTGAGGCTACACTGAAATAAGATCCTCTCAGCCGCACGGCCCTGGTGCGTGGGTATCACGTGTCGGAAACCGAAGATATCTTTTACGACGCTCTCTAACTTCCGGTAGCTTGGTGAGCCAGCGTACGACTCGTCACCTTTCATAATGGCGGCCCACTGGTCAGAGCTCATGGCGCCCGTGCCAGAATCTGTCAACAAGTCGATGAGGATGTCTTCAGAGTTCAACATGAACGGATTGTAATTTGCTTCTTGAAGATGTTGAATTCGCTGTGCTCTAGTCGTGTGTTGTATTTTCTCAACAGATTTGATTCGGAATGGCTCGAAAAAGGTTTTGAAGGTGTGTTCTTTTAACTCCATGGATGATGAATCCTATCAGGGAAAAAAAATGCATGAATTAAAAAGGGGGATGATCTGTTTTAAAACAGCCACAAAAAAACATGATTGTAAAGCTAAAATCAAAGTTATGAAGACACCAATCACAAGAGTCGAAATTGTGAAATAAACCAGTCAATACTAGAGACAATTCGTAACCGGCGGGAAAACGTGTTTTAAGTTTTCAGCGGCACGTGTCGGAAAACGTGTAACCGGGTGAAAGCGCGGGAAAGTTTGTAACCGGTGGCAAGCGTGAAAAAACGCGCCACTGGTGGAAAGCGCGGGAAAATGTGTAACCAGCGGCAGAAAGCGTAGGGAATCGGTAAGGAAAGCGCGGGAAAGCGTGTAACGTGTGGAAGGCTTTAGGTCGCGTCGTCGCGAGGTAACCACTGCTGAAAAGCGCGGGAAAATGTCCAATCGCAAGCGCTGGAAAATGTGTTGCCAGCAGCAAGCATCAGGAATCGGTAAGGAAAGCGCGGGAAAACGTGTAACGAGTGGCAGGTGTCAGGACATGGGGTAACCACTGCTGAAAAGCTCGGGAAAACGTCCAATCTGTGGCAAGCGCAGGAAAAAGTGCAA
>NC_135769.1:3176055-3571055 GCF_052425735.1 Oculina patagonica
AGTAAAATATGTTTTGGAGCCTTGTAATTTGCAAAATGAACAGGAACGGTTTTGAGTGAGAACTATCCTCATGAACTCGTTTGGCATGGCTTTAGAGCACGAAAACGCGAGCAACCATACTAAATAGCTCAGTGTTAATATTGCAAAACTTGCCACAAACATGACTCACCGCAGTTGGATTTTCTCGTTCAGGTGTTTTTTTCTTCTGTAATAAGCCTTTGTTACTGGTTACTCTCTGTGAAGAACTGAATGCAATCGGTGGCTTTCTGTGCTTTACGTGGCCCGGGATAGTATCGATCAAATATAAAATTGGCATATGTCAAGAACGAAAATTGTGTTTAATTGCTGGTTTCAGCTATCTAGACTTACTGGCGCCAGTTGGGCCTGCAAACAGCGCATGCTTAGTTGCATTCACCTTCCCATAAATATAGAATTTTCGCCGAGTTCAAAAAACTGCAAATTCTCACTTATCATATAATCTTCAACAAAAGTATAAGCAGCCATAGAGAGTGTGAATACTAGCAGTTATTTTTGTATTTTGAAACTCAAATTTAAGGCTAAAACAAGGCGAAAATAACGCTCAAAAAATTTTCTTAAAATAAATTAACAAACACTACGAAGTAATGATGACGAAGCAGGGGTGCCAGTTGTTACCTACGAAAATCATTACTTAAGTTCAGAAGGCTTTTGTTGACATCTTAAATTCAAGGATACATAACGTGACTGTTTAAAAGCACATAGTAAATGAAAAGGACAGTTAATGTCAACTAAACTGACTTTTAAGGAAAATACTTTTTCCTAAGCAGACGAAACGTTTCTCTGAATTGTCTCACATGACATGGCGCTAATTGTTCACCATTACAGATCACGAGATGAGAAGGCGATCAATGTTGTTTTTCTAACGAAACATGTTGTTTTTCTAACGAAACCGGGTTTAGCGAGTAATGAATTATTTGAAATGAAACCTACTATTTGGAAACTAGGAAACTGTTTCACGATTGCAAATCACAATTTTTGGAGGGTGGCGATATTGGTTTTGAGTCGATGCATTATTTTTGTGAATTTCGGATAAGCTGATTTTTTCCCATAGCAACATATTCCCATTTTACAAAATTTAAAAGGTCTGTAATTGATCCAGTGCTTTGTTTGCTTTTGGGTTCCAAGTAGGGATGATGAAGGAGGTTTGTTTATGGTTACATTTAAAGATAATTGGTTAAGTTCAGGGAAAGCTTTTGTTAATGTTGACATTCGAGTTTCAAGGAAAAATAACGTGACTCAGTTTAAAAGCACTTAGTAAATGAGAAGGACAGTTAATGACAACCTAACGTGACTTTTCGAGAAAATACTTTCTCGTAAACAGACGAAGCATTTATCTGAATGGTCTCACATGATATGGCGCTAATTGTTCACCATTACAGATCACGAAATGAGAAGGCGATCAATGTTGTTTTTAATTTTCTAACGAAACCGGGTTTAGCGAGTAATAAATTATTTGAAATGAAACCTACTATTTGGAAACTAGGAAACTGTTTCACGATTGCAAGCAGTTCAGAAAGCTTTTGTTGACATTTGAATTTCAATGATACATAACATAGCTGCACTTAGTAAATACGACAAACGGTTAATACTGCAAACCGAGTCCTAACTAACAATGAATTTGTTATAAATGTGACCCTCCACGGGAAAACAGGGACAAAGGTAAAAGCACGCTCACAACACGCTTCCACTTTAAAACAAAAAAACTTGCCTCATTACTGATTTCTTTTGTTTCGAATTAGAGGTGTAAGATACTTAGATTAGAGTTTAGTCATTACTCTTATGCTGAACAATTTTTGTGGGAATGTTTGTTTGCGCGAGCACCCAGGTGTATAAATAGGTACCGGGATTTTAATGCTGTGCTTTTCGCTTAATGCTATGGAAACCGGGATAAGCTCATTGGCCACTAGGCCATTCTCGTCACCATAGCCCTCATCGCTTCTCTCAGCCGGCGAAGCCTTGGCACAAGAAAAGAAGGGCTCTGGGAACATAGGATTTTTGAATTAATACGAATTTTTTGATTGGCGTGTTTGAAACATAGAATTCTTGAACGGAAGTCAAAGACGCAATGACCCTCTCATACATTCTTTTGAAACATCATGACTGCATACATGAAGACCCGGAAGTTCTAGAATCTGGGACTGGAAATCCTGTCTCCCCAGAGCCCTTCGTTTCTCATGCCAAGGGCTTGCCCGCTAAGAGAAACGAAAAGGGCTATGATGACGAGAACGCCACTAAGCCCGAACGCAGACGTAACCTACCTTTTTAACTTACTTTTCTTGCAGGTACGTTGCCGAAGTCTGTGCGCATTTGTATAAAAATCGTTCCAAGGTTTGTGGCTACCAAATCACGTGGGAACCGGCCATGCTACGTCACTTCACTGCTCATGTGGAACCCGTTCCTCCAACTTCAAAGCTGTCCGAGGAGGAAACGGCTCGACAGCGCCATCCGTCAACTGTAAAAGTGTCCAGCGGTCAAGTGTTAGGAGTAGGAAAAATTCCTCGATGCAATTTAGTTGATCAGTTAATAAGAATCCAATTTAATTTTAATTTTAAAAGAGATTTGCGGAGTTTTTTATTTTATTGTTGTGTTTTAGTTCCGTTACAGTTGACGTAAGGAACGGCGGCTACTGCGAAGGGAGAGAAAGCTAGAAAACGAAGGACGATCTATCGATTGAAAAAAACTTTTGCGGCCATGAAAGTCCCTTTTGAGCTGACGTGATACGTTTCTGTTTTAAATGAGAATGCGACATTTAACTAAGGGCAGCATCTGTCGGTCCGCAGACTTCTGGCAGTATGCAACCTCGCTGACCAAATTCTGCGTTTATCACAGGCTCAGTGAATATAGGTAAACCGAAGAGCAGGCCTCACGCGGTGCACGGAAAAGGCCTGACTTCAGAACACGGAGACGATAAACATTAGTTTAAAAGATATTTTACTAGATGATTTTAATATACTAAAGAAATTTTTAACAACTTCATTTGTTTTAAATTGAATTAAAAGAGCTGGGGATTATTTATCGCCATTTATCCAAGGGTTTTGGCACGTAAACACTGGTAAATGCAACAACGAATCAGCTACATGTATGAGGCTCTTCCAGGGGTTTCAGGAAATAAGGGAACAGGGCCATTTACGTTTTGGTAACACGGGACCAAAAAGAAAATAAAACTAGGAACACGGGAATAAAAGCATATTTTAGGGAATAAAAGCATACTTAAGGGAACAGGGAACACCAACATCGAAGAAATACTTTTAGGGAACGCAGGAACACAAGGCTCTCAGGTATAGGCAGCCTATTAAATGAAAACCAGTCTTAAGGGGTAAAACTGATCTTAATACCCCCCCCCCCCCACATAACATGAGTTGTTTAGTCAATATTTTCGACAAGCATCCCCTCACTTCTATCTATATGCAAGTTCCCCCCTCCTTTTGGTACATATGGAACAAGCGAATAGCACAGGCGAAAAAAGGAAAAATACCAAGCGGTTTCCAAAGTCAATCAGAGTATACGAACAGCACTAATCAAAAGTTGATGAAAATAGTTTTGTTGTAAATCAGTGGGTTGGATTGGTTGACTCGTTGCAAGGGAATGCCACTACGTACCCTTGAAAAAAGCATACGACCAGGGGCCAGCTGGTCCCTCGGAGCAAAGGCCCTGGGAACAAGAATGGATTCTTGTTATTCGACGGGGCTGACTATTTTAGTCAGCATGCAGGGAACCAAGCAAGTCGCTTTCAAAGACTTTATTCGAGGTAACGCAAATAAAACGAAATACGCTGAATATATGAGTTGTTTTTAATTAGAGCATTAACATACATTAAAAAAAAAAGAAATATTACTTTATGTCTGTCTTTGTATACGGAAATTCAACTGGTCTTCTCCCTACCCCTGTCTTATAACCAATCTATTTCGATAATCCAACACGAAAACATTTACCCACATATACTGAACTGTGTAAACAGGGCTAATAACCCCGCGAGATACTCAGTGGGGCGGTCTAATTATAAAGACGTAGTCTCTTGACGTTCATCAATATTCAAGGCTATCACTATGGAAGAAAAAAGGGACACATTTTTTACTTGTCTTGCATCGAACTTATTAACGCTTCACTTAATTGTATGATTCTTTATAGTTATCACTGATTGGACACTCGGTGCGTTTTACGGGAAATCTGCAAAGCAAGTCAGTCAGTCAGTCAGTCAGCAGGTAGGTAGGTAGGTAGTTAAGTAAGTAAGTAACTGAAGTAAATAAGTAGGTAAGTAAGTAAAATGACACGGGGAGTTCTTGCACAATCTCCAGAGTCAGAGGCTCTGTTAAAAGTGCTTGACAATATTTATCATAAGCTTATAATGATAAATGAACTACAAGATTATAATAGTCCAACTGATCACTGTATAACATATATGTTTTCTTATATTGTCACAGAAATTGATAAGACTGTCGGCGGAACGACATTCCACGCACGCGCGATAGAAATTCCTCCATGTCATCGATCTCCTCCTCGCCCTGTTCCTCCTCCTCCTGCTTCTCACTCAGGGGAATGGGCTCCAGGTGAGCGCTGAAATGACGTAAAACAGCCGGAGCCCACGTGATTTTATATCCGCTGACCTTCTTTTTGTGCTTGTTAACGTACTCCAATACCTCGGCAACGTACCTGCAAAGAACACGACGGTTAGTTGTGAGACTCTTACTCTGACACAGCATGAAAATTGGGATTTACGTAAATTTAAAGGTTGTTAAATCTGAATGATTAAAGTTTTTTATCCAACTTAAAACCATCAATTAAATGTTGTTAAACCGATCTTTAAGAGTTCTACTTTGTGCAACACGTTGCTGCAACTTGCAACACCGAAATTTGTTGCGAGACAAGTTGAGCGCGCGGTAGTAATACGGGCAACAACTCGTTCAACTTGCAATGCAACAATGTTGCGAGACAAGTGGAACAAAAATGTTGCTCGTATTACCGGGCCTTTACGCTACCGTGTGTAAATGTGTTTTAACGTTGGTGTAAATGAGTCTCTTTATCTGCCTTTAAACTTGAATGTAAGGCTGGCACAAAGGTCAGCTTAAAAAAAATATAAAGGTGGCGAAATGCCGATTAAATTCCAAATTTACGCCAGCTTTACTTGAGCTTTACACCACAGTTAAGTTATGTTTTTATGCTGTGTGAGCCCTTACGAGAATGACAAATTTTAAGGACCTACTTCATGTGTGATTCAGTATATGTCCTGCGTGGAATTGCAAGGCGAAGAAGCTCTCCGTTTTCGTCTTCAAATTCATTGTCGTTTTCCAGGTTCTCAGGGTCTTTACCGTGCATCACACCGCCCAACTCACCACAGCGGATCCCACCTGACAATAAAAAGTAATAGGATGTTTTGCAAAACAGTTAATCACTGCATTTAAAAACCAGTCTTTAATTAGCGCAGTCACTGAAACGCGTTCACTAAAACGTCTTTACTTTTTGGAGTGTCATAACGTCGTCCTCTACGGCGATCTTGTTCGTTCGCTGCTTTTTTAGCAGTTCGTAGTTGAGTACTAACTGAAAGTGACCGTTCTGTTTCCTTTCTAAGACCTGAACAGTCAGGTATAAATATGGGCATTTTAAGCGGCAAAAATCTCCTAATAAGAGTTAAGTTATTTTCAGGAATAAAAAGTGATACCAGAATTTACTACTTATACCCCCCTTTAATATATTCTCACTGGGAATAATACACTGACTAATAAGTCATTCCAATTAGTTTGAAGAAACTTGAAAAGCCTTTCGGCACTCCACTTTTCAAGAACTTGTATACCGTAAAATTAAGACACCCCTCCAAAAACAAACCATCTGAGAGAAATGGTCACACACATCTCCACGGTCTGGCCAGGACTAGCCTGTTCAGACGCCGGCCACGCAGGCCAGACCAGGACCTGTCCACATGCACACAGCCTATTACCCGTGGAGTGGCAGCCATGGACAGCTGTTTCGTCCTTGCTAGGCGTAAGGGTCTCACATAAGGTCACAAACTTAGCCGTTTACTCCAGAGGCTAACCCGAAGGTTACTTTAAACCCCAGCCCCATACAAAATTAAGACACCCCTCCCCCTCCTTTAAAAAATCCCCTCAAATCTTAGACGCAAAACTAAATGAGTTCTTTCGGAAAATAATTCCTCAGTAAAACGAAAATTTCCATCCGAAAATATGCCCCCACTCCCCGCGTATATAAGCACTTCCCGAAAATAAGCCGGCTACCTGAAAGGGACATCGAAAACATAAGCCCACGGTATTTTTCCAACGAAGCTCATGATCTAATACCAAATTCGTTATTTTACCTTCCACATAAAGCGCGCAGCCAAGAGCCCAGGCAGGGAACTGCTCCTTGGGAATGTGCGGCAACATGGCGGCTGCATCAATGTAGACTGCATGTCCACCTGGAGGAGTTAAAACAGGAATACGGCGTTCTTTCAGCAAATCCGCCAGCATTTTGACAAACCCCACTTGGTATCGGAGGTAGTCTTCATAAAGAACCTCACGCAAACCCACCGCCATCGCCTCCAGATCTCTCCCGGCCAGCCCACCATAAGTAAGAAACCCCTCGGATATGATCAACTCCCGCCGGCACTTATCTGCGAGATTTTCGTCATTCATAGCCAGGAACCCCCCAATATTAACGAGACCATCTTTTTTGGCGGACATGGTACAACCGTCGGCGTAGGAGAACATCTCGCGCGCAATCTGAAGGGGCGTGCGATGCGCGTAGAGCTCTTCGCGCGTTTTGATAAACCACGCGTTTTCTGCAAAACGGCAGGCGTCGAGGAAAAAAGGGATTCCGTGATGATGGCAAAGCTTGGAAACCGTTTTAATGTTCTCCATACTGACAGGCTCTCCACCAATGGCGTTGTTTGTTATTGTGATCATAACCATAGCAACGTTGTCTTTCCGCCCCCCTGACAGCAACTCTTTCAGCTTATTGGCATCCATATTGCCTCTGAATGGAACCTTTTTGCTAGGATCCAGTGCTTCAAGAATTGGAAAATTCACGGCTTTTGCTCCGCATTTCTCCACGTTAGCCCGAGTTGTGTCGAAGTGCGCGTTGTTCGGCACCAGGTCCCCATCATTGAGGGTACACTGAAATAAGATCCTCTCAGCTGCACGGCCCTGGTGCGTGGGTATCACGTGCCGGAAGCCGAAGATGTCCTTTACGACGCTCTCGAACTTCCGGTAGCTTGGTGAGCCAGCGTACGACTCGTCACCTTTCATAATGGCGGCCCACTGGTCAGAGCTCATGGCGCCCGTGCCAGAATCTGTCAACAAGTCGATGAGGATGTCTTCAGAGTTCAACATGAACGGATTGTAATTTGCTTCTTCAAGATGTTGAATTCGCTGTGCTCTAGTCGTGTGTTGTATTTTCTCAACAGATTTGATTCGGAATGGCTCGAAAAAGGTTTTGAAGGTGTGTTCTTTTAACTCCATGGATGGTGAATCCTATCAGGGAAACAATGCATGAATTAAAAAGGGGGATGATCTGTTTTAAAACAGCCCCAAAGCTATGAAGAAACCAATCACAAGAGTCGAAATTGTGAAATAAACCAGTCAATACTACAAACAAATCGTAACCGGCGTAAAACGTGTTTTTAGGTTTTCGGCGGCACGTGTCGGAAAACGTGTAACCGAATGAAAGCGCGGGAAAGTATGTAACCGGTGGCAAGCGTGGAGAAACGCGCAACTGGGTGAAAGCGCGGGAAAATGTGTAACCAGCGGCAAGCATGGGGAATCGGTAAGGAAAGCGCGGGAAAACGTGTAACGAGCGGCTAGCAGGGGAAGTCGGTAAGGAAAGCGCGGGAAAACGTGTAATGAGTGGCAGGCGTCAGGACGTGTGGTAACCACCGCTGAAAAGCGCGGGAAAACGTCCAATCGGTGGCAAGCGCTGGAAAAAGTGCAACTGGTGAAAAGCGGTAAAAAACACGTTTAACTGGTAAAAAGCACGTAAAAACATGCGACCGGTGGAATCGTGTCATCTCATGAAGTTACGTTTACACGGGACCGGTCCGGAACCGTTCCGAACCGAACCGGACCTGTTTACATGGAACCATTTGGAACCGATCTAGGTGTTTACACGGAATCGTTCTGGAACCGGTCCGAAACGGATACATAACTGGACCTGCAAAATAGCAGGTCCAGTTTTGGATCCGTTCCGGACCGGTTCCAGAACGGTCCCGTGTAAATAGAAGCCGATCCGGTCTGGTCCGGTTCGGAACGGTTCCGGACCGGTCCCGTGTAAACGTAGCCTCAGTTACGACTAAGATTTCGTTTTGCACCTGTTTGGCCGAAGATGCAACACCTTCGAACTGATTGGCAGCGCGTTACAATTAACAATTATTGGATGAGGTTGAGCATGATAGCGATAATTATCAAGGCCAAATTTTCTGTTATCTGCCGAAGCCGAAGGCTGAGGCGGATAACAGAAACTGAGGCCTTGATAATTATCGCTATCATGCGAAAACCGAATCCAATAATTGTTTTATTATGCACATTCCTGAGCTGCACTTGTAAAGACAAGAGCGCGCACAAAATCTGCACAAAATCTGCAAAATCTGAATGCATAAAACTATTGTCTGTAGGTATGACGTCACTTCTACATATGTAAAATCTAATGTCTGTAGGTATGACGTAAGAGAAACAGCAAGCAAGAATTAGCTGCGTGCTTATAGCCAATCAAAATCAAGCTGGTGACACCAATGTATAATAATAGTTTTTATAACGAGTTACAAAGTTAAATAAAACGCAAAGAAAAGTAAACAGAAAATGGTTTTAGAGAGCATTCGTGTCAACGTAATCGCATATATGTAAACAGTGATTTCGAGCAGATTCGGCTTAAAATAAAATATTTCCATTATAATAAAGTATTTCCATTATAATAAAACATGATAAATAATATAATATAAATATCCTCTGAAAATCTTAGTTCAAGAAAGTTTTAACTATGTAGTTTGTGGCTCAATTTCATCTCAAGTTCGCACCATCATTTTGGTCGGGTTTTGGTTTTCTAAAGAAAAAACGTATTTTGTAGAAATTCATTTAACACAATTTCATCTTGAAGAAAATCGTCTTTTAAAGAACCGAAATCAAAATTGCTATTGTCATCTTAGAAGTCGAACAAAACTGAAACTTCAAGTTACACTTATTAATTGAATCTTAACCAGTTTTCTTGAATATTCGTCCTAACGTACAGCGATTAAATGTTTGCTCTCAATTAAACAGAGGAAAATTTAACATTTTGCAATTATTTAACAAAGAGGACCGCTATTTACTGACCGATAACTGTTCCAAACTAAACCCAGTAAAAAATTTCTCTTGCTAAAGTACAACAACGAAACTGGAGATAATATTTCTCAAGCAATTTTCAAAACAGTAAATGACACAAAAACATACAGAGGATTTTAAAAACAGGCGCGCGGCCCGCCAAAGAGCGCGAAAAACATAATGATTTACTTCTTTGGTTTCTACTTAACATAAGCCGTAAAATTTAACACCACATAACTAAAATATTGCTTACGTCTATGTCGGCTTTGCTGTTCCAATTTTCGTCCTCCACATACAACACCTCTCCACCCTGCAAAATGAGTTCTCGCATTTTTTGACGGGTGTCAATGTATTTTTTTTCGCCGCGGACCTATCCTTTGTTAAACACCGGAAAAGTTCTGTAAAGAAATAAGTTAATATTGTTTTAAGAATCGCTAATAAGACGGAAGAACGAAAGCGGTTTTCACACAGATATTTCGTAACTTTGTTTATTTAATTTCATAAAAATTGTACAGTTTTGTATCAAGCGCGTTCAAAGACGCCTCGATTTTTCGCAGTACATCTTATTTTGGATATGCGGATTTCAGCGGTGGTTTACAAGTCAATTTTCCACTAAAACTCGCTAATGTAATTATCGGCGATTTCAAGACGATTGCCAAGCAAAGTCAAATTCTCCGGTAGCGATTATTTACTTGATTGTGTAAAAAAGAGTCATCGTGACGTGAACTTAATTTTAGTTATAAATTTCGTTCAAACTTGTAAAAAAAAAAAATTTAGAGGTCAAAAAGACAAGGCCTGGGACAAGAGGGATAAAAAAAAGTGCTTTCCGTACTTTGCAAATGTCAATCATGCTAAACAGGCTTATAACACTATTACTACAGTGGAACCCCGATATAACGATCTTCGATATAACGATATTCCCGATATAACGATGAATATGTTATGTCCCGGCAATAGTAAAATGTATGGGACGGAACCCCGATATAACGATTCCTCGATATAACGATATCATTTTACTGCCCCCTTGGCATATCGTTATATCGGGGTTCCACTGTAATTTAAAAGAAAAGCAGCGGAGAAAATAAAATAAATGTTATTTTGAGTGACATTTTTAGATGTCAACTTTAACACCTTAACTTTATGACCGGAAATCGAAAATTTAGACTTCAAATTTGGATTTTGCGGTAAAAGTTACCTTAGGGTAGTGACTTACTTGATCTAAACAAAGTTGATAAAATATTTTAAAATGGGCTCTCTTTGGATGCATAAATCATGTATCATGATTTCTATCCCCGAATAAAGGTTATATCTTCAGGTAAATGTTCAAAGAAAATATTTTTCATGGGTAAAGTTGCCTACCACTTATTTCAGAACAGTTTAGACCAAAAATCTGCAGAATCCCCGTATTCAGCAACAAAATTTCATGACTTTGAGAGAGTAGCTTAAATATAATCCTTTCTATGATTTCCTCGTCCAATTTGCATCTTCCTCAAGGTAAAAATATGTTTTTTTAGCTGTTACCTGCTGTGATGCCTTTTCCTGACAACAAAGCACCAACTGAACTCCACGGATTTGGGTGCGGATCTGTTCCTGCGAATCGTCGCAATTTTAAATACTTTTCTTGACAGCGGAAAATTTTTCTTGTCAAACTATTACTCAATAATCAAACGGGAAGCGCATGGTAAAAAAACGTCAGCAAAAAGTACACCCGACATAAATTGACTTTTTTGTTTGCGTCGGCGTGACGGATAAGTTGAAATTTTGTTCAAATTTGATTATTATTATTATACATTGTAGACCATTGTAGTCGCTAGCTGTCTAAGATCGACAAAGAGCTTACAGCTAATTCTGGGAATCCGCGCAACCTACAGATTAGTAAATAATCTGCTAGCAGAGTAATGTAATGTGGCAGGCATCTGGCGAAGGAAACTTATAGTTGGTGTATTCGCTTCTTTAACCTAGAAATAATTTGACCTAAGGTGAAAAATTGCTGGACGATAAATTCTCAGAAAACAAAAAATGACTGACATAAATGCCCGATTCCCTCTATGGCGTGCGCCTGCAGGAAATCATGGTAGTTTTATTCATCAAACCATGCGCGAGATTTAGTAACGATGAATACAAATACCATGATTCCCTGCAGGCGCACGCCATAGAGGGAATCGGTCATTGGGAAGGAACTATTTCACGAATAAAAATACTTTGAGGAAAAAGCATTCAGAATTAAGCATACCGATAAATCAGAATAAGCACAAGAACATCGAGAAGCTTGAGAAGCTTAAAATCGGGCGCTTTGCCTTGAAAGGCAGGGTTCAGTACAGCAGAAACCACGAAGCAGTTACTTAAGTAGCACTCAGTCCGACTGTGTTTGTGTAAGTCACAGGGCTTGCATGAGCTGTATTAGTGTGCATAATATAACATCTAGAACGTTGTCGAGATTGCATTATTACTTAATGACATGATGGTTTCAATTTATAAATGTATCTCACACAATACAAATAAACGATTGAAGTAGACGACTAGACAATGTAAAGTTTTAAGACTTAGCAAAGTGCAGTGTATTGGTAATACTGTAAGGTGCGGTTTCACCTGAAGGTCGTGTGCTTTTCGGTATTTTCCAGGCATTGCACTTTGATGGGACAGTACTACAACTGTTTACCGGGGAACTACTATTGTCAAGAAAATGATCACAACTTGTTGATGAATGATTGAACATTTGTTTCATACCATTACTGTAATAGCAATTGATGAAGGCTTTTAGTCCTGAACCAAAGTATAAGGACTGGGAAATACTGAAACCCATTATCAGCCACCTTAAACGGAAATATCTTGTTGGTGTTTCAAGGAATCCAAGGAAACTTCACTCATCCATGTATCTATGTATTGTGGTATTTTGTAATTTTTTGAGTGATTTTTGGGGATGTTTGGCAGGTGATAGTTTTTTTAAAAGAATTAGTAAAATTTAGACAACTAAGAAATATTGAAAAAATTTAATGTGAATTTAACATTGGAATTTGAAGTTAGAAATTGGCAGACGGACACCAAACAGTCCCGTGACATCCTGGAGTGTTTTTGCATGGGGGTCAACTGTGTGATGATGTTTCCATTTTTTCTTCAAACCCCACTGATAAAGAACTGTTGTTGGTGTTATGTTGGTGTTATCACATGTCAAGCCTTTAACAAGGTATGAAAGAACACAAGGATTTAAATTATTCTGGTGCTCAATTGTTGCGTAACTAAAATTAATGTTACTCAAATTCCTGATGGATTCTGTCTTAAACTGTTACGAGCTTAGTATTTCCAAATTATTGCATGTCAATGTAAGGCAAGACAAGACATGCCTTGGTGCTTATGTAATTCTCTTAAAAACACATAAGATATTGACTATAATTTTGTCTGTGCTATGGCAATTCACAGTGGGGTGGTCTTGATGTGTCTTTAACTTGTAGACTGGACTGGACTAGTAAAACGCGGACTAGTAAAACGCGGACTTGTAAAACGCCTCTAGACACTTCGAATTCCTTGGCCACAATCATCTTACGGCTCTCTTCAATACATAATGTCTCAAAAAACAGTAACCTCAGAAAGAAGTCAGAAGCAAATAAGGTCGAAAGACCGAATCGGAACATATAACGGCAAATGTTCTAATGTCACGAACGCAGGGGTCGTGTAGGCCCGTCACCTTTATTTACCACATATTGCCCCCAAATTAAAACAGTACCCTCAGAAAGAAGTCAGAAGCAAATAAGGTCGAAAGACCGAATTTAAACATTTAACGGCAAATATTCTAATGTCACGAACGTAGGAGTCGTGTAGGCCCGTCACCTTTATTTACGATTGACTGTTGATTTCTGGACGGGCCCCGTTCTACCTCGTGCGAGCAATACAAACGACTGCACTCAACAGACGTCAAGTGGTGGAAAGAAAGAAACATATGCACACAACTCATAGCATCAATCCCGTTGTTTTAGTAGGGGTTTGCAGAACGAACATGTGCTATACTGCAAAAACATCTCCACGCTAAAGCAGACCATAGAGTGCTCAAAAAAGCTAGAAATATGCCGTCGAAGAAACACACAAGAGCTTCAAACACAAATTATTTCGCTCGCTAAACCGTTTAGTTTTATCCGATTTACAAGCGCTTGTTTTACAAGTCCGCGTTCTACAAGTCCGTGCTTAACAAGCCCTCGTTTTACAAGTCCGCGTTTTACAAGTCCGCGTTTTACTAGTCCTCGTTTTACAAGTCCGCGTTTTACTAGTCCACGTTTTACTAGTCCGCCTTTTACAAGTCCGCGTTTTACCTGAGTCCGCGTTTTACTAGTCCGCGTTTTACAAGTCCGCGTTTTACTAGTCCGCGTTTTACAAGTCCGCGTTTTACTAGTCCAGTCCAGTCCTCGAAATACAGTATGCCAAAACTCCCCGCCCTCTAAAGATAAGTCCTTGACGGTTCTTGTCGTTTTTCGGTGCCTATTCATCTTCGGCATCTTTCTCATCCACCTCTCGTTCTGTCCTGTGTCTGTCATCACACGAAAGAAAAGCTGATTCTCAAAAAATCTGCCACAAAAGGAAATTGACAAAAACAATATGAAAACCATATATCGAAAGTTTCTTATTCTAAAATTTTATCATACGTCTTAATTCAGAGCTACAAAGAAGTTCCTCCTTTTGAGTTATTGATACTGTTCTTACAGTACCTCTTTCCACTAGCGAAATTTTACAAAATTCCTCCGCGGCGAAAAGGTAGCGCGAATCCAGAACAGACTCCAATCGAGAGTGGGTTAATTCTAGACTACTATTAATTAACTATTACAACATTCATTTTTAAAATAGTTTCCCAAGCCGACTAAGCTAACTAAACGTCGAGTGTATCTTTCAGTAAACAAAACATGCCGTTATGACGCCGGAAATCCAGCTCACGCATACTATACCCCGTGACTCACGCAAACCTCCGACTTACGTGCTACTACAGTCATTCCTTTCTAAACATTTTTTTTTTTGACCACCACCGTACCTTTCTACCCAAAAAACTCATGAAACCGCCCGGTTTTAACCTGTTTTAACCTTTCAAAAATTAGAGCGTTCGAAACTAAATAAGATCCGTAATCACAAACAACATACAGCCGTTTACCAGCACTCTTTAAAACTCCTGAAACCCTTCAAAATCAGGCAAAATAAATCTTTGAAATAACCTTTATCAATGTTTCTTATTTTTTATTCAGTTCTATAAAATGCCTTTCATACACTACTGTCAAACAAAAATTTCAATTTTCTCAAAGTTTCAAGACAAATTTCGTGCACAATGTAATTTGATTAAGCCAATATTATCACGTCTAAAAATACTTCAAGCAATTCAGTGAAAACCCGTTTTTTTTTTCGTATCAACGAAAACCACTTTCGAATAATCAATACATAAAAATAACAATAAGATCAAAAGGAAGAAAGGAACCTTTCTAATTATTTGAAGACTTTCAAAGCCGTGATATTATGCATCCAATCCGCGATAAAATTTAATTACAACAAAATCCAAGTTCTCATTTTGAATTCCATTTTTTTCAGTTGATACCTTTATCCAACTTGTGAAAAATTCCATTCAAGTTCCTATTAATACTGTACATACCCAATGTTTTGCTCAGGTCTTCAGAAGCGTCTTACTAACCAAATCTAAAATAATTCCAAAACATGCTGTACAAACATTCTACTCTTTGTGACAAACGACTTGACGACCAATTGTTCAGAAATGAAAATCGACACAGTTCTTGCTAAATAAAAAAAAGTTTTACGGCGGAGTCAGGCTCAAAAAATATACCGCAAGATCACACCCCCATTCATAGTCAGAAACCAGCAAACCATCTAGTTTGCTAAAAAAAAAAAAACACTGCGTGACATCAATGACGTTACCTTTTTCATTTACAAAAATAACTTTAACTTGTCAAAGTAAGTGCAATTGTACAGTATGGGGCCCAGTTCTCGGCCACTTTGTGTTTAACGCGTTTTTTCACACTCCAGTTGAATCAAAAGAAAAAGGTATTTCCTTCAAACGATAGACTGATTCGTGTGCTTTAAGTATCTTGAGTTTGATCGTTCAATTCGATATAGAAAGCTCACACGTCGAGTTTACGCGGAGGTAGGTGAATTTGCATTCCCGAAAAATTTGTTTGTTTACGGCTCCTTAAAATTCATGGATGTAGTTAAACTCGTATTTTATCCAAAAGCCCCCACCATACGAGCTAATTTTTGGCATGTGAAACGTAGAATAATTCAGCTTTCTGCTTTAGTTAACTTTTCGTTGAACCGTTGTATTTTTTAACTGCGCTGCGCAGTTCTTGCTCTGCAAGCGGTTTTTTTAACTGCGCTGCGCAGTTCTTGCTCTGCACGTCCTTTTTTTTTTTTTTTTTTTTCTCAGTGACCAGACTGATGTCCCCGCTCGGCCAGGCTGGGGTCACGCAAGGTTTAAAAGCTTGAAAACACTTACTAATGGGAAATTTTCAATGCTTTGGTCTTAATAAGCATGTTTAGCGTGAGATGCCCGATTTTGAAGCGTTTTATTCAAAGGAAATTCTAAATTTTCATGCGTCGAAAGAAAAATATATTTCAGCGGGCCAGAATCTGTGAATAAATACCATAACGTTGCTGTAAAAGAATGTGCTGACATGACAAGTTTCACTTTCGATCGGCTAGACCTCGAGTCACGTAATTTTTCAAAGCTATTATCAGCTACCTTTCAAATCTTTGCGAAGCCATTAATCTTTCTTTACAAAATTCAGTGTGAAGTATTTTGAAGCGTTTGAATCGAAGAGAATACTAAAATTTAACACTTTAAAAAAATAAGCGGGCAATAATTTACATTTATTTACATTACGTTTGTGTCCTGGAATGTGCTGGCGTTAGCAAATTTTTACTTTCACAAGGCACTGATCGGCAAAAATCACGCAATGCTCTGAAAGGTTTAAACCTGCTACAAACGGAAACTAAACAAATCCTCTGGTCTAAACTTAGCATGTTAAGTGTGAATTGTTCGACTTTTTAGCGTTATTTATTTTTGGAGCTGTGTCATCTATAGGATTTCTGAAATCTGATGGACAAACATGCCTGACTTGCAAGGGTTACGTCATTGATAGATTAATTCCCCGGGGAATTCCCATTCAGCAAAACACAGGTCTGGTGTTCTTCTCAAATTTGATTTAATTATTTGCTCCAATATTCAATTTTCGGAGCTGGTTATTCAATCTTGAAACGGTAATTCAATGCAACACTGGATGCTGATTTAAAAGATTTTTTTGTTTCACTGATCAGGATCGTGGGAATTAAATTTGGCCACCATTCTCATATAAGAAAAATGTTTATTTTCGGATGGAACTAGTCAACCATGAAATGTCACGCAAGGTGTTTTCTTACCATCTTGTTTCTCAGTCGCAACATTGTTCGACGCAGATAAAGGGGATAAGGGGAGGGGGGGGGTGCATTTTTTGTTCCCCCCACATGGCTCCCCTAAAGTGCTCACGAGACCAGCGCAGTTGTAAGCTCTAAGAGCTCTTGTTTTTTCTCAGTGACCAGACTGATGCCCCGCTCGGCCGGGCTCGGGTCACGCAAGGTTTAAAAGCTAGAAAAAACTTACCAATGGGAAATTTTCAAATGCTTTGGTCTTAAGACCCTCTTAATAAGCATGTTTAGCGTGAGATGTCCGATTTTGAAGCGTTTTATTCAAAGAAAACACTAAAGTTTCATGCGTCGAAAGAAAAATATATTTCAGCGTGCCAGAATCTGTGAATAAATACCATTACGTTGGTGTTAAAGAATGTGCTGACATGACAAGTTTCACTTTCTATCGGCTAGACCTCGAGTTACGTAATTTTTCAAAGCTATTAATCAGCTACCTTTCAAATCTTTGCGAATCCTTTGGTCTTTACTAAACAAATTTATTGCAAAGTATTTCTCTTTTAAGGGTAATCTATTTTTTTTTGGGCCTGTGTCATTGAAAGGATTTTAGAGATAAAAAGAAAAATTCCCTCCACAAACATGCCCTGACTTGTACCGCTTACGTCATTCGGTATGCTAGGGAAATACCCTCTGTTCTAAAAACAGCTTCAGCGTCCGCGCATGGGAATTCGGCCAGAATTTGCATATAAGAAAAATTATTAATCGCGGCTAGAACAAGTCAACCATGAATTGTCACACAAAGTTTGTCAGACGCTGCATTTTTACAACCGCCTATTGTAATACGAAAACCGAAACAGGGTCAAATAAATTTTGAACTGTTGAAGAGGTTCAAAAATAGTACTAACTTTATAGAAACTGCGAAACATTGTCATTGGGCCAGTTTTCAGTTTTATGTAAATAAGGAATACTGTCGAAATTCTTGCGGATACTTACGTTCCTGGCGTGAAGCCAGACGTTCTTATGAACTGATCTTGCAGACCCAGGGGCAGTAGTTGTAAACTTTCGCCCGAAAAATCCCGTCGTCCCGATAAGCGATTTTTTGGTTTCACGGATCAGGATCGTTTGAATTAAATTTGGCCAGCATATAGCATTAGCATATGAGAAAAATATTTAATTGCGGATGGAACTAGTCAACCATGAAATGTCACACAAGGTGTTTTCTTGCCATTTTGTTTGTCAGTCCCAACATTATTAGACGCAGGCAAAGGGGATGGGGGGGGGGGGGTGCATTTTTTGTTCCCCCCACATGGCTCCCCTAAAGTGCTCACGAGACCAGCGCAGTTGTAAGCTCTAAGAGCTCTTGTTTTTTCTCAGTGACCAGACTGATGCCCCCGCTCGGCCGGGCTTGGGTCACGCAAGGTTTAAAAGCTAGAAAAAAACTTACCAATGGGAAATTTTCAAATGCTTTGGTCTTAATAAGCATGTTTAGCGTGAGATGTCCGATTTTGAAGCGTTTTACTCAAAGAAATTTCTAAATTTTCACGCGTCGAAAGAAAAATATATTTCAGCGGGCCAGAATCTGTGAATAAATACCATTACGTTGGTGTAAAAGAATGTGCTGACATGATAAGTTTCACTTTCGATCGGCTAGACCTCGAGTCACGTAATTTTTCAAAGCTATTATCAGCTACCTTTCAAATCTTTGCGAAGCCATTAATCTTTCTTTACAAAATTCAGTGTGAAGTATTTTGAAGCGTTTGAATCGAAGATAATACTAAAATTCCACGCTTTAAAAAAATACGCTTTAGCGGGCAAGAATTTACATTTATTTACATTACGTTTGTGTCCTGGAATGTGCTGGCGTTAGCAAATTTTTACTTTCACAAGACACTGATCGGCAAGAATCACGCAATGCTCTGACAGGTTTAAATCTGCCACAAACGGAAACTAAACAAATCCTCTGGTCTAAACTTAGCATGTTAAGTGTGAAATGTTCGACTTTTTAGCGTTATTTATTTTTGGAGCTGTGTCATCTATAGGATTTCTGAAATCTGATGAAAAACCACCGAGACAAACATGCCCTGACTTGCAAAGGTTACGTCATTGCTAAATTAATTCTCCGGGGAATTCCCATTCAGCAAAACACAGGTCTAGTGTTTTTCTCAAATTTGATTTAATTATTTGCTCCAATATTCCATTTTCGGAGCTGGTTATTCAATCTTTAAACGGTAATTCAAGACAACACTGGTTACTGATTTAAAAGATTTTTTTGTTTCACGGATCAGGATCGTGGGAATTAAATTTGGCCAGCATTAGCATATAAAAAATATTTAATTTCGGATGGAACTAGTCAACCATGAAATGTCACGCAAGGTGTTTTCCTACCATCTTGTTTGTCAGTCGCAACATTGTTCGACGCAGGTAAAGGGGATAGGGGGGGGGGGGAATGCATTTTTTGTTCCCCCCACATGGCTCCCCTAAAGTGCTCACGAGACCAGCGCAGTTGTAAGCTCTAAGAGCTCTTGTTGGTCTTAATTTACTTCGAAATTTTTTCTTGCGACGTTTGCGTATTTGCCAGTTCTCGGCCACCCTGCTCGCTATCACAGCTTAGCTTGGTTTTTAATATAATTTCATCTGCTGCTGCCAGAATGAAAGAAATAAATGTTTTAAGAATAAAGTTCAATCTTATCTCTAAGTTTTGAGCTGACTCTTGTCTTGTCTATTATTTCTACAACACCTAAATCTTTCAAGACCTTTTCACTGCAATAAACCATCTAAATGCACGGGTCACACAATGCGGTTTTGCCAGAACCTGCACATAGGCAACTAGGCGCGTTAAAATCCTTCTTTTCTAAAGTAAAACAAAGCATCGTAAAAATAATTTGGGATCGATATAGTATAAATAGGTTTACAGAGTGATTTTATGACTGTGAAAATTAATTGAGCATTTTTTTACAGATAATTACGCACAAGCTTTTTAGTGGCCGAGAACTGGGCCCACAAATGGAGCTTTTATTTTTATTATTGCTCGGGCAAATTAATTTTTGACCGGTCGATAGCTTTACACCAAAAAGCTGAATAATGTAGCTAGCTCTGGGAGAAATTTCAAGTTCCTGCGGTTCTTCTGAGGTAAGAAATACAAGTTTACGTCAAAAGTGGCCGAGAACTGGGCCAAGGTGGCCGAGAACTGGGCCCACAAATGGAGCTTTTATTTTTATTATTGCTCGGGCAAATTAATTTTTGACCGGTCGATAGCTTTACACCAAAAAGCTGAATAATGTAGCTAGCTCTGGGAGAAATTTCAAGTTCCTGCGGTTCTTCTGAGGTAAGAAATACAAGTTTACGTCAAAAGTGGCCGAGAACTGGGCCAAGGTGGCCGAGAACTGGGCCCAAAAAATGGAGCTTTTATTTTTATTATTGCTCGGGCAAATTAATTTTTGACCGGTCGATAGCTTTACACCAAAAAGCTGAATAATGTAGCTAGCTCTGGGAGAAATTTCAAGTTCCTGCGGTTCTTCTGAGGTAAGAAATACAAGTTTACGTCAAAAGTGGCCGAGAACTGGGCCCCATACTGTACTTTGCACCGTAAGCTTTTTTCTCTGTCCTTCCGCCGAAGCAAAAAAACACAACCTGATTACACATTAACCCAAAAGTCGACCAAGTGTGCCTGCAACGATTTCCTGTCAAAACTAAAATGAAAACCATTGCGGTATGCGTCACCCGTAGCGGTTTTGTAGCAACCCCGAGCTATCCCCGTCTTTTTGGCCGCGCCAGGAGACTACGCTCTAGGACGACCAAAGGGTAAACCTTAAATCGGCCACGCCCGATTAACAAGTTTTGAAACAGGTTGAAATCGTTTGTCATTAATTTCTTTACCAGAAAAACAATGTATAATAAAACAACTATTATATGTTATCAGCCGAAGCCGATATCACAAACAACGTAATCCAATAATTGCTTATAATTGTTTAAACACAAAGAAAGGCGCTCAGTTTCAGACTGTAATTAGTATGCGCGGCGGTCCGACCAAAATTTTTAGCCGACGTGTGTATAGTTAACACACAAACACCATTTTATTTAAGTACACAAGGGTCTCTGTAAAATGATGACCGGATGGCGGCGGATGGCAGATGGAAAAATGCAGATAATAAAATTCAGACGACAAAATGCGGATACATGTACTAAGAAAATTTTTAAAAAATCAATCGATTATTGGAAAGAATATTGGGAAATTAATTTACGGACTATTCTCCTACAGTCCTTGTACGTTAAAAAGAGAAAATAAAATAAGCAGCAACCCCATTTTATCGAACTAAGTCCGGGAGAAGTCCGACATGTTTTCCTTCATTTATATCGGATCCGAATAAAATGATAAAGACTTCCATCGAAGGAGAGATGCTCAACTTTCCTTTATCGTCAGAGTCTGTCCTACTTTTTCCCACTTTGAAAAAGAACCACGCATTCAAGCGCTAGTGACGGGACATAAATGAATGCAACTGAGATCAATAAAGTCGTCCGATAGCGACGAATCTCTAATTTTTCTTGCAATCCAGGACTTCAAGCGTCCCTATATTTCCTATATTTTTTCACTCCTCCTATATTTCCTTATATAGTTTAGAAAAGCCCTATAATCCCTATAATTTAAGGGACCTCAGTCAGCTACACTTTGAAATCAGTGAAATCCGCCATTTTCATTGCCCTCAAAATTACAAAAGTTGTATGATGAAGCAAAATCTTATTCGCATTGTTCTTAGCTTTTACTCTCACCACAAAATCACACACTCCAAATTCAAATTCAATCTTCTATGCATGTACAATTTCTAAAAAACCTTAAGTTAGCAATGCCTTATATTTCACACAGAGCATGTCAGGAAAGAGACAGCCATGAGGCAGCTCAGGGCCATCTCTTATGTGACACGCTCTGCATGAAATATAATGCCAAAAATTATGACTAAGGTCATTTAAATAAGACTTATTTAAAATAAACCAGAAGAAAGCTGCTAAGGTTATAATCAACCTTGTGATGGTGAATGTAACAAGAAATTCTTCCAAGGGGCAAAAGCAACAAGTGACACAGGAATTACTTAAAAAACAGCCATAAGCAACTTGATTACGGTCAGCAACATGTTAAAAAATTCAAAAAAGGAAAGTTGGAAAGTTGCATGCATTTTCCGATCAGTAAAAAAACAATTGGCTGGTGACTTTACGAGAAATAAAAATCGAATGGTAGTGACCTAGAGTGCAGCAAATGGCAACTCTGAGTGCTCAGATTGTTAAAAATTTCCCCGGACCCTCAAACCAGGCACAGGTTTAATGAACATCTGGCTCTAATCAATGACTAAACCGTGACACAACTGCTAAGATGCGGCAAAAAAGAACTTAGAACGATGGAAAACGAAAGCAAACATGACGATCTATAACAAAAAATGACAGCAACATTTACAGCATTTGGTTAGGGGACATTGGTCCTCAGAAACAATGGGACATTGGGACACCAATCTCCCCCCCCCCCCCCACACACACACACACATGCCTTGGAAGGTCTCAAAAAGGGCAGTGATTGCCTGTGTCGAGTAATTAATTAACAAACCAGTAAGTATATTAAGTGTGACTGCTATAAGGCTATAAAGATCAATAAAAAAGTATCTTTTTGCTCCATACATGTTGAAAATACTTTTTAAAAATTCCTATATTGCCCTATATTTCTTTAAAAATTTCCCTATATTAGCTCTGTATTTTTTTAAAAAAAGACCCTATATTTAGCCCTATATTTTGGCAGGAGGCCACTTGAAGCCCTGGCAATCGCGAAAATTTATACTCGCGAAATTCGGCTCCCGAATTATCGCGAAATTAAGTACGTGCAAAAATTAGTAAGAATAAGGTAATCATTTTTATCATTTTGAGGAGAGTTCACGGCTATCAAACTATTTTGAGTAATCGGAATTCGGAAATATAAGCAGAAAAGAATGTCATTTTGACGTAAATCGCAAGACGCGAAACGAGAAAACGTGATCTCGTTTTTGTTCTCAAAACAATGGTGTCAAAATTATCGGCTAACTAATCCACGCGAGGGATGTTATAAGAACGGCGAGAAGGGGGCCGGGATCAAAGGATCAGTTTTAGCTTTGTTTTATTTATCGCATATTGGCTACTACAATTTGAAAATTCAAGCAAATTTAACATCGTGTACTTTAAGGTAAATTCCTTAAGTATGTTAATTCTTTGACGAAACAAGAAAAAAACTGCTGACAAAACGACAATTTACGCTTGCGCAGTAAGATTCCTCCATCTAGTCCTCCTCCAGTTTTCTTTTATTCCTTCTCGCTGGGAGAATGGGTTCCAGGTGAGCACTGAAATGACGTAAGACAGGAGGAGCCCACGTGATCCTATATCCGCTGACCTTGTTTTTGTGTCTGTTAACGTACTCCAATACTTCGGCGACGTACCTGGAAAATGATCATTTACTTCATGTTAAATATGTGGAAGTTACGGGGGCCTAGTGGTTAGTAATTGAGGGGTCTGGAATCCAGTCTTGTCAGTATACTTTCACAAGACTCTCTCCACTTAACTTAAAAGATTTGTTCACGCGTTAACTACAAAGTTTTCCCAATCAACAAATGAGTATTTGCGAATTCTCAGTGTCAACCTCGTCCCCAGGGTCTCTTGGTAGATTTCAAGGCTAAACAAAATCAGATATATATTAAAAATCTAAATGAAAGAGGATTTAGTGGCAATGAATAAATAAAGCCCGGGAAGGGGGGGGGGGGGAAGTTTACTCCACATATGGGATATATAGGTATGTACCGCAGGATAGGGTATGGTTTTTGAGGTTCTCCGTCGTTAAATAGGGTATGATTTTTGCTTCTTTTGGCATTGTGTTCCTGGTGTGATCGCTAGATAGGGAACCTAAATTCTATGAGCTAAAATATACACCCAGCTAAACGAAATTTTTTTTTCTTAAAACTGAACTATTCGTTCAAGTATTAGTAAGGCGATTTTAAAAAGATTTTTGTTATGCCGTTCGTGGTTAGCCGTTATTTGGGTCGTCATCGTCAATTTTCACATTATTTATCGTTAAATAGGGTCAGGGTTAAAGAACCTTCGCGGCACACCCCTATCCGAATTTATCGGAGTACCCCCGCGGGAAATGAAAGTTCTCAATGTTTTACGAAGGGACTGTATTGCAAAGCTACTGTTCCATCATTAATATTGGGACGTGGCGAGCACGTACACTTAAAAAGTATCTATGGGAGCCTTGAAGTGGTCATACTATGAGCATTCCCTCTGTTTCCTTAGTTTGTCTGGCGCGGTCAGTTTTGCTCTCGCTTTGCTTCGTTTATTGTGCGACGAGCCAAGCGAAAAGAGAGACTACTTCACTAAGACTTCAAGAACGAGAAAACAGCTTCCAGTAATCTGCAGCTGATATACATACTTCATGTGTGATTCAGTATATGTCCTGCGTGGAATTGCAAGGCGAAGAAGCTCTCCTTTTTCGTCTTCAAATTCATTGTCGTTTTTCCCGTTTTCAATGGCCTTTCCATGCATCACACTTCCCAACTCACCACAGCGAATCCCACCTGAGAAACATAAAGATGAAGGTACAGGGTAAACAAGGGAATTATGTTCTGCATGCCTGACGCAAACCAATGTTAAGCAGCTCTAGTAAGCTTATAATTCTACTGGTACTTTTGTTTGGGGCTAGAGACATTGTTTCTGTTGTTTGTTCTATTTTTCTTTCGATTGGTAGCGAGCCATTCATGTGAGACCTTGCGACAGCTGTTGGCCTAAACAGTCTACTAAGCGATATAGTGTATTAATATTTACCTTCCACATAAAGCGCACAGCCAAGAGCCCAGGCAGGGAACTGCTCCTTGGGAATGTGCGGCAACATGGCGGCTGCATCAATGTAGACTGCATGTCCACCCGGAGGAGTTAAAACGGGAATACGGTGTTCCCACAGCAAATCCGCCAGCATTTTGACAAACCCCACTTGGTATCGGAGATAGTCTTCATCAAGAACCTCGCACAACCCCACTGCCATCGCCTCCAGATCTCTCCCGGCCAGCCCACCGTAAGTTACAAACCCCTCGGATATGATCAACTCCTGGCGGCACTTATCTGCGAGATCGTCGTCATTCATAGCCAGGAACCCCCCGATGTTAACAAGACCATCTTTTTTGGCGGACATGGTACAGCCGTCAGCGTAGGAGAACATCTCGCGTGTAATCTCAAGTGGCGTACAATGGCCGTAACCCTCCTCGCGTGTTTTGATAAACCACGCGTTTTCTGCAAAACGGCAGGCGTCGAGAAAAAGTGGGATTCCGTGCTGACGGCACAGCTTGGAAACCATTTTAATGTTCTTCAAACTGACAGGATCTCCACCAATTGTGTTGTTTGTTATCGTGATCAAAACCATGGGAACGTTTTCTTTAAGTTCGCCTGACAACAATTCTGTTAATCTGTTCACGTCCATATTGCCTCTGAATAGAGCCTTTGCGCTAGGATCCAGTGCTTCAGGAATTGGAAAATTCACCGCTTTTGCTCCTCGTTTTTCCACGTTAGCCCGAGTTGTGTCAAAGTGCGCGTTGTTCGGCACCAGGTCCCCATCGTTAAGGCTGCACTGAAATAAAATCCTCTCAGCCGCACGGCCCTGGTGCGTGGGTATCACGTGCCGGAAGCCGAAGATCTCCTTCACAACCCTCTCGAACTTCCGGTAGCTTGGCGAGCCAGCGTACGACTCGTCACCTTTCATAATGGCGGCCCACTGGTCAGAACTCATGGCGCCGGTGCCAGAATCTGTCAACAAGTCGATAAGGATGTCTTCGGAGTTCAACATGAACGGATTGTAATTTGCTTCTTGAAGATGTTGAATTCGCTGAGCTCTAGTCGTGTGTTGTATTTTCTCAACAGCTTTGATCCTGAATGGCTCGAAAAAGGTTTTGAAGGTGTGTTCTTGTAACTCCGTGGATGAGGAATCCTGTCATGTAGATTATACGAAATAAAATTCAGAAAAAAAATATTCGCCGTGGTCTTTCATGCACTGATTTCCTTGAGAAATTGAAATCAGGACAACCAGACATGGAACCAGACTCAAAGGGCACAGACGGCAAATCTAAATTCTCAAACACCGAGAAGGTACTGTGGGAATAAGGGGCGGAGACGGGGGGGGGGGGGGGGAGCGAGGGCGGGGACAGGGCGGCTAAGAAAAGGATCTTTGGCATTGAACTGAATGCAAGAATATCTTGCTGTAACAAGCCAAGGATAACGGTATAAAACAAAACAGGAACGAGTGATAGGGATGTTAATAATCGGGGATTATGGCTCATGGCAAGAGCGAAATACTAAATCTATGTGATCTCGCTAAAAAAAATGGAAGCTCGACTTACATTTCAACGATTTCTACGGGCGTAAGGTCATTCTTGTTCGAATTTCGCTTGATGATTCCACAACAAATAACAATATTTGACACGCAGACTTTGACTGAATGTAGCGTTTGAATCAGTTAAAGGTAGTAACCTCGTGCTTTCCCTTCTTTACCGGCGTACAGCGAAGTTGTTTTCACGACAAAACAGCAAGCATCAGGTAAAGAAGACCAAACTGACATGTTTATCGATTGGTCGGTTTTATACTTCATGTATGGAGTACAGTTGTGTACCGTATGTGTACCGTATAGTGCCTCATACATGAAGTAGTGACCGACAGGCCGTTTCTTCAGCTGTTTCTTCGACGTTCAACGTTTTGCGATGGAAAATCTTTGCTGTACGTCAGTAAGGAAGGAAAAGCACAAAGTTACTGACTTGAGCTGATTCATAGGTTACATTAAGTCGAAGTTTGTATGTCAAATATTGTTATTTCTAGTGGAATCATCGAGCGAAATTCCAATAGTAACAACCGTACGTCCGTAGACGTCCGTAACAGTCAAAATGTAAGTCGAGCTTCCATTTTTAAACACGATTTATTCTCTTTCAGTTGAACTGCACTGCATTTATATCTAATCTTTGTTTATTTCTGAAGGTGTGAGGTATGTCTGCGAGGCCAGTTGATGAAACTCCTCGTCCTGACGAGTCCCTCAAAATGGCTGCAAACATGAAGATCTTCGAAATTGGGCAAGTTTACACAGCAGGGCTCAAAATAACGGCCGGTCAAAGGACAATGTCCGGCCAAAATGACGATTTGACCGGCCAAAATTTTGGTTCGGCGGTCATTTTGACCGGTCACGTACACAGCTTTCAAATAAATAACATACAAAAATTATTTGCAGTATTTCTTGAAATTTTACAGTAAAATCATAAAATAGCAGCTTGCAGTCACAAATTTGTAGACTGAACAGATGAGACGGTCACATTCTGCGGATTTGTTAGCCGTTTGCTTTAATAAAACAGGAAACATACACGTCTGTAAATACGCTAAACAGACAACGATGAGCATCGCATCAATCAACGTCTGCTATTAACACGGTGTACGCAATTACAGTTTCAATTGTCAGGCGGGCCGAGAAAAATAGCACTCGTTAGTGGATTTAAAAAACTATATGCACCTTAAGAAAGTACAAGTTCGTAGCGCGTTTTTCACCAACAAGATCATGAGAATAATAAAATCATTAAACGCTTTGAATGTTAAGCCAGCAATGTTTCTGTAAACTGTGCCTATTTCGCAACTGAACGTGTCCACACATCTGCTGACAAAATACTTAAAAAAATACTTTGCCGTATGGGCTCCTGCGTAAGTATATTTGATTTTCAGCAGCTTCTCAATCAGACGGGCTTCTCTCATGTAGGTGACGTTGAAAACTTGAAGAGATCCATGATTTTTGAAATGAGAAGCGACGTAGGCTTTCTTGCCCAACTCTTGGCAGTCTTGAAGAAAGAGAACTTTAAAAGAGGGCATCTTATAGGAAGCTCGATGAACAACGAGTCTGTAACTTTGCAGTGAAGACATGTTAAACTTCCAGCACACCCTTAATGAAAGGCCTGGTTTCTAAGCGTTGTGGACGAATGTGAAATCTTTTCTCGGCGGTTATTTTGTTAATCCCCTAGCTTGAAATGAGATATTGGTATCACATGATACAGGAAAGATATCTAAAAGTCGAGGATGTGAATGTGCTTACAACCAAGATCGCCTCCACCCATAAGTCGTTAACTAATGTATAACTATGCAGAGTAACATAACATTACGGCTACTGAGCATTTTGTTTTATACTTTTTATGTAAAGTAGAACACAGAAGAAAAGAAATTCAAAAGGCGAACATAATAAAATGACACTTAGCGATCAAAACATTTAAGCTTATACTCTTTAACAACGTGTGTTTTAGCTTACGAGGCGAAATTTTTGTCAGAATAGGCTATTGCTTCAAAGTAAATACTCAATATTTTGACCGGTCAAAAACGAGACATGACCGAGCAAAAATTGATTTGGCCGGTCAACATGACCGGTCAGTATCCAAAAATTATTTTGAGCCCTGCACAGCTGTAAATATTTCATTAAGACGATACCAAAAGGTTTTTTTCGATAGGAACATTTTCTATTACATCAACTTTTCGGCTGCGTTGGTTTGATTGAAGTAGACCGCCTCACTTTTTCAAAAATAAAGTTTGAATCTGAGCCGTTTTCAAGTGTTTCATCAAGGTGTGTGATAGGGGTGTCGTTAATGTTTTGCTGCTAGCTTGATTCGAGCTCAATGTTCGTGAAAGTTGGTGTGATAAATTAAAAAGACATAATTTAACAGGCTGTAGTGTTTGTTTGGTACAGAAGTTGTTAGTTCTTTTTCAATTAATTTTCAAAGTTGTGGTAAATTTAAGCCTTGACAGTGGTCGTTACAAATGCTCGTTCGGGTGAACCGAAAATCCTTAAAAACTGGAAAAAAATTAATGATCCGGTCAAGTGAATTGTGTTTTTAGTATAAGTACATGAAAGTCTTGCAACACACTAAAAAAGAGCGAAATCTATTTAACAAGCCAGATCGGGCAGACCACTATTACAGATACAGCCTCTTAAAGCCTGTGGATGAAACATTAATGCGTGGCCAATACCATCATTCGTTGATGGGTTGACAACTGAAAAGAACTTTTGTTTCAAACAGTAAAAACAAAAAAGAAAAAAAAAAACAGACAGTGTTTTATAGCCTTGATTTGTCTCTGTACGAGATCTCGCGATTTAACCAAGTGGAGGACGATAAAATATCAAAACGTTTCACATGAAAACGTACTGCACAATGAGCTTTCATTTAAATGCCGGCCACACAAAAGATTTTATTAAAAAACTTAGAACCACCATGTTCAGCATTATTAAACAGTACCAGATGAAAGTACTGCTCAATAGCTTTCATTTGAATGGTCACACACTAGGGTTTCATCCACAAACTTAAATGTTGACACTATATGATGATTTTAGCTAGAACCAGCTTGTACAGCATAATGAAAGCACCACATGAAAACAGCTTTTATTTGAATGGTCATACTTTGGGATTTTCATCAGTAGAATTTGACCCCCGTCTTAAAAACCAACATTTACAAATTCCAATTCGACCTGGATAGAGGACCCGCATGAAAACCAGCGAGAGCTGATGTGGCTTCCTCTCTAAAGATAGGAAATTATTTTTATTTTTTTTTTATAAAAAGATTAAAACTTACCTCGCACTTCATATTGCAGTGTGGTCTGGGCAAAGAGTTATCCATTCGAGTTTATGGCATAAAACACAAAATGACCGATTTAATCCACCAGGACATTTAAGTAAGCCTTTTGTTCAAGAATGAACCATTATAGTTTACAATAATCACTCAAAATGGGTCATTACTGTTACACATGCGTCACCATATAAAATATAGTGTACTTAAAATCTTTAAAATAAACAACTCTCCATCACTGGCCACCGAGACTGAAGTGAATAGATGTTTTAGTATATTTAAACAGTGTGATAAAATATTTCAAAAAGTATGATTTTTAACTCATTTATTCGTGCCAACGATTATTAAAATTTTTGGGCGCGAGTTGCTCGGAGATGAATAGCAAAGGATATCCGGACCTTGAGTAGCCAATCAGAGCGCGCCAAAAACGCTGTCCACTGCTTTAGTATATATTAAAACAAAAAAGTCACTAATTGAAAACCCTTTGAAAGCAAGAAGCATTTCCGTAGGATGAATGCTTCATTATAGTACTTCAGCTAACGCGCGCGCAACTTACACTTTTAGGTGTGATTTATCATTGAAAATTAGGACTTTTGAAAGTCATCCTTAAGGCTGTTTCAATAGGCCTTTTTGAGAAAGATTCGTGAACATATTGCATTTTCCCACGAAACTTCCAACTGACTTACAGTGAAACGAACTCAACCGGGGCCACCCAACGTTTTTTAGCCAATCACAAGACAAGTTTTAAACAAAAGAATTGGAGTTCCTTGGTCAGGGGACCAATCACAGTGAAGGGCAATTTTAACTCTTCGCTTGACTGAATACGATGCGAAGGCACGCTAAAGTGTTGTTTTTACGGCAAAAATATAATTTTGTTCATTTCGTTTACGGTTAAGGCGAAAGTCTGCCAGTAATTTGGAACACTGGACGGAATCAACGTAAATACGTTTACCGAATTACGGCCGCGAATATTTTTGAAGACTGAAAGGATTCAGCGTATCACCGAATTACGGCGAGCAATGAAGACCGAAAGACTGAAGAAGTGATGAACGAGCGAAATAATTACCGGCCGATTCACGGCCAGCTCAATATTTTCCGAAAGACGGCTTGGATAATTATTGATCGAATATTACGGCCGGGAGTTTTGAAGACTGAACGGACGCAACGTAAATAAAAAATTACCGAAGCATGATCGGCTATAAAACTTATAATATGCCACACATTTTCCAAAACACGGCCGGGAATGTCGAAGACGAAAGCTTATGTCAGTTTTCCTCGAATTTGCGGCCGACATTTTTGAACACTAAACGAACGTAAATATAAATTTACCAAATTACAGCCGCTAACTAGTATGCGTGAACCTGTCACGTTTTGCACGTTTGTTGAGTTTTATCCGGCGATGAATATTTATGGTTTGAAATGTTCGCCGTTTATTTTTATTAGGTACAATTTCTTTTTATCACTTATCACTGTTTATATCACTGAATGTAATACACTGAGTTTATCTTTTGCTGACCGGTGTTGATTCGCTTCGGCAAATCATAAACTGGTTTGAGGAAAAGTCGTTTCTCTTCACAGTTTCAGCCGGTGTCAACGGTAAATAAATTTTGTCGAGTCCTTTCCACCAGGCGCAGGCCGTGCTATTTTCGTTGAGTCCGTTCCGTCTTCAAAATTCCCGGCCGTCATTCGGTACTTATTAACGTTGATTCCGTCCAGTGTTCTAAATTACCGGCAGACTTTCGCCTTAACCGTAAACGAAATGAACAAAATTATATTTTTTGCCGTAAAAACAACACTTTAGCGTGCCTTCGCATCGTATTCAGTCAAGCGAAGAGTTAAAATTACCCTTCACTGTGATTGGTCCCCTGACCAAGGAACTCCAATTCTTTTGTTTAAAACTTGTCTTGTGATTGGCTAAAAAACGTTGGGTGGCCCCGGTTGAGTTCGTTTCACTGTAAACGGCAAAAAGGTAGCTCAGTACGTTACGTTAGGTTTCGTATAATGTGAACTTTTCTTTTTTTTCAAAGTTTGAAAACAAGGTGATATTGCAGTATTGCTTCGAAGCGCATTCAATTCAAATTGTGTATGTTGATATCACAATGTTGGATCAAGTAATACAACGTCAACAACGGTTGATTTATTTCATGTATTTCTCATTTTCACAATAAAGAACCGTCAAAAAAAAGTTCCGTTTTCCATCTTCCTACCTACTAAGTGTTTTGAAAAGACAGAAAAAAAAAACCCGATTCGTTACGTACTCTCTTATCTCGTCTACTTTAGAGCCTCTCTATGGGCATTTCCGAAGAAATGGAAGACGCGAAGATCACCGCAGAAAAAAACAAAGATCTCAAGATTGAAGCGAAGATCTGAAATTGACCAAAATTCGTGTGATCAAATTGAACACTCCGATATAAAACTGTCAAAATTCGTAAACACCACAGAAAATAATTTATGGATCTGTAATTTCGGAATGTTTGCATTTGACCACATTTCACGGAAAAAACGAACGAAGATAAAACGAAGATCTCCTTTTAAAAACGAAGATTTGCAAAAAAAATTGCCAAGAAAACGAAGACCGTGGGAACCCATAGAGAGGTTCACCTTAGTTTGCACATAAATCTTGACAACAGACTGCACTATACAAGCGTTCTGGAAGATGAACTGAGATAATTTATTTATGGTGACCACAGGGGCAAAGGCCTCCCCCCGGGGGATTCCTTATAATGGCCTATACGAGGAGGCTCCGCCCGAAAGGGATACCTTTTTCAGGCTTCAGGTTTATAAAAGGGTAGGGATTTCACAAGTTTAGGTATACGAAAGGGTACGGAAATCTGTCATTTAGGGCATTTAATTAACTTTTTTAATGTCGTACTTTTTTAATGTCAATTTTTAATATGTATATATATAAATCTTCTACAACTTTAAGAATAAATGTATTTTATACTTAATGCTGATCGCCAGTTTATATCAGTGATCTAATGATCCCTGATTGGCCCTTCAGGATAAATAAAGTTTTTATTATTATTATTATCAAAATATTTCGAACAGACGCATCTTATGGCAAAAAAAGTCAGGAAAACTTCCTGTCTAAGTCTGTGCCATGTATGTATATGAAAGGGGTTACTTTTTTTTCTTCAATAAAATGTATATGAAAGCTGGGTATAATCTCTGTAAAAATGGTATATAAAAGAGTAAGGGTTTGGAGCTCGGAGCGGAGCCTCCCCGTGTATAACGTACTTTTTTGAGTTCCCCCTACCCGGTGGCCTCCAGCCTTTTTGAAGGATTGTGGGGGGGGGGGGGGGGTCCATCACGGCTAAATCAGACACTGAAGCTTGAGTAAGGTCGTCATTAGACCGTTCAGAAGCCATCTAAATGTCACGTTTAAGAAAGAAAAATTTCTTAAAGACCCTCACGGTTTTCATTTCCTGCTCCTTTCTAATGTTTCTGTTCTCAAAATTCATCATTTGCAATATTTAAAACTCAAAAGGGAGTTCCGGTCACCCTGGAATCATCCCCTGGGGACACCGCTGGACCAAACTCTCCCCTGGACCAAACTTTTATAAGGGGGATATAAAAATTTTCGAGCAAGAAACCAACTGACTAGAAATAAAAAAAGAAAAAGAAATTTATTTAACGAAAATGGCGTTCGCAAACGAAGCAATTGATATACAAAGCAGTGAGAAGCTACTTACTAGAGACCGACAATGGTCTTACTTTACATAAACACCCATGGTATTGACCACCCAGATTTTGCTCTTACCGGTATTAACACTTTTTACGCATATATTAGAATTCACATCATAAAAAATTAAATTTTGTCCAGTCATGAGATTGACATTGAAATTACAGAATACACAATTGGAGGTAATTGTACAAAATCCCAGAAATTGAAAACTATAAATAAATATAATGTTTTGATCTGAAAGGAAACAAATTTTACTGCCAAAGAACATTTCAGTATATAACAATAAATTTCTACTAGATGCTTTTTTTTCACAGTTTAACTGTGAGCTCAAGATGTCTATTGACTGTTAGAAAAAGAATGAAAGCAGTCACTTATGCTTTAAGCATAACACAGTGGTTGGCCATTAAAACATGGAAAATGAATATCAACAAAACTGACTAACAGATGGTTTTAGCAGTGTCAGAAAGCTACATGTTCAATCCAAGGGCTTTTTATTGTTTATTAGAGCAGTTTCAATTGAGTGTAGTAAAACCCAAACTAAATTTTTTACTACGGCCAATCACAAAGGACACAGACAATCCAGTGAACCAATCAAAACTCAAAGCAAATACATGTTACTGGCATGAAGTGCGGGAAGCACAAGCGAGTCATGATTGGTTTTGATTTCAGTTCTGATTGGCTGAGAAAGTGGCACGAGTATTTTTTAACCAATCACAAAGCATAGTAATGCAAAACCAAACCAAACGCAATTTACTTTCAACACTCAAGTGAAAACCGCTCTAGCATAACCCAGCGACTGACTATTAGTCAAACTCGCAAGTTGATTGGCTATGAAGGGGTGTGTAATTTTCCATGGACTGTGCTGGGAGCACACACAAGTAAAAATTGCCAAAATCACCAGCTAAAATTAACAATAAACCACTGTCACTGAAGCTTTTGTTGAATAGATCCACCTTTGAGTTCTGCTCAGCCAGTTAGACAGCTCGCTCTTGCTTTCTACTGACTTTTGATAGTTGATTCAAGGCTTTGCCTCTCACCATTTTCAGCCAATAAACCTTGAGCTTGCCGTCTAATTGTTAATTAGAATAACCCACTGACCATCTATTAGGTAATCACACAATCTAATTGGCAACACAGGTGCCGTCTATTGATGAATAGGCTGCTCTTGGGGCGTGCACTCAGGTTTTCGCCGAATTTCATCAATCAAAACCTTCAATAAACCAATTCTAGGGAGTTTTTGTGTTTAATAGAGCGGTCAGTGGGTTATGCTAAAACAATTAGACAGGTCGCTCTTGCTTTCAATTGACTTTCGATAGCTGACTCAAGGCTTCACCATTCACCAACTATCAGCCAATAAACCTTGAGCTTGCTGTGTAATTGTTAAATAGAAAACACCTGTGTAGTCAGTCAAATTGCGAGTTTTCCACTAGTCATCCACTCGGTTACATTTACCCCTGATGACTGATTGTATGGCTAAGACTGAGGCAGATTGTTTTCTGCAAAATTAGTCATTCTGATTTCTCTGTATTGGTCAGGTAAGAATTTTCAGCCATTTTCATTGGTCCAGATCACGTGAACAGCAATGTCATGCACACATTTTTCACCAGGATAAGTGTTAGCATAATAGAGATTTTCAGAGCACACAAACAGACATAGTCAATATAGTGTAGATCAGTATTCAATTGAGTGTCGTAAAACCAACACCAAAGTAATCACTCTAGCCAATCACAAAGAACACAGAAAATCCAGTAAACCAACCGAAACTTGAGGCAAATTCATGCAGTCAACACGAAGCGCAGGAAAACATGCACAGGCGAGTCACTTTTGGTTTTGGTTTTACTTCTGATTGGCTGAGAAAGTGACACGAGAGTTTAAACCAATCACTTTGAGCCTATTAATGCAAAACCAATGCCAATGTGAGTTACTTTTGACCCTCAAGTGAAAACCGCTCTATGGACACAAATTAATTGCTACTGACATTGCTAGGAAGAATTAAATGTACGTTCAAAGAAAGTGAATCTTGAAGAGAATGGTTATAAGCATGAGCAGAGAAATTTGTTTTTGACAGATCAATATAAGCACCCAAACCTTTGCAAAAAGTCATTTAATTAAAGTGTCAGTCTGGCATGTTGGATTTTTCAGACTTGCAAGTGATTCTGTTGCATTAATACCCTCCTTTGTCATTTTTTATCATCACGATAATAACGTTGCTTTAAAGTCCTGTACTTCCGTAACATGTACAAAGCCTCGACTTCTTTGATGACGTATTCTCCCCTGGCAATCAACATCTTGATTTTCTCTGGGTCAGTTTCATCCTTGTGTTTCATGAAAGCTTGTTTTAATTTAGTTTTGAAGTACTGCTCTCCTGTGGGGTAATCTTTCCCAAGATACAACAACTACAGAGAAAAGGAAAAAAGAAACATTAACTCTCCTTACTCATGTGAGACGCCTCTCACCACACAATGATTTCCAACCCCTGATGGGGTAGGCATCTAACAAACATTCAAGTTAAAAACACTTAATATTCACTATGTAGCAAAATATGTCTGATTGATTGCTCCTTGTGTTCGAAAAATCGTTGCCACACAATAACAATTCAGAGGCACCAAATGCTGTAACGACTGTATCTAATTTTAATATTTTTATATTTATTAACGATAGCGTTTTAATATTTTTAATGCTATTCTTGTAAAGTGCCTTTGGACTTTAAGGATATTGGTGCTATACAAATATTTTATTATTATTACTATCATTATTTTTATTATTATTATTATTATTATTATTGTTATTATTATTATTACTACTATTATATTATCAGACATGGGTTTATCTGCTCGAATCTTACAAAAATCTCTCTTCTGGAAAGCAAAAGAGAGATGTGTAATATCTTATCAGAGACATCACATGCTGTGATGCCTGTAAACCTATATTATCAGACAGGGAATTTATCTACTTGAATTTCATAAAATTCTCTCTTGTGGAAAGTGAACAAGAGAGTCTGTCTAAGTCATACTAAATAGAATAATAATAATAATAACAATAATAATAATAATAATTATCTAAATAAAATAATAATAATTATTGCGATAAACAAATTACATGTGACAAACAAGACTTCTTGTGAATAACTTTTCCCTGTGAAAGGAACCTTATACATGGCCTAAAAAGACCTAAAAAGATATGAAAACCTTCTTGATTTACAAACGTTTAAATTCAAGGGTGTCAACTCCCACACAAATGTCTGTAAGTTGACATAATCTGTTCACTGAAGGGGAAGAATTGTTTACAATATTTGCCTCTTTAGCATAAGCACTTCAGTTTCTGTTCGAGTTACAAAAATATCAGCTTAGAATGTTGAAAGAGCATGTCACGATTAACTTTGCTATAAATTTGATCTCGATGTATTAAATACTTTTTTTGACGCAGCTTTAAAAACTTAAAATTTTTACAAAGAATGTATAAGTTTATAATAATAGTAATTTTTTTATTAGTGCTTTTGCCTCCAGAAATCTTGCAGTATCAATATCAGGGTTGGAAACTAAAATTTTGAAGCACTCGCCATCTGGGCGAGTCACCTTCAAATTGCACTCGCCCAGATCTGTTTTCACTCGCCCAGAATCCTCCATTATTAAAAAAAGAGAAAATTTAGCCCCCCTCCACCAACTAATAAAATGTACAACTTAAATTTTAAATCATGTTTGATACTTACCGTGCCACCGTGGTGGTCGATCATGATACTGACTGAAATTTATTTCTTCAATGAAAAATCGACAAAAATAGACCTTACTCCACGGTAAAAACACAAGAACACTTCAAAAGTTGAAATGCAGTTTTATTTGATACGCATTCCTAAATTCCTGTAGATTGTGTTGAAATTGTACAGAAAAAGAGGCGGGAAAATAGGCATCTTGGCTCGGTGGACGAGTCAGTGTATTTATGACCAGGGGTATTATTTTCTACAAGCATGTCCATCATGTAAAAATCACCAAACGGAAGCCATTTTTGTCTGTTTACGAACGGAAACAAAGCCCTGTTTGAGATTTCAAAATGTTGGAAAGCTATTGGCTAATGTGGATAATGTAGATTATTTTAAAGTGGAAAGTAAAAGGTAATGCTTATTTTGAATAATCTTGAAAATCGTACTTGCCAAACCGGGCGAGTGATCCGTGATTTGTACTCGCCCATCTTTTTTCACACTCGCCTGGGCGAGTGGGCAAGCGCTTATTTCCAACCCTGCAATATTACACCTAAAGAGCTGAAAATTCGCCGATTATTAAGTTTCACAAGTTTCTTCTGGAATTACCGTCGATTGCATCTATCTGTGAACGCTCGCGCTAAAAACATGTTTTCAAATGACGTCAAACGTCAGCGTTTCGGGTGTCAAACTTTGAAGTTTAGCAGACCGTAACGCAAACTTTTGCACTCAAAATACTCACCATAAACACTGAATACGGCGAAACTTTACACTAGAAATGATTCAAGTGAACTTGTGTATGTATATCGACACAGAGGTCTGGTCTGCTAAACTTAAAAGTTTGACACGTGAAACGCTGACATTTGACGTCATTTGAATACATGTTTTTAGCGCGAGCGTTCACAGATAGATGCAATCGACGGTATTTTGGATATAGCAGGACGCCTTGTCTATGCAAAGTCGTATGTTAATGAGGCAAAATATAAACAATGACATCAGCAAAGATCGCCCTATAAAAAAATAATTCTTAATGTCATACTAAAAACTTGTCTTGTTTGAAATGTTTCTAATTACTTTGGCTATATAACAGCTTTTTGCCCCAGTTGGACACCTCAACTATAGTTAGTAAGTTATGGCAAAATGTTTCTGACCTGTTTGTAGAGATGTTTGACAGCAAATCTCAAGTTGCTGGAACTTGACATCTTTGGCTTTAATACATCAAGCCTGAAATTAAAAGGAGATCCTTGAGGATACAAGGAGAAAAGTTTGAAAGTCTGTGATTAACAAACTTTTGCTCAAAACCAGAACTGGCGATAGTCCATGTTTGGAAAAAAAACAAAAGAGTGCTGTGGCTGGCCCAAGTTAAGATGGTAGCAAAAAGGAGTGGGGGGGGGGGGGGGGAGGTGATTCAGTTCACACAAAATTTAACAAAATTCACATGCCAACAACAACAACAGATTGAGTGATAAATACACAAATCATGTTTCTTTTCTTGCAATTTTCACGTCTTCCAAAGTCTAATTTCCCCCATGTCATGCATTATGCACCCCCCCCCCCCCCAGATCATTTGCTACTCTTCAGTTAACTCAGCCAATGAGCATTTTATCTGTCTCTTTTGAATTTTATAAATTTTGGTGGAAAGTGACATTTGATTTTGCCATGACCTATGCAGGAAAAGCTATTGTTCTGCAAAAGTCTGGGCCATGCAACTAACATGAAGCTTAGATTGGTTTGGAACAGAATAACTCATTGCATGCATAACACTAAAAAGAACACAAACTAGTTCACGACATTAAATTATTAGAACTGCCACAGTGGACTTACCTCTAGAATGGTGGAACCAAGCCGAACGTTCTTTGTAAAGGGCACTTTTTCAGCATGGAAGTCGCTATCTTGAAAATCACAAGTTATTTTAATAGTATCAGAGATTCTCGCGACGATTCTCGCTTCGACACAAAAACAAAATGGCCGGCGACAGCACACGATCCCAGTCTACTGCGGCCAATCTCATATTGGTCACGTAGCACCTTGCGTGACAAGAGTCACGATACAGGAATGGTGTTGTTAAAAGAGTCGACTTGTGGCAAGTCTGGGTGTATGTTTCGCTAGTTAGCGATGGAGAACATGTAAATCTCTTTTTGGTCCGGAAACAGGAAGCCATTTTCAAGATCTGAGGTTTACTCTGTTTTTTAGGGACAAACCAATATTTTTGAAGGGAAAGTCTTCTGACACAGTTCAAGCAACAAACAGTTTTTACTTTAATGAAAACCACCAGTGGGTTAAAAATAACCCCGGGGGGGGGGGGGGGTACTTAGGGAAATTTTTGTTGGGTATGTGCCGCTGGCCTCTCAGAACCCCTACCCCATTATAGTCTTATTCTATGGCCAATTATAGACCCCATCTTAGTCACTCTTGGGTAAATTTGATTTTTACGACCCCAACTTAGTCACTTTCTGGGAGCTGTTTGTCAAATATTGAACAACAGCAATAAATACGGTAACATTTTTTTCGGAGAATATTTCCGTTCATAAATCACAACTTGCCAGATTTTCGTACTCTCTAAATCCTGGAAAAGTGTGACCCCATTCTAGTCACCCTATAAAAAATGCTTGAAATGGTGACCCCATTATAGTCAGTCCAGTCGTGAAAATGCGACCCCATCCAGCGGCACATCCCCATTAGCCCATTAATAGGAAGTGCCCCCCCCCCCCGGGAAAATAACCCTGGTTGTGGAGTATATGGGAGCCCCATTCCCCAGGTAAAGTGATACTCGCATTTTGGACCATTTTCCCATTTGCTGCCTCAGTGTTTAGCAAAATCTACACCAGGTGCTAACAGATGACCACTATTTTGTTTCTGAAAGGGGGTATGCGAATAATTTTTTTATTTTTTTTGAAATTGTTTGCAGAACCTGACAAGTTAAAATTGTTTCAAAACATGATGAGTATATTGTGAACTGTCTGTAGTCTTGAAAACAATTTACACAGATGTAAAAATTTAACAAAAATTATGTTTGTCAAGAAGTTATCACCCACTCTGCAATGCTACAACCGGGGGGGGGGAGGGTACTTGATGTAGTCTCGGGTAGGGAGGTGTGGCCTGGCCAAAAATGACAAAAAATCTGGTTTTGTGACAGTTTGAAAACAAGTTCATTCTGGGCATCAGTATTTAAAAATGCTTTTTTTGGAAACACAGCACTCAATTGATTACAAATGTGCATAATTTTTTTGTCTATAATATGCAAAAAAGAATAGTTTAGAATATTGTTAGAATATTGATTACTTCAGATGAAAACCACAAATAAGGGTTTTGTGGCATGGTAACTGCATACAGGGACGGCGGAGCAGTTTTCCAGGTGGGGGGGCTGACTAGTGACTTTACATGGGGGGGCTTAAGAGACTCTTCTCTTAATAAGTCTTTATTTTTTTCGGAAAAAGTGGGGGGGGGGGCTAAAGCCCCCCCCCCCAGCCCCCCGGCTCCGCCGTCCCTGGCGTAGGGTGTTTTAATCTAAAATGATCACCATTTCAATAATATTATTTTCCTAGTATACTTGGACACGCAACACGCAATCAGATTCTATCCGCGTGAAACTATTTGTTTCAACAAATATGTTAATGAAACATCACACCTCTAACCGCATATTAAACACTGTTGAACCGTTATTTTATTTGTCATTTGAAAATGATGTCAGGATGACATCAAACGTTGTGTCTTACTGCCGCTTATTTTTATTGTCAAATCTGACAAAGCTGGAAAAATGACAGGAGGAGGCAAAAATTAAAATTGAGCCGTGTATGTCTAGTCTACTGTTGGGGATAGGAAGTGGGAGACTGCATTGTATGTGACAATAACAATATTATAGCCGTTTGAAGTATAAAGTAGTTTTATTAACAAAAGTTGCATAAAATGCGACATACAGCCTACTTGACAATGTACAAAATGGCATGGTTTAGTTTTATTCAATAATCCAAACTTAACATTAATTTAAGATCGCATTCCATATTATTGTATTTTTTTGGAAGTGACGTGGTACCAGTATTAAACATAATATTTACAGAACATTTTCTTCCTAGACAGCCATTTTCATTTTGATTGTCGGGTGTGGCTTGTATCCAATGATCTCAAAGTCGTCAAACTTGAAACTATCAATATCTGGAACAACACGTTTAATCTTCAGGGTTGGAAATGGGAGTGGTTCTCTTTGAAGCTTTGAAATTGATAGAAAGTAAAAAAGAAATAATAATCAAGAATAAGAATATTTTTAGTTATTATACACAGTCCATACATGTACACGTAACTTACTTTATTGTGCCTTGCCAATTTTCTTCCAGTAAGAAGCTCCAGGGGGGGGGGGGGGGAATGTTACAATTCAAAGGTAGGTGAAATTTTTTTCTGATCACTAATTAAAAGCAAAATATTATGCATGCCAATTCCTCTAAAAGATTACAGGGCATAAAAAGGCCTTTCTGGTCATCCAAGTCTGGCCATTTTTCGTCCCAGTCAAGTTCCTTTTTAATCTCACTTGCCCAAAGTGCGATGGTGTTGGGGCCCAGGCAAGTTGTGTGCAAACTAAATCATAAGGGGGGGCAAGCAAAGTTTGAGAGCTGCTTGTTCAAAGGACAATCTGGACTTCAAGTTTTTTTGGATATTGCATGACAAATGTTTTTGATCATTCCTACCTGGATTTTCAAAGCTTCAATGTGATTTAGATATACATGTGCATCTCCCAGTGTGTGGACAAAGTCACCAGGCTGGAAATAAAGAGTGTTATATCCATTTAGTTACATAAAGCTGTTTCAGAGGCAAACATATCAGTCAAAATTGACGCAATATAAAAATCCTACCTTTAACCCACAGACATGTGCTATCATGTACGTCAGAAGAGAATAACTGGCAATGTTGAAGGGTACACCAAGGCCCTGAGAAATAAATTTAAGACAATCATGTAATTTGCATTAGTATGCAGTTCAAAACTGTTGCACCCTTCAAAGTTGATCATTTTTTTCTAGTGCCTTTAAACAGTCGATAAGTCAATCAATCATTCAAGCTCAATCAATCATCATCATCATCTTGTGCATCTGTCCGTCCATCAGTCAGTCAGCTAGCCAGCCGCCCGGTCAGTCAGTCAGTTGGCAGGTCAGTAAATGGTTTCATTTTTTTACCTGCTACTCATTTTACCGACAATTCACTGATTTTTACATACCATGTCACCGGACCTCTGATAGAGCTGACACGAAAGCTCTCCATTGTTGACATAGAACTGGACAAATGAGTGGCACGGAGGGAGAGCCATGGAAGGCAAATCTGTTGGAGAGACCAATCAACACAATGTATCTAAAAAATCTCTTTTCCAAAACTCACATTGAATTCAATAAGATGAGTGTCATTACAGTTCTTTAGAAGATAACTGAGATTGTTGTAGCCCAATGTCTTGAAAAATTATTTGTACAGACCCTACTAGTGCCTCTTTCTTTACAATTTTTGCAAGGATTTTCAAGATTTTATTTTCATGATTTTAATCATTTAATCATTTTTTTAATTGTGTTTAAACACTAGTGAAAATTCTATAAAATTAATACCTAACATTATTGGCATGCAATTTGTGCAGAGTGCGTTGTAGCTGCAGCTCTCTGCACACATTGCAGGCCTATGATACTTTGTTATACAAAATAATATTTATTTTAATAACATTATTACCGACAGGGTTCCACGCTGACATGATGATCCGCCTGTCATCAGGGTTATTTTTAATCTTGTCAATCACACATGCTAACTGATCGACTCCTTGACCGTCATAGTTTGTGTGCATATTAACATATTTGGCACCAAAGTGACGCCACTGAAATCCGTATACTGGGCCAAGATCTCCCTCCTCTCTGTGATTCAAACCTTAAAAAAATATGAATCCACTTAGCTTTCAGGTGAAACAAAATATGAATTAAATTTTGTATTGTTTAGCTGCTTCTCTGTGTCTGAATTATTATACGAATACAGAAACATTAGGCTGCATTCATTATGTATGCTACAGGGGGGGGCAGAGGATTTTTTTTTCAGCGGCTCGTTTTTTTATATCCCCCCCAAGGTCCATACAAATTTTCATAATCCCCCCATGCAATCAGCCGAAAAATGAATACCCCCCCCTCCTCCTTCACAAGAAATATCAAAATAAATATCTGTATAATAGTACACTACCTTATTATAGGAATATAACGAAACATTTTAACAACGCGAACAAAATTTACGCGATACAATAAAATTAACGCAAATTCAAGAAAGGTTCTGGTTAAATCCTTATAGTAAAAAAGTTAACATCAATAAAATTAATTCAAATTTTTGAAATTCGCCTTAATAACAAGTATCGTTAATTTCCTATAATAAGGTATATATGTTTGAGATTTCAAGAGACATGTTTAATAACAACATCGAGAGAGTTTTGACAGTTTATGTCATACCTATGCCAGCCAGTCTAAGTAGCGCAAATTAGGTATAGATAGCCTGCCAGCTCGTGTATGAGTACTACCAGGAGTATTGACTGTCACTCTCGTCGACAAAAGCATCAACCTCATCATCATCATCACTCTCACTATCACACTCATCCACGGATTCATCTCTGCTGTTGCCATCCTCTTCATCCTAATTTTCCGGCGTTCAGCATCATTCCTCTCAAGTGCGACATGTGCCATTATTCTCCTTATCTTATAATTTTTCTTCCCAAGGAGAGAAAGTTTATGACGGTCTAAATATTTGTTAAGTTCTTCGACGTATAGCTTGTTCATATTTTCAAACGTGGACGTAATAGTTTTTCAGTCATATTGTTCATATCCTTTCATTGAACATTTAAGTGCACATTTATTGTTCAATTTCATAAAACTGTGCACTGAATTACATTGTTTTCTTTTGCATTCATTGATTCAATAAAGTTACACTGCTTAGACTGAGGTTGCATTAAATGTTTCCATTTTTGATGTTTTACTTTCTATGCTGTATCGAAACATTACATCTACAGGCCAGGCACACTACTTGAAAACTTCAAATAGCTACTATAGTCTCTCAGAATAATAGAGGTACCCTTGTTGCTTACAATCCTTGAAAGAATTAAGCTGCTGTATTTATCTTTTTTTTTTCACTAGCTAGACAGAAGCTAGACAGAATCTTACAAAAAATAAGCATCCCCCCAGTAGATATTTAACAATTTTCATATCCCCCCTTTTTTTGCTCTAAAAATTTGAGAACCCCCCCGAAAATCCTCTGCCCCCCCCTGTAGGATACATAATGAATGCAGCCTTACATACATTTTTACAGAGAAGGTACATATTTCTCAATTACTACAAAAAAATACAATATAATCAATTATTAATTATGTTATTATTAACCACTTATTGTAAACTTGTGTTACTGTTTTAAAATATCTTATCAAAAGAAATGATGTCTAACAACATCAAACATCGATATCAACTGAATTGCTTAAAGAGGGTACCAAAGGGGGGTTCGTGATCCCGTTTCACGCACAAGTTTTAACCAAATTCACGTGTCACGTATACTTGAAACAGCAAAATTCACGGATCACGTTTCTTTTCTAACTATTTTTCACGCGTCCCGGTCTAATTCTTGTCCTATTTTCACGCGTCACGGACTAATTTTTGCCCTTTTCACGTGTCACGCATAAACCCTTTGCCCCCCTCCTTAAAAGACAAATATTTTACCAAATAGCTACACATGAGATTTTACGTATAGTTTACTTACTTGTAAGTACTTTAATTATCAGGGATAATTACTTTTGCTTTTGAAAAAGATAGAAAATAATGGATTTATTCTGATACTAGATTTTTGTCCAACAAAATTAATATTAATATTACTAAATATCCTGATGGATTCCATCTTAAACATTTACAATCAGTAATGATATTAATTACCTTGCTTATCAAGAAAATCTCGTGAGCCATTAGCATCCCAAATGTGAATTCCTTTATCACTCAACTCCTTTGCATTAGTACAACCACTCACAAACCACAGCAGTTCCTCTGCTACTGCACGCCAAAATACACGCTTTGTCGTTAGAAGAGGGAAGACATTGTTACGCAGGCTAAATCTCATCTGGGCACCAAAAATTGAAATTGTTCCTGTACCTAAAAGTGGTAATTATTAAACTTATCAATAATTTGCAATTTTGTTATTCTTTAAAACTAAAAGTAAACACATAAAATCAGCCCTGAATGTAAAAACTCAATGGGAATTTTTGAAATTCAAGTCCTCAGACATGCGATTTCAGACATTTTGAGGCCAAGTTTGTGTGTTTTAATGATGTTATTTTCATGTCAAAATGTCACTTTTGCATCAAAATATTTTAAAATGACAAAACTATATGGAAACACACTGCACTTTTACTTTTTTTTAAATTTTGTGTTTTATCAAAGACAAGTAGCATTCTTTGGGGGTAATTTTCCGCAAAAATATGAACTACAGCATCATAGTTTCAATTAAGGGGTCCAACCAAACCCTTTGACCCCCGCTAGATCTGCCTTAGGTAAAAAAAACAACAACTAAAAAACAACTAACTATCCACGGGTAGTTAAAAAAAATTAACTGAGACAAAAAATTAACTGCAACATAGCCAACTTTTGGTGGAAGAATATACCGTAAGTTACAGTGTGGATATCCACAGTTCTTTTTTTTTTCTTTATTTCTTTTTTCTTTCTTTGTATAAAATATGTGTTTCTCTTACCTGTCCTATCCTCTTTTTTTGTGCCATTGTCAAGGATGTTTTGAATCAGCTCCAAGTACTGCAGTTCGTCATGTTTACTTGTTTTTATAGCTGCTTCCTTTTTTACCGTAGGACATGTTTCAGTATTAATACTTTGCATATCATTTACTGACAACATCTTAACTGCTATTAATAGCAAATATCTCCTGCAAATGAGTTGAAAAAATTATTGGCTTGATGTAAACAAATTTCTAAAAACATTTATATGAGTACATATGACTATATCGCTTACTGATATGAAGGACCATTCACCACCCCTTTTAATGGAAAAAGCGTTGATTGATATTGCTGTGTCAGCAATATACGGAACTTGCTAAACATAATATTCTTACAGGATTGCATTCCTAAGAAAATGTTTAACACCCACTATAAACCACATTTTATACAGTGTGGTTTGCAAACTGCCAGCAAATCAAATGTCAATCAAAACACTTGGGGTGCGGGGGATGGCTCCCATATGAAGGGGATGGGAATGCCGTTATCTAGCTTTGGGTAGTAAAGTACAGATTTCGTCTCCATTAGAGTGTTCTGGACAAAAATGCCAATATATTTAACCTGTGAGGTCTTGTTATGGGTTGCATGTGAAGAATTAAAAAAAAAAACCACCATCTTACCATGTTGGTGGTCTAGACCAACCTGTAATGAAAAATGAGCCATGCCCAGATTGATCTCTTTTAGGGTTTAATTCAAATTTCTGGACTAGCATACCCGCCCCTTCCATATGGGATTCCCCCCCGGGTTCAAAACATACATGTAATAAATGTTGGGTCATGTAGAATCAAAGCATTATTTTGAGCACATGCAAGAAAGTATCGATAATTAAGTGGTGATCAACAACATCCACGAAGATTCACCTCAAAAATCGGAAATTTCTGACCACAGGACAATCGCGACGATAAATTTTGAACGAGTTTCGTCGAGTTCGAAAATTTGGCGCCACGAGTACTTTCACTGAACCTCACAAATTGTGTATTTTCGTAGCGTTGATGTGCGACTATGACCGATTTTGGATAGCAAAGTTTACAAACCATAGCAAGATTGCTCCCTCGTGCTGTCTGGTGATTGTAAAGCAAGAAAAATAATCAGAAATCGTACTCCCTACCTTGCTCGCTATTGATACTGTGAAGGAATTGAATAGAATTTCAATTTGGCGGGAAAATTTCGCCTCGACATGAGACAGAGAGAGCTTGAGATAGAGGCTGGATGATTTCAAGATGGCGGACAGAAAGGACAGATCTTTCCCGGAGATCCCGGGAGTTCCAAACAGAAATGAGCTCATGAAACCATTGATCTTTCCAAATAGCCAACGTGGATTCAAAATATTTACTTATGTTGTTACAGTAGGTGAGTATATTTGATTGCAGGGAGCGTGAGTACGCATACGGTAATTCTTTTATTTTTGTGACAATTATGCGCTGTGGATCGATCATGCTTAGACCAATCCCAAAATCAATTAAGTCTTAAATCAATACCAATTGATGACAGTCATTCGATCAATCGTCCGTAGAATGACTGTTATGTCCAGCTCTTTATAATGCTACCCAGCGAGGCAGAATTTATACAGATTTTTAGCATACATAACACAGGCAGACCACCCTATGTGTTCGTAGTTAATTATTGTTGTTGACATGAGACGAACAAAAGAAATTTTGAAATCTATAAGGGCTACTGAAATAAAGCTCTGGAAATTAAATATCTAAACTACATCATCGGCCGGCCGTTTCAAATTCACCAATCAGCGCTTGGCATTTCGCGGCAGCCCGCCGCGGCTCAAAACCTGATTGGTGAATTTGAAACGGCCGGTCGATGATGTTTTTCTCTGGTCGCTGAGTTGAGTACCGATCATAGTCAGCAAGCCGTATGCATTATTTCAGTGTGGATTTTCTCGGAAATTGTTGGACGGATGAAGTTCAAATTCGGCGAAGAGATAGAGCAACAACTCACCGATCAATAGCCGTCGTCAGGATAGGTGAGATTTTCAGAAGTTTGGCGTTAATTCTGGTTTGAAGTGGAGGAGGTCGCGGCTGTCGGCTGCCGACTTGCAAGCCTTGTCTCCTCTTTCTCTATTACCGACCTTCGGTCGGCTAAATCAGTTAAAAAGGCGCTTAAAACAGCCCGCACAGGCGAAGAAATGCAACAGTTGAGTTGATAAACGTTTCACTAAACTTCATTGAGATATTTAGAGCGAAATGTAGTTTAGATATTTAATTTCCAGAGCTTTATTTCAGTAGCCCTTATAGATTTCAAAATTTCTTTTGTTCGTCTCATGTCAACAACAATAATTAACTACGAACACATAGGGTGGTCTGCCTGTGTACATAATAATCTATAAAGTAAAGCTTATGTTGCCCATTTGATTCTATCATGTGGCTTTTGTCATTTTGTTGTCCTAAACAATCTCTGATGTTTAACATTGAGAAATTTATGTTTTGACAGCGGTTGGACTGTATTGTGTATTTATACCAGAGTATGAAGGAGACCATTGCTTCATACCAGTAAGTTAGCTTATTTTTATTTTTGTAGATGTATTTTCTTTGAGGGCAGGGTGGGAGAGTGCAATGGGGAGCTATTGTCAAATTGTCATGGTGCTTAGTTTCAGCTGAAGTTAAAAAATAACATTTGAGCATAAATCTGGAAGGGATTTTGGTGAACAAAAGAATACAACACTCTGCTCTTCCACAATATTATGGTTTGTATTTCTCCTTTTTTTCCATGTAATTCAGCAGGAATTTTCTTCTGTTTTGACTTATTACTACAGTCGACTACTACTAGTCGAAGCCCTTTTGAGTAGCCAAAAATTATCAGGAATTTGAAAGAGTGATCATAACAAGAGTGGGTTGTTCTCGCGACCACACACTGAAACAATAGAGGCCAGTGGCTTACCTGACCTTTTAGCGTAGAGCTCACTTCTTCAGTCTCAGGGTAACACTTTTTCAGTTTCTCCAGTTGTGAAGAGGGGGACATTGGAGTTTGCGGTATTGCTGTATTGGCCAATTCTTTATGTCGTATTTCGATAATTTTTATCTTGAATTACAATATTCTTCATAACTGTGGGATACATTTTCATAGCGTTTTGGTTGACGACAATCTGTATAAGAACTTATCCTTCGCTTTTTCTGACCATTTCTAGCTGTTTCTGGTCATTTCAGAAACAAGCTGAAACAGCCAAATTTTGTCAAACATTTTAATCTACAATTTGACTGTTTGAACAACCTTTAAAAGTTGTGTCATTGTTTCCACTGGTGTTTCCATTGGTGTAATTCTAGACAAGGCAAGTGCCTCGTCTTGCCTGTGTCTAGTTACAGCCTGCTTTGATGACTAATAAGCATCAGAATCTTTGACTGGTCACTGACAAGAGCTAAAAAACAATGGAAATGAGCAGCCCCGCTCTTCTGTTTGCTTTGCTTGTGTAACCCAACTTGGGAGCCTGTTCACGGGCTTAGTTGGTAATTTTTGAAAGCGGTCATGGTTGACATATTTGTCCCTTGAATGACTTGCATAAAGAAATAAAAGTACAGAAAAATGTGTCTAACTGCAGGTTATATACCTGTAGCCACTATGCACTTAGTGATGTCACTTCATTTGTCTTCTTAAGATTCGCAACTGGGTTCGTGAACAGAAGGGAAAGCTTCTAAAAATACGACCTGAGGATGAAGAGTATGTAAAACAAAGGACTACAGAGCTTGCGGCAAAAGTTGAAATGGCGAAAAAAGAAACAGTTACAGATACAGAAAAAGAAACATCCAATTCCTGAACAAAAGAACTGGAATTGTCCAGGTTTGATATGATGTCATCAGAATGCTCCAGCAAACATTCGATTTGAACACGGAATGCGTGACCACCTAGAGGGTGTTGCAAGCAACTTGATAATGATCTCTTGTCAAAGCTGTAAACTTTGAAAGACCTAGTAAGAGTGACTTGTATTTATTGTGCTGGCACAGATTGATGTGAAAAATGGACTGGCATAAATTTAATATGAAAAGAAAAGAACAGAAAAATAATTCCTCCCTGAATTTACTGAAGTACATGTAGTTTTTATTTCAGGATTCAAATGTTAGTCCTTGGGACAAATTATCTTCAAATTAGTTATAAAAATACGCTACTAAAAGTTGTATAGAATGTGCTTTATTTTTTGTTGTTTGCACAGCATTACAAATCCGTTTTGTGGTTATTTAAACAGATTTTGGCTTTCTATTGATGAAACATTCAAAGTTCTGCTAAAAGGTGTTATTTTTTATGCACAATTAAGGACTTTGTTGTTAATACCAAAACTTCCTACCCTCAAAAACCACTACAGACGCCTCAAGAGAGGATGGTGCCCTGTGACACAAAAATGAGAAAAAATTAATGGTAACCTGTGGTTGGTCTGCCCTTCAGAATGTACTGAGTCCGCGCTATTCGTTGAAGTTGCTAAGCTACATGATGGGTGCTTATGACGTCATGCGACGTGGCAAAGTTTGGAGAGTTCAGGCCATTTCTTCGTTCTTGTAGCGTTTCTCAAAGAGTATTTGACAAAATAAGGAATTCATGGTAAAATTAACTCGCTCTAGATCACTGTTTTGTCGAATTTTAACACTGACGAATAAATTGCGCACAACTAAGGCAGGGATTATCCTTATGTGAAGTAATAAAGTAATTTTAATGACCGTTTCGCTTCATCGATTCAAGTTTCTCTCTTTCAATTTCTTAATTTTCGTTGACTCTTCTCTTTTAGCTGGAATTTTTTTTTGCGAAATTCGCCACGTACGTTTGGCAGATATTTCCTGCATGTTTCTACGTCACCTCAGGCTAAATTGATCGATAGTTTGATCTCTGATATTTAAGAAATATTTACAAAGAATTATCCTTCATGCATCAGGCCTGATAAAAGTTACTATGTGATGTATAAATTGTTGACAAAATGGCTTCAATTTGTAACTCGCCTTGAAATGCCTCCAAGCGACAGATTGTGGAGAAGAATTGCGGGCCGGCTTGACTTGGGTAGCAAATTTAAGTTTTTGTGAAGGGGAAATTTATTCGGAGAAGACACTGAACTAACACTTTCTTTACCTCGAGTATAACTTTATTGCCTTATTAAGCTTCAATCAAGTATCAAAAATCACCGTTTTATTAGACTGTTCGAGGTTTGCGGCTGAATCGGGTCAGCTTCGTGTAAGTTGTTGGTTTAAACTAAAAGACCATACACGTCTGCGCATGTTTTACCAGCGTTGTCGCTCTCGCTGCGGTTACGATAATCCACTCCATACCACAGGCGCAGCTCGCTGTTAGCGAAGACACAGTGAGGTTTCTTGGGAGCACAGAACACGAGGACAGACGAAGAGGAGGTGTAGCCTGCCAGATTGTACCATCCGCCGCCATTGAATGAAGCTGGAGCTAGTAACCTGTTTTGCTGATCAGTTAGGACGACAGCAAGGTCTGAGTGGTTGGGAGTACACCCCCAGTAGCTGTACTGCTTTTTGTCACAAGACACCGTTCCCGTGCGGTGCACAAGCATGAACTGGCTCACGAAGATATTCCGATTGAAGGTAGTGAATTTTCCGTACTGGTTCCCTCGGGCCCCGAAGCAAACTGGAGACTTGTTGAGCTTCACCCAGCGAGGACAGGTATTTGCTGAAGCTTCGTTGAACAACAGCACGGTGGCCATCAGGGAGATCAAAAGGAACTTGAACAACATGGTGATATCGCTTGGCTTCGTCTGAGACAGAAGAAATATGAGAAAATTATGAGGCATGAAATTATGACATTTGAAAATGATGCTCATGATGTAATTACAAACTATTTTCGCGAAGGAATTTGATTTTTGATTCTAATTATGAGCGTCTTATGAGCGTACGAGAGAATTTATTTTTCTGAATTTCTGAAAAAATGAGGCTATAAAGAAATTGTTAAAACTTAGAGGTCCCTAATTTCATGGCGCGATCGGAAATCGCGATTTCGAGATTCGCCGATATAAAAAACGCGGTTTTTATATATAGCTGACTGGAAAACAAGCGTCGAAAATGGTTCAGTATAAAGTCGTTAGAATCTACCGAGTATCTTACCTTTTCGCAATGAAATGAAAATTCGATTGAAGGATTTCTTCGGTCGAAATGCTTCTTGTGAACAGCAACCAGAAATGAGAAACTGAGAAGTGAATTTATGATTTTCATCCAGTCTTGCCACATCAGTGTAAAACCAACTCGAATTTTCTCGTCAGTGAAAGGACATCTTTTACTTAACACAAAGACGGAAACACAACTGGCGCGACATTAAAATCATTAGAAATTTATCATAACATGACATTTTTTATCGAAGACAAAGAACTAAGTCAACAGGAAGAGGCGATAACATTGACTGTTTTCGATATTGACTTATTCGTTTATATTAGAAGCTCTGTTGATTGTTTGTACTGCATGCCTTTATCTCACATATTTGATAATCAAAGAGGAGTAAAAAAATTCCTTTCCGAACTATGTCTTTGCCAAGGGTAGTCAGACAACACTGCAGTTTCTATGTTTTCTGCACTTATTTTGACAGACACTGAGTTACTTAAAATAACACTGTTGATATTGAAAGCTTAGTTTTGGATTGACACAATTTACATGCTGTTGCTGAAACGTTCCCTAAATCCCGGGGGGGGGGGACTCCCATATGAAAGTGACGGGGATGCTCGTCGTCTCGCTTAGGGGTATAAATTTCGGACTTTGGGTCTCGCTAAGGGTGTTCTGGAGAAAATGGCAATATTTTTAGCTGTCAGGGTCTCGTTTAGGGTCGCACACGAAGAAAACAACAAATATGAGTTCTTTTTTCCGAATTTTGGTATCTTTTAGGGATTTAAAATAGCTTTAGCCACGCCCAGATTGGTCTCTTTTAGGAGTTCTTTTACAAATTTCCGACGAGCATCCCCGTCCCTTTAATATGGGAGTCCCCCCCCGGGCCCTAAATATTTACTTTTGCTTCCATAACTATTCATACTGATGCAAAATAAATGATTGCACGTTCAATTCTGTGTTATGAGGCCTTTGACAGGTAGAACTACTATACTATAGAACTGCCGTAATTCTTTTCACGGATTTTCACGAGGTTTAGAATTTCGGGCGGACGACCGACTCAAAATAAAACCCTCGTTAAAATAAAAGGTAACGGAAGTGTTTGTGTGAAATAGATTTGCTCAGCAGTATAATCCGCAATTTTTAAAAGTGTGGGCAAACAAAACGCGAAATAAAACCTCAAATTGAATATTCACAGTTCTGGTCGCACGCAAAATATTGACAAGTGTGATATAGAAGTAGTGGGAATCGTAAAGTTGCATTTATAATTTTTTCCTTGAACGGTCAGTGACATCTGAGACTGAAACACAAATTGTGCGGGAAATGTTGAGACAAAATTTTGGAAAACTCGGAAAAGAGACTACGACCAACAAATCTTACAGTCGCAATTTATGGCTGTATTATTTTAATTTAGTAAGCGCTACATAAAAATGACAAGAAAAAGTCCTATTTTAAGTCCAGCCATGTCTCTTAGGTATATGAAAGGGGTACCTTTTTCAGTTAAAGGTAAACGAAAGGGGTACAATTTCTGTCAAAAATGGTATATAAAAGGGTAAGGGGTTAGAACTTGGGGCGGAGCCTCCCTGTATAAAACTTTTTTGAGTACCCCCCCCCGGGAATATGGTACTGTTAATTACGGTAAAATCATTGTGATGAAGGACGATGTGAAGTTGATTGATAAAAACAAGATACAGAGGTTGTTAGTAGCATTTTCTTTGTCGTGTCCGCTTACGGGAGTACAAAAACAAAGAAAAAGTCTAAGTCGAAATCTCTGAAAGTGTCCGCGGCCGTCTTCGGGAATGTCCGCTTATGAGAATGTAAAAATACAGAGTTTGTATGGGAGTTAAAACGGGTTTTCAATCAAGGCGGCCGTAAGTAGAGCTGTCCGCTTACGAGAGTGTCCGTTAAGAGAGCTTTGACTGTATTGTGCGACTGGGGAACTTGCAGTAAATGATTGTCTAGATGGAATGCATTTCAATTTTTATTTGAAGTTGGATATGACAGGTTAGAAAGTGCGGGCCTTGACGCACTTAGAACTGAAAGGTACTGACTGGTACAAGAGTGCGTAATGTTAGATGGCAGTGTCGATAAATAAATGATAAAATGGACAAAAGACAATGGAATTCCGAGTAACGCGTCACGCAAGGAATGTTCATTTCCTATTCCAGCGAACCAATCTATTTTTTTGATTACACAGTTTTGTGGAGTGTAATCGAGCACTCGTTGTGAACTGAGATGTGTTTTTTCTCAGTCGGTAAACTCGCTATGTTGTCCTTTTGTAAACGTGGCGCGATTAATGAAAAATCACTGGGCAAAATTAAAGACAATTATTCCGAGCAACGCGTCACGCTTTAATAATTGCCGCGAACCGGCCGCGAACCAGTCAGAGTTGTTTTTTGATTGACAGTTGATTGTGAAGTGTAGTCGAGCACGTGGTGTGAATTGAGATGTGATTTTCCTCGGTTGATAAACTCGCTATGTTGTCAGTGTTATAACGAATTCCTCGAGAATAACCGTTGCTGGAATCATTCGCTTTGCCGTTGTTTTATCTGTAATATAATCACAGCAAATTTTCTCAAAAGCAGCACCTATAAAACAACGTCTACAAATTGTAATGTTTGCAATCTTCCATGTGACAGAAGCGTAGATCTTATGAGACAAACTGTTGAGAGATTGACTCATTTTTGTCTTGTGACGTCATGACGTAGTCATGACGACACAAGATAATACTACAGGGGACAAGGTGCATTTCATGCGTATTTGCTTTCTGAGGCCGCGGAATTTTCCCGCCATGTCAATATTTTTCCCGCCATGTCAATATTTTTCCCGCCATGTCAAAATTTTCTTTTTTTAGTAAATGCCGAAAAATGCGATCATCAGATTTAAACAAAACAGATGCAGACTTCTCAACCTCAAAGCACTGGAAATCTAGAGATTGAGGTAAAAAAATCTGAAGATTTCAGTAAAAACTGGGAGATTGATCAACTGACGGACAAAAATAACTAAAAGAGTCCTTAAACCAGGCGCTAATCAAATGACTTGTTACTCTGTTTTTTCGTGAGATTTCTGTTTCTCGTCGTGAGATTGAAGTGAAAACCGTGAGTCTCAAGACAAAATCGTGAGACTTGAGAGGTCTGCAGATGCTGTTTACACTGACAGTTGCGTTTATTTTTAAGCTTTTTGTTTGTTTTTCTTAGTGATAAAAGCAATCACACGAGATTCCCACCATTCTAGTCATATTAGTCAATCTGATAATAGCTACCGTTTCTTGAGAACAATGTGTTTTATGATTTTGGTACAGCAATAGGGGAAAAGCATGTCTTAAACAGGATTGCGCCTTACAGAACTGTAGGTATGTCGACCGACAATATGTCAGGAAAACCTTTTTTTGCCGTTTCCATTTTTGATTAGATCCTATTTCAAAGATGTAATCCGTAGTAGTCGAACCACATGTGTGCCTTTACTTCAGTTGACTAGCTAGCTTAGGCAAGTTAGAATTTGTGCTGATTAAACTAGTTCAAAATAACTGATCCCGTGGACATTATTTTCCTTGTGTGTCTTCAATTTGAGTATTACTCGAAGACACACGCGAAAGGTCAATCATGAAACTTTGCTTGGTAGTGTGCGTGAGTTTATTGAAACGTGAGGCTGAAAACGTTCTTATCAGTAACAGACACAAAACAACAAAGGAGAATCTGTGACTTTGTTGACCTTTTTAAGATATTTGAGAATTATCTGTGACAGATAAATGCTTATGAATCTGTGTGTGTCTGTATTCTTTTTGTGCTGTTATCGGAGTCCTATAACTGTTCAACGGCTACATGCTGGAGTGTACTTTGAATTTAAGTCAAGCCTACTTTCGGCTGCTTGGAAAAATCGCTTTTGATAAGGTGTCGGAAACAAGTCGCGTGACAATAATAAGTATAAACATTATCCGCCTGACAGAAATAGCAACGATCAATTAGTATGAATCAAAATGGACGCTTAATTACCGTGATTGTGATCGGAATGTATTAAGGCATCGATTTCAAAACTTTAAGCATGTAATCTTATACAATAATTAAAGATAGAAACTTCGTGGACAGTTACTCAGAGTTTCACGCACGAAGCGATCATCAGACTGTGTCGTTAGATTTGGTGAAATACAATTTAAACTACGTTCATGGAGGACGGTTGGAACGATCCTGTCTCTGATTGGCCGTGTAGTACTTGTTTTCGTTCCTGCACTTGGTAACAAGCTCAGATCTTTTGTTCAAGAAGGTGGATCTGTCAGCTGATAGTATGCAGAGCTTCTCCGTCAGACACAAATTGCAGCGTGACGGGTTTCCCCTATAAGCGCTTGCTCTCGTGACAATGGACCACTTGATCGAAAATTCGGTGTTGTTGTCTTTCAGGTCCCAAATCTTATATATATTTTTTAGTTGGATTTTAAGCCTTTCGCGTGAGAACCTTTTGTAGTTGGAATAAACCTTTGTTTTTATCTTTAGCTGTGAAATCGTGAAGTTCAGCGCAAGCATTCACGACAAAGGTTTCTGAATTGACAAGTGAATCAAGAGTTTCGTATATCGTGTTGTGAATGTCACAACTTTTATCGAGCGACAAAAGTAGCTTTAGTTTTAGTTTAAATTTTAGGGGTGAGGAGTCTAAATGTTTATGTTAGATGCACGCTTTTTAATTTTCGATATCTTTACAAGCAATAAATAGACGTGAAAAGCGATCTATTTTCAACTGATAAATTAAACTCTGAAAAGAGTCACAAGACACTAAGCCCAGAGGGCTTTTGATTCGCATTCTTATCGTTCTTGGAGAAAGGATTTTTCTCTTCCGGTGTTACAACAAACTGTCGTGATTGACACATTTTTTGCATTCCGATCGTTCTTAGTGGAAGAACAAAATTTTCAACTTCCGGTTTGCAGATAGCCTTATGACGTCATGCGACGTGGCAGTTTCGTAGAGCTCAGGTTATTTCTTCATTCTTGTAGTGTTTCTCAAAGTGTATTTGACAAAATTAGGAATTCATGGTAAAATTGTCTCGCTCTAGATCACTGTTTTGTCGAATTTTAAAAAAAAAACAACGAATAAATTGCGTTCAACTGGGGAGGAAGTACTTCCTTTTGTGCCGTAATAAGTAATTTTTACGACCTTGTCACTTCATCCATTTTCTTTCTCTCTTTTTATTTTTTAATTTTTTTGACTCTATTCTCTGCTCGCGGAAAAAAAAATTCCTTTCTTCCTTAATAGCGAAATTCGCCACGTACGCTTGGCAGATATATCCTTCATGTTTCTACGTCATCTCAGCCTAAATTTGATCGATAGAATAATGTCAATATTTGCGGAATATTTTCATAGAAATATCCTTCATGTATCAGGCATGATCAAAGTTATCATGTGATGTATGAATTGTCTTCAATTTGAATTTGCCTCTTCATGCTTTCAAACGACAGATTGCGGAGATGAATTGCGGGACGGCTTGACTTGGGTAGCAAATTTAAGTTTTTGTGAGGGGAAAATTTATTCGGAGAAGACACTGAAGTAACACAAGTTTCTTTACCTCGAGTAACTTTATTGCCGTTTTAGCTTCAATCAAGTAACTACAATAATGGCGTCTCTATTAAAAATCACCACTTTATAAGACTGTTCGAGGTTTACGGCCTTATCGGGTAGGCTTAGCTTGGTGTCGGTTGTTGGTTAAGCCAAAAGACCATACACGTCTGCGCATGCTTTACCAGCGTTGTCGCTCTCGCTGCGGTTACGATAATCCACTCCATACCACAGGCGCAGCTCGCTGTTAGCGAAGACACAGTGAGGTTTCTTGGGAGCACAGAACACGAGGACAGTCGAAGAGGAGGTGTAGCCTGCCAGATTGTACCATCCGCCGCCATTGAATGAAGCTGGAGCTAGTAACCTGTTTTGCTGATCAGTTAGGACGACAGCAAGGTCTGAGTGGTTGGGAGTACACCCCCAGTAGCTGTACTGCTTTTTGTCACAAGACACCGTTCCCGTGCGGTGCACAAGCATGAACTGGCTCACGAAGATATTCCGATTGAAGGTAGTGAATTTTCCGTACTGGTTCCCTCGGGCCCCGAAGCAAACTGGAGACTTGTTGAGCTTCACCCAGCGAGGACAGGTATTTGCTGAAGCTTCGTTAAACAACAGCACGCTGGCCATCAGGGAGATCAAAAGGACCTTGAAAAACATAGTGATATCGCTTGGCTTCGTCTGAGACAAAAGAAAAATGAGAGAATTATAAGACGTGGAGTTATGATATTTGAAAATGATGCTATGTACTCTGAATTACAAACTATTTTAGCGAAGAAATTTGGTGTTTGCTTTTGATTATGAGCGCCTTTTGAGCGTACGAGTGAATTTATTTTTCGGCTGAATTTTTGAGTTGCAATTTGAGGCTAAAAAGAAATTGTTCGAACTTAGAGGTCCCAAATTTCATTGCACGATCGAAAATCGCGAACTCGAGATTCGCCGATAGAAAAAGCGTCGAAAACCGTTTAGTACTTTGTCGTTAGAATCTACCTTTTCGCAATGAAAAGAAAATTCGATTAAATGCTACACTGAAGGTTTTCTTCGGTCGAAATGCTTCTTGTGAACAGCAACCAGGAATGAAAAACTGAGAAGTGAACTTATGATTTTCATCCAGTCTTGCCACATCAATGTAAAACCAACTCGAAAATTCTCGTCTGTAAACGGACATCTTTAACTTATCACAAAGACGAAAACAGAACTGGCGCGACATTAAAATCATGAGAAATTTATCATAAGGCTGCATTCATTATGTATTCTACAGGGGGGGGGGGGGGGGGGGCAGAGGATTTTAGGGGGGTTCTCAAATTTTAAGAGCCAAAAAAGGGGGGATATGAAAATTGTTAAATATTTACTGGGGGGATGCTTATTTTTTGTAAGATTCTGTCTAGCTTTTGTAATAGTTTTAAAAAAGTGAAAAAAGAAATGATCAGTACAGCAGCTTCTTTCAAGGATTGTAAGCAACAAGGGTACCTCTATTATTCTGAGAGACTATAGTAGCTATTTGAAGTTTTCAAGTAGTGTGCCTGGCCTGTAGATGTAATGTTTCGATACAGCATAGAAAGTAAAACATCTAAAATGGAACCATTTACCGGTAATGCAACCTCAGTCTAAGCAGTGCAACTTTATTGAATCAATGAATGCAAAAGAAAACAATGTAATTCAGTGCAGTTTAGTTTTATGAAATTGAACAACAAATGTGCACTTAAATGTTCAATGAAAGGATACGAACAATATGACTGGAAAACTATCGCGTCCACGTTTGAAAATATGAACAAGCTATACGTCGAAGAACTTAACAAATATATAGACCGTCATAAACTTTCTCTCCTTGGGAAGAAAAATGATAAGATAAGGAGAATAATGGCACATTCGCACTTGAGAGGAATGATGCTGAACGGCCGGAAAATTAGGGTGAAGAAGATGGCAACAGCGGAAATGAATCCGTGAATGAGTGTGATAGTGAGAGTGATGATGATGATGAGTTTGTTGCTTTTGTCGACGAGAGTGACAGTGAAACGGAGGTTCCTGTCAATACTCCTGGTAGTACTCGTACACAAGCTGGCAGGCTATCTACAGCTGTATACCTAATTTGCGCTACTGAGACTGACAGGCATATGCAGCATATGTATGACATAAACTGTCAAAACTCTCTTGATGTTGTTATTAAACATGTCTCCTGAAATCTCAAACATATATACCTTATTATAGAAAATAAACGATACATGTTATTAACGCGAATTTCAAAAATTCGCGTTAATTTTATTGATGTTAACTTTTTTACTATAAGGATTTAACCAGAACCTTTCTTGAATTCGCGTTAATTTTATAACGCGTAAATTTTGTTTGCGTTGTTAAAATGCTTCGTTATATTCCTATAATAAGGTAGTGTACTATTATACAGATATTAATTTTGATATTTCTTGTGAGGGAGGAGGGGGGGGGTATTTATTTTTCGGCTGATTGCATGGGGAGATTTTAAAAATTTGTATGGACCTTGGGGGGGGGGGATATAAAAAACGAGCCGCTGAAAAAAAAATCCTGTGCCCCCCTGTAGCATACATTATGAATGCAGCCTAACACAGTGACATTTTTTCATCGAAGACAAAGAACTAAGTCAACAGGAAGAAGCAGTAACATTGACTGTTTTCGATACTGACTTATAAATTCGTCTAGAAACTCTGACGCAGAGTACATAAATTGATTGGTTGTACTGCATACCTTTAATCTCACATATTTGATAATCAAAGAGGGGTAAAAAATTTCCTTTCCGCACTATGTCTTCGTTAAGGAAAAGAAAGACTTCAGAACCTATGTTTTCTGCACTAATTACGATAGACACTGATTTCACTTAAAATAACACTGTTGATATCGAAAGCTTAGTATTAAGTTTTGAATTGACACAATTTACATGCTGTTACTGAAAAGTCCCATAAATATTTACTTTTGCTTTCATCTCTATTCATACTGATGCGAAATGAATGATTACACATTTAAATCTGTGTTATGAGGCCTTTGACAGGTAGCCAAAGCTCTCAATTATACAACTACCGCATTTCTTTTTTTATTTTCACGAGGTTTAGAATTTCGCGAAAAGAATGCAAAATAAACTAGTTGAAATTGCAAGGGTAAACCGTCGTGATATGTAATGAGTAAAGCTATTCATGCGGATAATATGCGCTAAACAGTAATTTCAAAAAATTAAGTTTTCGCGACAGGTCACTTGCGGCGGACTTACGACTGAAAATGAAACCTTCGTTAAAATAAGCAACGGTAGAAAAAAACAAACGGTTTGTATGAAATAAATTAGCTCAGCAGTCAATTCTGAAATTTTAAAAAGTGTGGGCAAACAAAACGCAAAATAAATTCGAAAATTAAATATTCGCAGTTCCGAAAAAACCGGAGACATGGTCGCAAAATATTGACAAGTGTGATGTAGAAGTAGTGGGAATCGTGTAGTTGTATTTACAATTTTCCCCTTGAACGGTCAGAAACGTTTGAGACGGAAACAGATTGTGCGGGAAAAGCGACTCCAACCAACACAACGCCGGGCGGCCGGGTAAATAGACAGACTTTAACATCCGTGGGATGATCTATACTGATTTTATTTCAGTTAAGATTATGCAGTAAGAAAAAGAATAATCTAGTGTCGTTAAAAATTTTACGCAGTTCAAACGGGTAACGACCAGGATCGAATATGTAATCCTTATTCAGTTTTTCTTGCCTCTCTGTTTCTCCAAAGCTTTGCCGTCATCGTAAATGTGATCATAAGGTAAATTAGTTGAACACGGATGCCTTCGGTTTGTCTGTGTCGATGATTGTGAGGCACACCAAAGATTCTAAAAGGAATGAAGGTATACGCTGTATTAAAACCTCGCCGAAGTTGAGTCGCCATAGGTTTACATAGGTTTGCTTAGTTCGGTCCACATCCCGTTTATTATTTAATAGCTATAGAAGTACCGGTACTTGAAGTCTTGTTGCTTATGAGAGTTTCTGAATTTTAACTATTTTTCTCCAGTTGTGGAATTTAAATATATGTCGTTACGTTTCCGTTTCTCATTTGTTTTTCCGATATCGATCGTGAATTTTCGGGCGAATTTTCGAGCGAACGAGGAGTCGGGGTCTCAAAGGAGGGGGGGGGGGGGGGGGGTCCCTGGAGCCCTGGAGCCCTGAGATTTTTGCTTTGGAGCACGGAGCCCGATCGTTTTACTGACTAGAGACCTGATCCTTTTTTGGCTGTGAAGCCCGGAGCCCAAAGAAATTTTCTGCGGATCCCAGAGCGCAGCGTTTTGAAATTTGATCATTTGCTATCCCAGATTGCATTTTTTTCTTGTTTTATGACTGCATTTTGTTTGTTTGTAAATGAGCCATTCGTCCTGCGTATAACACAAGAAGATTCTCCCATTCGGAAACTGCGGTCCCTTTGTGTGTCTGTGAATTGCGATCGTAGTACTAAATTTCATTACGCCAAAACTTGTAGCCACCTCTTAAATCAAAGGCTCTATGAGCAAAGTCGTGAATGTGGTATATTATAAACTGATAGCCCAGAATTAGCCAAAACAAGACGCTAGCAGAGCGTTCACTCCGGCCCTGGAAGTGACATAGGGGTGGAGGATTAGGGAGGGGATTGGGTACGTATCGGAACTCCCGGGTATAAGAGGCTAAAATAAAACATAAAATACACCTATTGTTTTTAATGTGCCAACCAGAGACCTATTGGCTAGTGAAAAAAAGAGTTCTTTTGTTTAACTTGTTGGACATTTATCGAACATTTAAATAACAAAGACAATGTTTGTAAACAAATATCTTCCCTATAAAGAATAAAGAAAAGCTGCCTAGATAAAACTAGGAATATAGACGTGTGTATATAGACGTATACAGTGTAAAGACTTAAATGCAAACAAATAAACAAAATGACCAGTAAACTTAGACAATACTGTGGAACCCCGATATATAAATGATGTACCAAGGGACTGGCGAAACCATATCGTTATATCGGGGAATCGTTAAACGTCTTAAACCGGGATTTCGTTCCGCTGTAGTAAGGACTCGCTAATGAAGACTTGTCAAAATATGAAACCATCTCAATGTGGTACTTCTTGGTGCACAAAAGCGTTTTACGGGAGTTATTTATGAATCACGGAAGCGTTGCGTGACCACCAGATAGTGGCTGCGAAGGAGACTAGAATATTGTTTACACAACTCTGAAACTACATGGTTCCTTCAAAAAACTGAATTGGTAATACTTTCTTCATTTACTTAACTATTAATGAAATTACTTGTTTGCATTTTTCTGGAGTACTGGAGTAATTTTTTAAATCTTTTATAAAACACAAAACCAAAGTCTGGTCGCCGTTGAAAGATGATCAGATAACACCGCGTCTGTCTCGAAAACAAAGATCGATGACCCTTCAAAACCTAACATACCGAACTAAAGATAGACAAATGAAAGAAACTTGAAAGAAACATTATTTCAGATTAATTTTCATAGAAGATGAAGCAACGAAATGTATTCAAAAGGTCTCAAAAGCGTCAATTTTAAAACTCGTGAAACAACACTTGCACGCTTAATTAAATTTATTCACGCAAAAGCATTTCTTGTACTGCAGCGGACGGCTTTTGCATTATAATTTTTTACTTGACTACTTTTACTGATCCTTCTAAAAATGCCATCTAAAATTCAAAGCAATAATATACATAACATTTGCTTTCTAAAGTCTCGAGATGCCGCAGAAAGTCCTTGATCAAGTCCATGATTTGTATTCAAAACACACTGCGTCGCGACACAGTCTTCGCGGCCCCGAAAGAAAGATGGATTTCTTAACACTACCAGTGTTAAGTGAAGTTTACGTGTTTAGCATAACAAACAAGACCTTGAAAGTTTGTAATCCGTTCCGTGGAACAAAAGACTCCGCATCAAGGACTTCACTTGCAATGGCGACTTTTCCCTGTCGAGGTCAAGCAGATGGTACGCAAAGCACAATGGGATTACGTCACTCGATTGCGCAATTTTGCAGATTTGTGACTACAAAGAAATCAAGCCCATTTTACTACTCCTGGCCTCCAGCCGGAGTAATAAATTTTAAATGTCTGCTGACAAACGACAATTTTTGTAATTGTCTATGAAATCTGTTAAACGTACGTCATAGTTGAGTCATGTTTAAAATTCTAGCTGGTAAGTGATAAATAACCCCTGAGAGAGACACGTATAGTGGTAACAAGATATGAGGTACCTTAAGATGCTGCGAAGCTGGTAATGGAAAGAAGCTAGGGAATTTTTTTTCACCAAGCTGTTTCACATTTGCTAAAGGGTTCTTTAATTAATAACCAGGTAACTCAGCCATTTTATACAGGACAGTGGTATTATTCGACATACATTTTTCTCTGTTAAAGAATGGCAGACACTGTGACAGAAGGCAAATAATTAAAAGAAACTAACAGATGCCTCATACATGTGACTTCTAAGAATTGAAATTGGCAGAAAACAGTAAAGTCAACATAATTTATTATCAATTTAGAGGCCTGATACATGTAACAAATGAAAACTGCTGCTTATTTCCTTTTCTGGTATCTTTACTTGCAACCAAAAAGTCTTTACCCCTTTACATTCCACAAAAATCATCAATGCATTTTAATCAGCCTTATTAATTCGTTTTTAAATAATCTCTATACATTGCCAGCCATCCTGCATAGATTTGGTGGCCATGTTGGATTAAAGGATCTGAACCTTAAAGCTTGTTTATCTTTTACTCTTTGTTTTTCAGCAGTCAATAACAATAACTTCCAAATATTTTATTTTTCAAGCTGTACAACTGGTCTGCTAAAAGTCAATTTATAGAGAGCAATATTCACTGTTTGTGAAATGAGAGTAAATTTGAAATAAAATTCTTTTTCTGATCATGTGTTTCATACAAGTTACTGCAGGATGTTCATTCCAGCCCACACCTCTTGACAGCCTAGCCTCATGCAGAGTTCAGTGATGTGCTGTATTGCAGGATATTGTATTGGCGAATCTGTAAATTAATTCAAAATTCTATGTGCCTTGTTAAAATAAATCTGTAGCACAACACATACAACAAACCATCTAAGTGTAAGCAATTTGTTATTTATCAGCATGGCATGCAACCACTGGTTCCTTTTCGGCTGAGATAACTGCATGAATTTATTTGGGGGGGGGGGGGTAGGCATAGGACATGTACAGAAATCGACCTTAAGGTTACTATTGTTATATTAGTGGCTATTACATTTTAGCGATTTTAGTGAGTTGGGCGAAAATCGCTAAATTTAGTACTTGCTAAAACTTGTCTTGGTCAAATTTCAAGTACCTCCCCGGTACCCACTTCCCACCCTAATGAAACACAAAAATGGATACTGGTAACTTTGTTCTTTTAGGCAATGCAATTTATGTTCATTCAATGTCAAGATACGGTAGTTTTTTTCTTTTACTGAACATTTATTTTCATCTTAGCCATATGTTCATCACCGGCCAGTAAAAGCTGGTTTACACGATATTACTATTTTTTGAAGTTTTTGGAAAATCCCTATATTAAATAGTCGCTAAATCTTGCTCAGAAAAAATCGCTAAAATTAATAGCCGCTAACAATAGTACTCTCACCCTTTGAATTAAATTTCTTTGAATGTCTACCCCATAGCACTCAGTGGATGTTGACAAAGCAAAAAATTACCTGAGTGCAATGATACACCCCTGGAGAACTACAATTACCACAGTTGAACTAATATGTCCCTTTTTTGACAGACCATGTGTATGAAGAAAAAATAATTGTAAGGGACTGATGCATAATACTGTGTTTACAAATGTAGTTTTGCCTTTCAAAAACAGAGCAAATTTATCATTCACATAAGGCTTGCTACCTAAATTATGAGCTACGAATGCCAGAGGAAATTTTGATTTAAGTTTAAGTCACGAGATAGATGTACTTGGGAACTTCGTTAACGAAAGTGTGACAACGAATAGAAAATATTACTAGATACAAAAACTTGACGAACGTGCAAATGAATGATCGACCGAAAGACAAAGCAAGCCAACTATAGATGTCTCTAATTGTTTCGAAACGCATCAGTTTAATCTTGCTGAGTGAGACTAATTTGTAGCGGAAAATACAGCCTTATTTAGGGTGATTTATTACTTACCAACTATTTGATTGCATTTCAATGAAAGATAATTTCATATCCGCGGACTTTCAAAATAAGCTACTGATCGGCGAGCAAGTTTCTTGCTTCCTTGGCCATCCTTTCCGTTGCATTGTGTGTAAATGTGGATTCGAACACTGGCCTCACTAGAAAAATTCCTTCCAGAAAGGAAAAAAATATTCGTATTCTCCTGATGTACATCCACAAGTTCGCTTTACAAGTCGGGAAACCAGCCCTTGTGCACGTTCATCCGCCATTTTGAACTTAATTTAAACTTAATATAAAATTGCCAGGTTACCAAGGGAGTTTACACAAATTTAATAGATTTTTTCCAGCAGACCGCAATAAGTCATTCTTTGCATTCACGACTTAAAAAGCATGATTTAAGATCAGATACTTCTTGAATTCCGCGATTGATGTAGCCGTTCGCTCACGTTTTAACATCACACTCCAACAATGGCAGGCCTTGTCTGCCCCCAGTTTATATAAACAGAAGGTTGCATCAAGCAGATCAGCATTTTTTTAACCTGCTTGATGCACTCACCCTGACATTTTCGTCTTGGAGCCCTGGAGCCCTGCATGTTTTAGCCCGGAGCCCTGGAGCCCTAAACCCCTTTGAGACGCTGAGGAGTGTTAAGGACATGAAAGGAATCTATCTTTTAGATATATGTTCAGTAGATATTCTCATAAGTGACTATGTTAATTGTTTTTTCAAATTCAGTGAGATAATAAAATTGTGTTTTGTGATAGACTGTTCATAGCCTTGTATTTTTTTCTTATTTTTTCGATCGATGAGCGGGGGAAAGAACGGCGAAAGAACTGACCTCAGCGCAAAACGGGAGGCGCCCCCTCCCCCGCTGTTCGCGCTCGACGATTCTGTCGCTTTTTTGCGTTGAAAACAGCAATAGAGAGCTGAGGCTGTGGACAGTCTAGTCTCGCGACTGAACGGGCCTCTTTTTGCCAACACCACCCCTAAGATACTTTGCTCCCAGGCTATTGCGAAGATAGTGCGCGCAGCGACAAACGACAAAGCCCACTGTTGTATTTTTGAAGGAATCTTGCTCTTACTACAACTGCACGCGGGAAAATAAGTCCGGCTGATATTTCTAGTCGATTTAATTCATAGACCGAGGCAAACATTCGAAATGGTAATAACTCATCCGTATTTTACGGTAAGTTTCGTCAAAGAAATGTGTCTCATATGACTTGTTGTCTTCACACCATTACTTTCTGAATATTCAAAACCACAAATCATCGCCCAAACGAATGTCTTTTGGCCTCCCGGGGGGGGGGGGTGCACAGGGCGGGAGAGAAGGGGGCCGGGGGAATTCCCAATTCCCATATAAAAGGGACGAAGATGCTCGTACGCATGCCAGAGGATCCGGGTTCTATCCTGGGTGTCGACGTGCATTTTTTGTAGAAAAATTTTGATTATAGTGCAACATATTTTAAGTGTCGCTTCAATCATTCATCTCGACAGGTAACGAAAGGGAAACAAATGTGCATTGCCGAATTGTAAGCAGAAAGGAAATCCGTTGTCTTAATAAGTTAATGTTCATTAAGCTCAATAATTATTTTAAAGCAAATACGTTTTTTGCCCGATTGTAATGGGACTCAATAAAACGTAGGTTGAAAGATTACTGTAAAACCTCAATGTCTCCTAGATTGGTGTATTCTATGGCCTCGTTTGTGCATATGCAGTGGGGTAAGGAACGTGGGCTCACAAAACAACTCGAAATCAAACCAAAGGGCCTCGCCAATTCAAAAGAAGAAATGGTGAGGAGATCGAAGAACATAGAAAGAATTCCGGAAGTATATTTGTGAGGTGGAAGCAGTTTTAGAAAAGGCAATGGAGTAGTACAATTTTTTCACCTCGTGTTATTTTATTGTCTTCGTTCAAATGACTACAGTCACGTTAAGTCGCTCAACAGTATTATTTTACTACATTGTTCGAGGTTTTTTTACAAGACCACCTTGTTTTGTGTCGGTTGCTGGTTTAAACCAAAAGACCATACACGTCTGCGCACGTTTTACCAGCGTTGTCGCCTTCGGTGTGACCACGTAAGTCCTCTCCATACCACAGGCGCAGCTCGCTATTAGCGAAGACACAGTGAGGTTTCTTGGGAGCACAGAACACGAGGATAGACGAAGAGGCGGTGTAGCCTGCCAGATTGTACCATCCGCCATTGTTGACTTTTGAGGCAGCTGGAGCCAGAATCTTGTTTTGCTGGTCTGTTAGGATGGCACCAAGGCTAACCGACGCCGGATTACACCCCCAGTAGCTGAAATTGTTTTTACTGCTTTTAGCACACGATACTGTTCCCGAGCGGTGCACGAACATGAACGAGCTCACGAAGATGTTTCGATTAAAGGAAGTAAAATTTCCGTACTGGTCCCCTCGGGCTCCGAAGCAAACTGGAGACTTGTTGAGCTTCACCCATTGAGGACAGGCCACACAGCTGGCCATGGCTTCATTCTGGGATAAGAGTACTTCCACAGTGATGGCGATGATAATGAATTTGGCCAACATCTCTACACTCGGTTCTGTTCTGGAGAGAAGGGAAAAAAGCACAATACCTTAAAAACGAACTTGGATAACTGCTTTAATGGATTTCAATGGGCTCTTATCTCACAAAACAATTCATTCTTAATTAAAAACTAAACTAATCTCGCCGATATAGGCACCCATATTGAAAGATGAGAACATATTGTAAAGTACACTTATCGATATCGGCATATACGAAGCGCTTTAAATGTTCGAACAGGAGCGCCTATTTTAGAATCAAAGGTCTCTTTGAGACTACAAATATTTGCATTAGGTGAATGAATTGAATGGGCATAAAATAATGTTATGTGATTCATGCACAGAATTTTAGTATTAACAGCATCTGATGTGTCTCTTTGCGTATAAGCAGAAATGATGAAACATTTGGACAAGAATTTCAAATCTTCATCAAGGTTAGTCATGCACTGGTCAGTGGAATTAAAAACGAAAGTCTACGACCCATGAAACTGAGCTTACAAACGATATACTATACTCCTATTTTGCATATCCTGCAAATTAGACGTAAAATACCTTCCATTCCACAATGGAAAATGACGGGACCTTCAAATAAGGGGGCCCTTACTGGAATGAATCATTACGGTAGTTATAAAAGGATACCGGTGGCTAATGGTACCTCACAAAAAATACGTGTTGCAGAATTTTATTGCAATTTCAGGGGTATTGCCAGCTCGAATTTATTCCGGACACCATCTCGAAGTGTTGATTATTTTTGCAAGGCTAAGAAAGTCTCAGGTTCATTGAAAATATAGTATAAACTCGCCTTGCAAAGTCTCGAATTTAAGGTCGCGTAGGATCCTTGAAATCATTATATATGTATTTATTCAAAGAGTATGCACGAACTGCGACGAGTAAAGCCGACAACAATAGTGACCGACCGAGTCCCGACCGAGTACCGACCGAGTGCCGACCGATAGTGCCAACCGAGTGCCGACCGACACTACCTACAGAAAACATGATCCGATATATCAGCCTAATATATGTACATGAAAACGTGCTAAGCATAAATCTTGTTAAATATATGGCGAAATATTTAGTTATTCGACCTCACTAATATGAATACAAGTTCGTGCATTTTGTTTCACTAGCCAGCTGGAAAAACACCAAGTGCTGCATACAGTCAACTCTCGCCTTGCGGACACCCCGCTATTGCGGACACTCGCTATTACGGACAAAATCCAGATCCCCGGCGAAAGAAGTTTGACTGGAAATGACTCCCGCTATTACGGACTCTCGCTATAGCGGACACTTAACGACGCCCCGAGCGTGTCCGCTATATGGAGAGTTGACTGTATTGATCTCTTGGGCAGTTCAAGTGTGTCGATTAAAACTGAAATGATCTTGTAGATAACTGTATAAATATTGTCTCGAAGTCCAGTATTTTTAAGTATAATACTTGTCATGGAAAGAAATGACGGAAACAATACAAAAAACAGAAGCTAAATTAATTGCGAGCCAAAGACCGACAAGAACCACAGAATTCACTAAAATCATAACGCATGTTTTCTGGCACGAAACTGAATACTTTAGGGCTGGTCATGCGCGATATATGTGCACTACAGATTTTTTGATAAGAGACACACCCATATGGCTTCACGAAGCGAGAAAATGAGTCTTTTTAAATTAATTCCTCAAGGCTTTAGTGCCAAATATGTTTGCTAAGACAGAAAGCTAGTGAATTTGTGTGTAAGACTTTTATAATAGTTATTAAATTTCTTTCTTTCTGGATTGTATTTGCATTTCCAAAATCTCTTGCTAATTCGAGGCACAATTTTAATGTTACACTCCGCCAGTAACACAAGTGCTTACTTAAATTGATTTCACAAAAGTTGATTTAATCAGTTGTGGTACCCCTTAAGTGTAAAAGTCAATTCCAATTACTACAGATATTCCACGACAACTTAGCTATCTGCAGTACCCGTGGGGCAACTATACCCAAAAGCTGACTATCTCTGGCAGCACTATATAGTGGAGCTTAACACCGTCATAAAAAGTTTCAGTATGTCAGTACTCTCTATGCATTATTTTTTCCCACTGCAATTGACAAAAAATATGACTTTTTTAAAGCATAATGCCAATCAGTGACGGGGGCGACTGAGTGATATGGGTTTTGCCAGGGAGGGGGGGGGGGGGGGGGGGGGGGTCAAACAAAGACTTTACTTTCAAAACACTTAAACAAGTGCCTTGAAGGCACAAACGAAAGCTGGATATTTTTTTGAATAAAGTCACCTGTCAGTGTTCTGAAAAAAAGCGATTTTCAGACAGAATTTTAGCTCCATTTTGGCCGTTTCCTCGTTTTTTTTTCGTCACAGCTGCGGCCAGTTAACTTGGCACATACGCAAGCGATTTACGCGCCATCAAGTGCGAATCAACTACACTCCCACACCCGCAGAGATGTTTTTGCGCGAACCGTTTGAGGTTAATAACTTAAAAAACTGCTTTTGATTTTGATATATATTTGCCTAACGGACAAAACAAACAATCTAACAGCATGATAAGGGTTATAAGAGAGAAACAACGGACAAAGAAATATGTACATGAAAAAGTGTGAAGTATAAATCTTGTTAAATCGATGGCGAAATATTTCAGTTATTCGCCTTCACTAATATGAATATAATTTCGTGCATTTTGCTGCATTAGCCAGCTAAAAAAACACCACTGCATATTGATCTCTTGGGCAGTTCAAGTGTGTCGATTAAAACCGGAATGATCTTGTAGATAACTGTATAGAAATTGTCTCGAAGGCCAGTATTTATAAGTGTAATACTGATATCAAGCTTGTCACGGAAAGAACTGAAACAACCATAAAATCAACAGAGAAAAAATAATTGGAACTAAAACGCAAAATAATGATTGATAAAAAAGGGTTTATTAAAAGATAAAAAAAAAACAGATGTTAAATACATGGCGAGCTAAAGACCGACAAGAACCACAGGATTCCCTAAAATCATAACGCATGTTTTCTGGCACGAAACTGAATAGGGCTGGTCATGCGCGATATATGTGTATAACGATTTTTTGAGTAGAGACACACCCATATCATGATATGCTTTCACGAAGCGAGAAAATGAGTTAAAAAAATTAATTCCTCAAGGCTTTAGTGCAAAATATGTTTGCTAAGATTGAAAGCTATAGCTAGTGAATTTGTATGTAACACTTTTATAATTGTATAGAATCTATGTTTTCTGGATTGTATTTGCATTTTCAAAATCTCTTGCTAATTCGAAGCACAATTTTAATGTTACTGTTCAGTAAAAAAAATGCTGTGGTTTACCATCTCATAGCCAATAACACTGCTGAAATAAAATTTTTCTTTTCCAATTACATTCCTAGTGAACCGATCGAGTATAAGGCAAAAACCCATACTTTCAACTTAACCAAACTTTATCTGTGTTCTGTATCGCCGCAGTGCGTACTCGAATTAATGGATGGTACAAAAAGGTTTAAAACAGTACAATAAAACAGATGCTAAAAAAATGGCGAGCTAAAGACCGACAAGAACCACAGGATTCCCTAAATCATAACGCATGTTTTCTGGCACGAAACTGAATAGGGCTGGCCATGCGCGATATATGTGCACTACAGATTTTTTGATAAGAGACATACCCACATGGCTTCACGAAGCGAGAAAATGAGTCTTTTTAAATTAATTCCTCAAGACTTTAGTGCCAAATATGTTTGCTAAGACTGAAAGCTAGTGAATTTGTGTGTAACACTTTTATAATTGTTATTAATTTTCTTTCTTTCTGGATGGTATTTGCATTTCCGAAATCTCTTGCTATTTCGAGGCACAATTTTAATGTAACTATTTAGTAAAACAAATGCTGTGGTTTACCATCTTATAGCCAATAACACTGCTAAAATAAAATTCTTCGTTTGAAATTAAATTTCTAGTGAACTGATGGAATATAAGCCAAAAACTTATACTTTCAACTTACCCAAACTGTATCTGGTTCTTTATCGCAGCAGTGCGTACTCGAATTAATGGATGGTACAACGGCGGCTGTATGCTTTTATTACCGCTTTATCAGCCAATAACATGAAAGTCATTTGACACTCCGCCAGTAACACAAGTGCTTACTTAAATTGATTTCACAAAAGTTGATTTAATCAGTTGTGGTACCCCTTAAGTGTAAAAGTCAATTTCAATTACTACGGATATTGCACGACAACTTAGCTATTTACTTTCAAAACACTTAAACAAGTGCCTTGAAGGCACAAACGAAAGCTGGATAATTTTCGAATACGGTCAGTGTCCTGGAAAGAAGCGATTTTCAGACAGAATTTTAGCTCCATTTTAGCCGTTTTCCTCGGTGTTTTTTCGTCATAGCTGCGGCCAGTTACCTGGGCACATACGCGAGCGATTTACGCGCCATCAAGTGCGAATCAACTACGCTTTCTCACCCGCAGAGATGTTTTTGCGCGAACCGTTTGAGGTTAATAACTTAAAAAACTGCTTTTGATTTTGATATATATTTGCCTAACGGACAAAACAAACAATCTAACAGCATGATAAGGGTTATAAGAGAGAAGCCAGACAAAGAAATATGTACATGAAAAAGTGTGAAAAAAAATCTTGTTAAATCCATGGCGAAATATTTCAGTTATTCGCCTTCACTAATATGAATATAATTTCGTGCATTTTGCTGCATTAACCAGCTAAAAAAACACCACTGCATATTGATCTCTTGGGCAGTTCAAGTGTGTCGATTAAAACCGGAATGATCTTGTAGATAACTGTATAAATATTGTCTCGAAGTCCAGTATTTTTAAGTATAATACTGATATCAAGCTTGTAACGGAAAGAAACAACCATAAAATCAATGGAGAAAAAAAATTGGAACTAAAACGCAAAATAATGATAAGAAAAGATAAGAATAAGAAAAAGGTTTAACACAGTACAATAAAACAGGTGCTTAAAATATGGCGAGCTAAAGACCGACAAGAACCACAGGATTCCCTAAAATCATAACGCATGCTTTCTGGCACGAAACTGAATAGGGCTGATCATGCGCAATATATGTGCACTAAAGATTTTTTGATAGAGACACACCGATATGGCTTCACGAAGCGAGAAAATGAGTCTTTTGAAATCAATTTCTCTAGGCTTTAGTGCAAAATATGTTTGCTAAGACAGAAAGCTAGTGAATTTGTGTGTAAGACTTTTATAATAGTTATTAAATTTCTTTCTTTCTGGATTGTATTCGAATTTCCAAAATCTCTTGCTAATTCGAGGCACAATTTTAATGTTACTATTCAGTAAAACAAATGCTGTGATTTACCATCTTATAGCCAATAACACTGCTGAAATAAAATTCTTCTTTTGAAATTGCATTCCTAGTGAACTGATCGAGTATAAGCCAAAAACTCATACTTTCAACTTACCCAAACTGTATCTGTGTTCTTTACCGCAGGGATTACTCGAATTAATGGAATGGTACAACGGCGGCTGTATGCTTTTATTACTGCTTTATCAGCCAATAACATGAAAGTCATTTGACACTTCGCCAGTAACACAAGTTCCTACTTAAATTGATTACACAGAGGTTGATTTATTCAGGGCGGGTAACGCAATACACCGGATTAGTCGCTATCCAGTGGATAAACGCTATGCTATCCACTGGAAAGCGATTTATCCAGCGGATAGCGTTATCCGCCCTTTAAATAACTGGGCCCTGTACTTTATCGTAAAATAATTACTACCGTTATTACACGACCACTTAGTTATCTGCAGTACCCGTGGGGTAACTATACCCAAGAGCTGACTATCTCTGGGAACACTATATAGTGGAGCTTAGACATCGTCATAAAAAGTTTCAGTATGTCAGTACTCCCTATGCACCAGTTTCCCCCCACTGCAATTGACAAAACTGAAAGATTACTTTTTCAAATCATAATGCCGATCAGTGAAGGAGGCGACTATAAATCTGGGGATGAGTGAAATAGGTTTCGCCAGGGGGGGGGGGGGGGGATGTGTCAAACAAAGACTCTACTTTTAAAAAAAACTTAAACAAGTGCCTTGAAGGTGCATCACTATATATCTTCTAATAGTGGGTTTTACGATAAGATAAGAACACTGGTAGAAATATCAAGCGGAAATGCTTGAGTTATTCACAAGCATCCAAAAACAATATTATGTAGGAATTTAACATTACAAGTTATATTTTCGAAAAGTAAACCTCATGTCTGAATTTAATATTGTTTACCCAACAAGATCGTACACCAAGTCAACGATGCAAATATGTGAATCGATGATGTGAATTACACTTTTTATCGTCTCTTTCCGCGCCAAATAACATGTCGTGCATAAATGAAATTCCCACTCCGAGAAATAACAGTTATGTTCTAGTTCATCATTGTTTAAATGTTTTCAAGAAGTATGTCACGCTTCGAAACGACCAAACGGTTTGCTGAAGTGGGTCCTTGTACGAAACAGTCAAGGAGGAGTCAAATATCCGTCAAGAAATACTGATTTGTTGCCTGATATAGTTGCACGTATATAAGATCTAGATAACTGTACTCGTGTGTTATTAACGTGTCATATTGATAAAATATATTGTAACTTAGAATTAGCTTTCTGGTATCTTTAACTTATCCTTACACATGCATGTGTCATAGACAATTCTTCGTTATCTGTAACATCGCTCAAGATAGGAAATTAATATATTGGCTATAAAATCTCACAAAATTCTTTTTTCTTTCAGATTTGAGTCTTTTACTCAAGAATTCCTACAAATTCAGGAAAGCAAATAAGATTTTCAAAATGAACCATAAATTGGCCTAAATTTTGGATGCCCTGTTTTTATTTATTCACCTATACCTCGACAGCACGCTGCCTTAATCGCCCCTACACGTGGTCTAACAAAGAATTCAAAGAATTTTCTCCTCTTTTACCTCAAGTAGATCATCATATTGTGTCCAGCAGATAGAAATATTGACCTCTGACGCCCTCAGTTTTGATGACGAAATAATACTTTGCTTACTTGAAGTACCGTGCGCCCTTCCATCCCGAATAATTCTTCGTCCTACGGACTTCGCACTACAAATTGTCTCCAAAGGAAGAATTTCAAGGCGATGTATGGAGTCGTGAGAACGAATATAAGCTGGCATTCAGTGAAAAAGTTGTCCTGGGTGAAGTGAAATCGATCGTAAATCACGAAAAGATGCCTTGGCTCAGATGTTGTAGAAGGCTTTTTTACAGGGTAGTTTTATGTAAATTTAACTTTTGGTGCCTATTCAGGGCACAAGAAAGTCAATTCAATTTCATTTACCGCGATTTAACATTATGACTCGTGACGTCACTCGTGGCTGGTTTGGACGCTGAACACAATTAAAATTCTCTAGAGCAATTTAAGGTATTTTCTAAAATTAGCCACAATTAAGAGATTCTGTCCAACATTTCGTGTTTTATTAAGGTTTACTTCAAGTTATCTAAAGTCTTTTCTTTTTAACTTATTTGTATGATAATAAATTTTGCTCGAATTGCATTTTTCAGCTAGGAGTGGGTCATTGCACTGCCTATAGACGCCTCAAACAGAAGATAGTGACCTGTGACACAACGATGAGAAAAATGGTAACCTGTGGTTAGGCACTACTTTTTCTGGCCTTCAGAGTGTACTGTGCCCGCGAGGCAACATGACCTGTGCTTATGACATCTTGCGACGTGGCAAATTTAGGAGAGTTCAGGTTATTTTTTTCATTCTAGTTGTTCTCAGAGGGTATTTGTTAAAACAAAATTAGGAACTCATTGTAATTTTTTTTCGCAATGGCTACAAATAAATAAATAGCCCTATATATACTAAATTGCCGGCCTAACTTCGCCGCGACAATTATTTGTGACTTTTTCGCCTCTTCCATTTGCTTTCTTTCTTCTTATTTCTTAGTTTTCGTTGACTCAGACTGAGCTAGAGAAATTCGCCACAAACGCTTGGCAGATATTTTCGAAATCTCTAAGTCATCTCTGGCTAAATTTGATCGATAAATTAATTTAAATGTTTGAGGAATATTTACAGACACAAAGAATTACCCTTCTTGCATCATGTGCTGATCAAAGCAATCAGGTGACGTATGAATTTCTGTCTAAATGGCTTCAATTTGTAACTTGCTTTTAAATGCCTTCGAACGAAAGATTGCGGAGAAGAGTTGAGGGCTGATTTGGGTATACATTTTTGCTGCGAGTGCTGGCTTGAATAAGGTAGCAAACTCAAGTTTTGTGAGGGGAAAATTCATTCAGAGAAGACACCGAACTAACACAACTTTCTTCACCTCGAGTAACTTTATTTTCTTTCAATTAAATCACAAAAATGTCGTCTCTACTTATAATGACTGTCATAATATCGTTCGAGGTTTCTTGATACGAGCAGCATTGCTGGTTTAAGCCAAAAGACCATACACGTCTGCGCATGCTTTACCACCGTTGTTGCTCTCGCTGGAGCCACGTAAATCCTGTCCATACCACAGGCGCAGCTCGCTGTTAGCGAAGACACAGTGAGGTTTCTTTGGAGCACAGAACACAAGGATAGACGAAGAGGAGGTGTAGCCTGCCAGATTGTACCATCCATCCTTAGTGTTGACTTGTGATGCAGCTGGAGCCAGGATCTTGTTTTGCTGATCTGTTAGAACGGCATAAAGGATTGGGTGATTTGCATTACACCCCCAGTAGCTGTACTGCTTTTTGTTACACGATACCGTTCCCGTGCGGTGCACAAACATGAACTGGCTCACGAAGATGTTCCGATTGAAGGTAGTGAATTTTCCGTACTGGTTCCCTCGGGCCCCGAAGCAGACTGGAGACTTGTTGAGCTTCACCCAGCGAGGACAGGTATTTGCTGAAGCTTCGTCGAACAACAGAACGGTGGCCATCAGGGAGATCAAAAGGAACTTGAACAACATGGTGATATCACTTGGCTTCGTCTGAGACAGAAGAAAAATGAGAAAATTATAAGACATGAAGTTATGATATTTGAAAATAATGCTCTGTAACTACAAACTATTTAAGCGAAGGAAATTAATGTTTGCTTTTAATTATAAGCGCTCATGAGGCTATGAGTTAATTTATTTTTCTGAATAAGTTTCTGAACAATAAAATTTGAGGATGAAAAGAAATTGTTAGAACTTTACAGACGGACGCCCTAAATTGTAATACGCAATCGGAAATCGCAAACTCGAGATTCGTCGATCGAAAGAGCGCGAGATTTTCTAGCTGACTGAAAAACGAGCGTTGAAAACGGTTCAGTACTTTGTCGTTAGAATCTCCGGGTATCTTACCTTTTCGCAATGAAAAGAAAATTCGATTGAATGCTACACTGAAGGTTTTCTTCGGTCGAAATGCTTCTTGTGAACGGCAAACAGGTTTGAGAAACTGAGAAGTGACTTGACGTTTTTCATCCAGCATTGCCGCGTCAGCATATAACCAACTCGAATTTTCTCGTCTGTAAAAGCGGACATCCTTTAGACGAAAACACAACTGGCGTGACATTATGATCATCAAGAATTTACCATAACATGACATTATTTAAGACAAAAACTAAGTGAACAGAAAGAAGCGATCACTATTGGGTACAATTCATTTGAATTAAAACGTTGACAGAGACTTACGGATAGTGTGCCTTTGATCTTCCATGTTTCATAGTCACGAGGGGAGATCGTAGGAAGAACAAGTTTCCTTTCCTATAAATCTGTATTTATCAGCTACTTTTGGTCAATGAGAAAGTCACTTGTAAACAATATCACAGGTAAATAATGAGCTTGCTGAAATTTGGATTGACACAATTCATTCTGTTAGTGAAAGCCGTCTTATAAACAAATCTTCCCTAAATATTTACTATTGGTTCCGCTCTTGTTTTGAATTGAATGGAAGAACGAATTACACGTATACTTCTGTGCTATGTGATCTATGACAGGTTAACGAAAAATTAAGCTTTCGATTATTAAAATACCCTATAATGCTTTTTTTTTTTCACGATGTTCAGAATTCACATAAAAGCTACAGCAAAATCGTTTTAAAAATGGGTCAAGTTTCAAGGAAAAATCCCTTCAATCCGCACGAAAGGCAAAGAGTCACGCAGGCACATACATAAAACATACATATTCTTTTTGGCAAGTCTGCGGCATATGGCAACTCGAAGGCTGAATGTGCGCTTTTCTTTCTAAGTATAAACTTTTAGCGAATTTTAAACGTCTGTTATTCCTTACGCCATCACTAACGACTAAAAATAAAACCCTCGTTAAAACAAAAGGCAATGGTCGGAATAAACCAGCGGCTAGTGCGGTGAATTGATCAGCTTAGCTGAAAAATCTGTTGGCAAAAAAAAAAAAAAATACGCGGAATAGAACCAGTAAAAATCTCGCAGCTCTTCTTTTTAAGTTAACGTGTTCCGAAAGAAACTTAACTGGGGATTATGAGTAAATTTATCTTTGTTCTCGTATTCTCCCCCATCTTCTGACATTCAAGATCACAGATCAGTGTCTAAGGCCCAAGTGAATGTCTTTTGGCCTCCCAGGGGTGCAGGAAGGGGGAGGGGGATGGAGATAATGTCCAATTCCCATATGAAATGGACGGGGATGCTCGTAGTAGGAATGTTATCATGCGAGAGGTTCCGGGTTCGATCCTGGGTGTTGACGCGCAGTTTTTTGGTGGAAAAAATTTCGGTGATAGTAAAAACCTTTCTAAGTGTCGCTCAAATCGTATCGACGGTTTATACGAAACAAACGTACATTGCCGATTTGTAAGCAAAAAAGAAAAACGTCGTCTTAATGTTTTCTTTTTATGACGTGAGTTAATGTTCATTTAGCTCAACAATTATTTCAAAGCAATTTCATTTTATGCCCGATTGTAATGGGACTTCAGAGGCGGATCCAGGGGAGGGGTTGAGGGGGTTGCAACCCCCCCTTTGAGCAGCATTTGTTTTATTTGTTTGGCTCTTCATAAAAAATAATAGAACAAAATTGTTTCATACGTAGTTGTGTCACTTCCACTAATAATTGACTGATTGTCAAGTTAAGAAAAGATAGGGTATATTTCGCGACAGTTCAATATGAGCAACAACTAGAATACCATCGGTTCTCGAGCAATTTTTTAACAAAGTGCCTCTATCGCGGTACCATCTTGAAAACTGAGTCAGTGCCGTAGCAAGGGGATGGGCCGGGGGGGCCCGTACCCTCCAGTTTTTTTCCCAACAAGTAAAATCAGACCTGTATAAAAGGTTGAAAATAAAACTTTTATAGCCGTGTACGGGGATACTGACCTGCAGCAGTACAAGCTAGAAGCCCAGCCCTGCTTCCAGAAATAGTGCAGGCAATGGGGTACGACACCTCCCGATTCGACATCGCTGATCTGCTGGACTTTTTTCAGCCACTCGGAAATGCTCGCAAACTCCTACTGAGTGAGATTTGCACCCCTTGGTAAGCTTATGATTGTCATGCCAGCTACCAATGCCGTCAGCGAGCGCTCCTTCTCCGCCTTAAAGCGAGTCAAGACCTACCTGCGTTCAACCAAGGGAGAGGGCAGGCTCAGCCACCTCATGCTTCTACATGTCCACAAGGAATTGGCAGATGCTATTGACATGGTGGAGGTCGCCAATTTATTTGTGGGGGACAACCAGCGGTGCAAGCACCTGTTTGGGAAGTTTTCAAAAAACGACCTGCCGATGAAGTCTATGTTTGCCTCTAAGGCAACTCAGACAGTTTAATAACTACGAACTTACTAAGATGACTCTGAAAGGTGAAACATTTGCTGGTTTCTAGATACAGAGACAGTCGGTTTTCTAATTTGTAATTGACGTTGCAAGTATTATACTCTCTTCAATGTGCATTGGTTTGCTGAGACGGTGTACGAAGTAAATAATTCGCGATATGCGTGAATCACAAATAGCTCTTGGAGAATGCTGGAAATAGCATTTCCAAGCCTCTAGATTTCAAAATTTTCTGGGGGGCATGCCTCCAACCCCCCTAGCGGCTCGCGCTTCCGGCGCTCGCGTCCCCCTCCACTTATTTTATTCTTGCTACAGCACTGTGAGTGGCGGGTAAATCGTTTCTTTAGTTTCCGAAGATGGCAAACTAATTGGCAGTTAGCAAAGAAGGAGCTTCCAAGCAATCTTCTGCTAGCACTTGATGTCTGTGACGAGAATGCTTCTCCAAACATCCATCGTCTTCTCCTCATCGTATGCACTCTACCAGTCAGTAGTGCGGAAGCTGTGTCGTCTTTTTCGCTCATGGAACTGTCTTAAGAGCGCTTCTCATATCTCGCTGTTATTGCTATGCATTACTCTCAGAGATTCGAGGTAGACGAGATATGCGAGGGCTTTGTACATTGTTCGATTAACAAGGCATATTATAAAACGACTAATAACTATCGTTTTTACTGCTTTTAATCATGCGTTATTCATTTTGGTTTTCTTGTTGAAAAGGTAACCTCCAGATTTTACTTCATGCCTTCACAAACGCTTTTCGAGTCTCAGGAATGCTGGAAATGGCGTTTTAGAGGGTAAAATCGGAAAAATTTTCCCGGGGGATCATGCCCCCGGACCCCCCTAGAAGATCACGCCTGTGGCGCTCGCTATCCACGCAGATTACGTCGAAACCTATTAAAAGTGTACAACCCCCCTTTCAGGAATTCCTGGATCCGCCCCTGGACTTAATTATACGTAGTTTGAAGGATTATTTTAAAACCTCAATGTCTTTAGCTTGGTATCTCCTATGGCCTCGTCTGTGCATGTGGGGTAAGGAAACCGGGCTCACAAAACGGCTCAAAATCAAAGCAAAGGGCGTCGCCAATTCAAAGTAATAAATGATGAGGTGATCGAAGAACATCGAAAGAACTAGGGGAGCCTATTTGTGAGGGGGAAGTAGTTTTAGAAACGGCAGTACAACTTTTTCACCTCGTGTCAAGTTATTTTATTGTCTTCATTTAAATGACTACAGTCATTGTGTCGCTTAACAGTATTAGTTTACTATATTGTTCGAGGCTTTTGATAGGACCACCTTGTTTTAAGTCGGTTGCTGGTTTAAGCCAAAAGACCATACACGTCTGCGCACGTTTTACCAGCGTTGTCGCTCTCGGTGTGACCACGCAAATCCTCTCCATACCACAGGCGCAGCTCGCTGTTAGCGAAGACACAGTGAGGTTTCTTGGGAGCACAGAACACAAGGATAGACGAAGAGGAGTTGTAGCCTGCCAAATTGTACCATCCGGCGCTGCTGACTTTTGAGGTAGCTGGCGCCAGTATCTTGTTTTGCTGGTCTGTTAGAACGGCACCAAGGCTTGGGTTATTTGGAGCACATCCCCAGTAGCTGTACTGGCTTTTGTTACACGATACCGTTCCCGTGCGGTGCACGAACATGAACGAGCTCACGAAGATGTTTCGATTGCTGGTAGTGAATTTTCCGTACTGGTTGCCTTGAGCTCCGAAGCAAACCGGAGACGTGTTGAGTTTCACCCATTGAGGACATGGTACGCTCACACAGCTGGCCATAACTTCATTCTGAGAGAAGAATACTTTTACGGCGATGGCGATGATAATGAATTTGGCCAACATCTCTGCACTGCTAATGGTTCTAATCTTGAGGGAAGAGAAAAAAGCACAATGCCTTTAAAAATGAGCTTGGATAACTGCTTTAATGGATTTAATGAACTCTAAACTAACAAAACAAATCGTTTTTATTTCGCCGGCCCAGTAATCACTCATACAGTGAAAACCCGCGAGAAAGAACCTGTTAGGCTAAAATATGCCCGTTAGACACCCTCTTTATAAGAACCTCTTAAGCCTAAAATTTGGAAATAGATTCTTATTTTCTAACATCGATTAAAAATGTTTTCTTTTAGGGAAATAAGATAAGTCGATATTTTGGATCCTCTTTGTAGACACCTAGGAGCCTTATCACTCCAGTTGCAATGTTAATGCTAATGTTGAAAATCATAAAATATTATTGATACAATCACAAAAATATAAATAAAAGGAAAAGGTTGAATACCACTAAAAACTGTATTAACAACAATGTATTTTTTTTCTTGGAAAATAACATAAGAACCTATTAAGAATTCGAATCTAAGTAGCATAAATTTGTGCTAATTACCATTTACGTAAGAACCTGTTTGGGCTAACTTGGAAAAATGCAGATTCTTACTCGCGGGTGTCTACTGTATTGAAAGACGAGAGCATAATGTAAAGTCCACTTATCGGTATACGAAGCGCTTCTAAATATTAGTTTAGGGGGAATTAAAATGAGTGGGCCATTAAGGGATGTCTAATGGTTCCTGAAAGAAAAACCCTGCCGCAGAATTTTATTGCAATTTCACAGGTCTTGCCATCTCGAACTCATTTCGGATACCGTCTTGATTTCTTTTGCAAGCCTAATGAACCCTTAGGCTCACTGAAAATATATAATATAGTCTCGCCGCCTCGCAAAGTCTCGAATTTACGAATACAGGTACCACGTAAAAGGTTTTGAAGTGCTGATTTAAGTTTTAAGTCCAGTTAGATCTGCACTATACTGATGCAAACGAAAATCACATTATATTTGTTCATTTTTAAGTATAACTGTTTGGGATGTCTATGATTAAGCTTCCCTTAGAATTAGATTGAATTCGTTGTCCCCAGTTACACTTATTTGAAACTTATCAGCGGTGAGTTCGATGGGTTTGAAAAAATTGAATAACTCGACAGTGACAATAACACACTCCCTAAACACAGAATACACTTTTATTTGGCGGTAAATGTGGAAAGACCATCTTGTATTTTTCTTAGCAAGAAATTTCAAGATCAATTTTTTTTCGATTTTTTTTTAAAATTCGAAGTTTTCTGTAAATAAAAGTTCTTAAAAAACACTTTGTTGCCAGCAGCGAATGTTGCAGCTCAAAAAAGGTTGCCAGCGTGGTCAAAGAAGGTTTCTTTTGTCATTCGTTTTTTGAAAATTCAGCTTCGCTTCCCATCCCTGTATCAAATGTTTCCCGCTTAATGATAATATATTATATTCACTTGTTAAAAATAAAAATCGTGTGGCTATATCCTTACAAAAACAAATCTACAATTCGAAAACTTGACTAAAGCAAAATCTTTTTTTTCTGAGTGGGCAGGCATACCGTGAGCCAGAAACAGAACTAAATTTGTTAACATTAAATCTTGCCCCAATTTTCAAATGGCATATCTTTTTTAAGAGACGGCAAGGCACAGATGTAGTTAAAATTTTATGCCAAACGTTTGAGCTTATATATTCAACTGCTGGAATGAAAATACGGGACGATGAAAACTCATCAAGCTCACCTTTTTACTTACCAGTTTATGCTGTTAATGACGCTGATTGTGTTTTGAGGAACACCCTTCACCAAAGGCTAATGAATAATAGCTGAAAAATATCACATCACTAAGAACTTATTGCATGTGTATATGTTTGCTTCTATCGGGTTTTTGCAGCTGAAAACACTTAAGTGGCTGTCCAGCTAACAGCGGTCTGGCGACTTTCGGGTCGCGAGTAAACCTTCCCTTTATTTTTTGTGACAGAAAAGGACTTAATGTAAAATGATTAAAATCGATCTAATTTTTTCCAGAAACTTTTTCTGTGCTTCGCTACAGGACAAAACGTATTTTACTATCTGAGAGCGGTTTTCAGGGTTATTCGATGGCGGAAATTCGGCGATTTTAAAAGCCGTGTTTCTTCGAAACGGATAAATATCGCTAAATTTTAAATAGTACATTACATTAAGCCGCATTTACCTTGTCTTATCAAGGAATATCGAATTATTTGATGAAAAATTAAATTAGCTTAATTAAATCAAAGACAACGCGGTTTGCGGTATGTTTTCTCGCACGACAGATTCCTCAAAAGTAAAAGCTAAAATCTCCAAAGCGGTACAAAAATCACGGGTAAAATGCACTTCACAGCAAAGATCTAACCCTATTCTAATAGAAAATAAATTAAAAGGTCCGGGTATCGTTCTACTTTGGACGCGAACAAACGTTTTTAAGAGCTCATTTTGGCAATATTTACATTAGATTGCTCGTTTGACGGTTTATGCCCAGCGCATGTGATTAGATAGAAATATTTTATCCAGCAGCTCAGAGTCTTGCTGTACATCCTCGAAAAACGAGTACTTTTGGTTTTTATGGCCGTTTTAGTTTGTATAAATAAAAACGGCTGAAATGCCATAAATAGGAATCGTTCGTCCGCTCGCACAATATGCAAATTTTTGCTTATTTATAACGGGTTGTTGATTTCAGCAAGTCAAAATTTCAAAGATTAAAACTCTTTCTTCTTAAACATTAGTCATTCTTGCGTTTTGACACAGGCAACTGGAGGCTCGTTAAACAGACAGATTTTAACTTTGTTTTTTTTTATTAATAAGTTCTCTTCCCAATGTAATGATGTCAATTGCAATGTTGATGAGTTGTTATCACGCAATGTACCCGAGAGTGCGAGACATGGCGTCTTCAACGACATGTTTCATGTCGGCGAAGAATGAAATTGGATGTGGAGAATTTAAAGGAGAGAGCAATTTGGTGCCTCTAAGTGAATGCAAAAGTGATATTACGGCTCACCTGAGGAGATATCATTTAACAAAAGAAGACATTTCAGAAAGCGAACTTATTTTACTACGGGCTGGCTATTTTTAGTAAAACTGCCCAACAAGTTGAATATATGTTTGTGTGCCCAAGACATCGCGCGAACCTTGGCAAAGACTGGAGAAATCAAACTGGCCGCACAGCATGCCATTATCCCGATCACTAGGGCAAGCAGAAAAGTGTTAAAAGTGACAGAGTCGTGACTGTGAAAATTGCTCGAGAAGTGATGGAAGTTTTTGACGTTGCTATTCCTGTTGGATCACGTAAGTAATAGCAAGAAACAACATTTTGTCCATTCTTTTTTCTGTCTTCTCTAATGACATTCACACAATACTGGGATAATATACTTCATATCACGCATCATTGTCTTATTTAACCAAATTCTATATAAAGGATTAAGGAAGTTTTATGCGTTTTGAAAATTACCTGCGCTTAATTAACTCAGTGTATTTGACACTTTTCAATGTTTTCGATTTTGCGTCGGTTTTTGTTCATTCTTTTTATAGCTCAAACCGGACTATAGTTTCAGTTTATCATGCACCTACCTCATCCATGCAGCTGGGAGGGAAGTATTCCCCGTTTTTTTGCATTTTCCCATAGAGAAATGCTATCTGTTGCCAAAATTAAAACTCTCTTAATTTAATTTACCAAACTTTTAACTCCATTTGATTTCTTTTGTTTTTTCTTTTTTGTGTACCCTTGAACCAAGCTGGAAACAATAAATGGACTGGAATTCTCTGTGATAAAATTTAAAAGAAAAGATTTTCAAAGCCCATGTTTTCATTCAACTGAAAAAAGAACAACTAATTAAATTATCAAACGGTCACGAAACTGGAGAAATCAATTCAACTGGAATCATTCTGTCCGTTAAATTCGTTCTGACAACCCAGCATCAATTTAAAATTACCCATTTATGATTATTAACAAATAAGATAAGCTCTGTATTCTACAAAACCCGAAACCTTTCCTGTGATCGATAAAAAGCCGAGAAGGTCGGTGCCGGGGCCGAGGCCGGGTTGGGGTCGTGCACTTCATACACTGTTATTACATTTTCCTCTTTTATTGTTTAACTGTTTTTTACTTTTTTCCTTAAAATACTTTATATTGTTTGAAATTTCAGAAGAACCAGAATTTCAGAAATCATTTAACTTGAGAAAAATAAAGAAAAAGAAAACTAGGTAAAAAAACATGTGAAAAAATTTAAATATAACTGGCCCCTACCCGGGCCCATGCCCCGGTTAGAGTGGACTTTCTTACCGACACGCCTATTTTTCACCGATAAGGCGTTGCACGTGCGCTTCGCCCATTCTTCCGCAGGTCCGTTTGTATGTTAAAAAGATCAGTCAAAAACGTTCTACAACATGCTTCTGTTTCAGCCTTGTGCAACCGGCTGCCGAAAGAGTCACAAGGAAAGAGTAAAAAACGAGTGGAAATGGCTGTATGAGGGGGTGGTTGAAAAACCAGCTGAAGAAGGGGATCTGCTTTTGCAAGAAGAAGTATCATTTCTGAATGATAAACGTCGGGACAAAGAGGTCGAGGATATTTTCAACAACGTGGGTGTAATGCATCCTATGATGTACGATGGCTATGATATATGCGAGCAGACCAAACAAGAAGCTAAGGGCTCTCAAAATTCAATGTGAAAACACTGAAAGCCATCTGCGATCATTTTGAACTGCCATTCAAAACTAAAGATACAAAGGCTACCCTTGTAAACAAAATCACAGACATGGTGAAAGAATGCAGCTGCTGCCGCGCAACCACTGAATAGCAGGGTGCGACAAAAGGGCAAAAGCTCCATCGCATTGCCGGGCGGGGGTTGTCCAGAACTTTGATCTTATAACTTTATGGCCGGGCATTTCACGTCTTTTGAGTATGCTGTGGAAAAAGTTTCCAAGCACCAGTCGAATAAATCGCAATTTATAACTTAACAAGAACCTTGGGAAGTATGTGCCCTGTAAGCTTTGTTTACCGAAAGTTGTAAATGAGCAAGGGGGAAAAGTTGTGCACGCGGTCATGTTCTCATTTGGAGTCGTTGTTAAAGATAACAGTTTATTAAATTTGATGTTTTAACAATAAAAGAAAAAAAAGTTACAAAATGCATAAACCAGGAGCAAGGTGGAATTATTGTGTAAAACGCATGTCACGAAAACAGCAGTAGGATCGTTTTTGTGATTGTAGGTGAGCTCAAGTACCGAGTAATTTCTGTTAATTAATTAGTTTTAGCTACAAGTAGTGTGGTGTTTGCCATGTTCATACGGGTGGACCATAACATTACTGTTGAAACGGAGAGGGAGTTGCATGAATTTGATATTTTGATGTAAAATTCATTTCTTGATATTTTTCTTTATCGTTTCTTCCCTGGAGGATTTTTTTAAATCTCCGGCCCTTGCACGGTAACTTTTTCTAAGAGCTCGATATTTGTTCCAAAAATCAAAAGCGCATCTGGATATTTATTTGGGTATTTGTCCACTTTCCCTCCCCTCCCCCACTTCCCTCCGCAACGCTTATCAACGGTCCACCCGTTACTAAGAGAAAGCCATTGATATACGGATTGTCAATGATGTTTTCACGGGTAATGCGAGATTAATTTAAATACTTGATTAATTTCGTCCAGGTGATGCGATAAGGTTGGACTATAATTGAGTAGGGAAGTTTTTGCGATGTAAACAAACAAAGCTGAAATCGACAGCCCGCTGTAAATAAGATAGATCAAGAATTTTTGGCTTTTTTTCGCTTTAGTGTTTTGTTTAGAAACTGACAAAGGCTTAGAAGAAAACATGCTTGTTATTCTGAAGAGGCATAAAATGAATCTGAGATGTTAAGAAATAAATCTATTCAGTCATACAGTTTGCGTTGGACATAACGTGTCACCGTCGAACGAGTATAAATATTGACCAAGAAGCTCCTAATTAACCACTTGTTCGCGTGCAAAGGAAAATGATACCTTCACTTTGAGTTTGTTTTATGTCAGAATAAGGTAAAGGCCTCCAGTTGCCGAGTGTCTAAACTCGAGAAGGACAACGTTTGAGAAAAAGTAAGTTTTAATCTTTGAGATAATTTTGACTTTGCTGAAATCGACAACCTGTTGGAAATGAGCAAAATTTGCATATTGTGCGAGCGGACGAACGATTCCTATTAATGGCATTTCAGCCGCTTTTATTTATACAAACTAAAACGGCCATAAAAACCAAAAGTAATCGTTTTTCGAGGATGTACAGCAAGACTCTGAGCTGCTGGATAAAATATTTCTATCTAATCACATGCGCTGGGCATAAACCGTCAAACGAGCAATCTAATGTAAATATTGCCAAAATGAGCTCTTAAAAACGTTTGTTCGGGTGGTGGACAAAACACTGACCCCCAGTCCATGGACTACCCCCATGGACTACCCAAATGGACTACCTAAAATGGACTACCCCTAAAAAATGGACTACCCTTAAAGTACTATTCCGAGTGTGTACCACTTACTGAGCTGTTGTTATACACACATAATTTGCACTTACGTCTTACCTTGTTTATTTTCAAGCCGTACGTATCCCTCTAGCCGCCATTTTGAATATATTATACTAAATGAACATCCGCTGATCACGAAAGTGTAGACTCAAATCAAGCAATCAATCTTTGGACTCATAGAGACAGACAAAACAGGCACTGCACTGCACTACAGAAGATCCAAACTTTTTTGATAGTATCAGATAGTTGCTTGAGACGAATCTTAAACATTTGGTGGCCAGAGAAAATTTTTGAATGAATAACTTTGGCAGTGCAGGGAGGAGAACAGAACCGGTAGGCAGACAGATCCTGAGGAAAAAATAGTGCTGAGTCTGGGCCCCAGGGGGGGTACTCCGGGATCCAAGTGACGGGGATGTGCGAAGGATTTTTTTGGGGTCGAAATTTTCGATTCCGGGATTTTTTTCGGTAGGAGAATTTGGCACGTATTTTTTTGGGTGACTTGATTTAAATAGGGGATTTTTGGGGGGTATTAAAATCAAACTAAAGTGCCTTGGCGCGGCCTTGGCAATTTAGGGGTAATTTGACTAGGGATTTTTTTGGGCGTTTTTTTTTTTGGTCCAGGGATTTTTTTGGGTAATGTCGGGAGACTTAGGGATTTTTTTGGGTCCTGAGTTTTTCCTCCATTCGATCATCCCCGTCACTTTGATCCCGGAGTACCCCCCCTGGGGTCTGGGCATGAGTCTTCGCTTTTTGAGGTCAGCAGATGTATAGTGTAATTCATTCAAAATGGCAGCTAGAGTTGTCGAAAGTAACCGAAGTAAGTGCAAATTATGTGCGTATAACAACAGCTCAGTAAGTAGTACACACTCGGAATAGTACTTTAAGGGGTAGTCCATTTTAGGTAGTCCATTTGGGTAGTCCATGGGGGTAGTCCATGGACTGGGGGTCAGTGTTTTGTCCACCACCGTTTGTTCGCGTCCAAAGTAGAACGATACCCGGACCTTTTAATTTATTTTCAATTAGAATAGGGTTAGATCTTTGCTGTGAAGTGCATTTTACCTGTGATTTTTGTACCGCTTTGGAGATTTTAGCTTTTACTTTTGAGGAATCTGTCATGCGAGAAAACATACCGCAAACCGCGTTGTCTTTGATTTAATTAAGTTAATTTAGTTTTACGTCAAATAATTCGATTTTCCTTGATAAGACAAGGTAAATGCGGCTTAATGTAATGTACTATTTAAAATTTAGCGATATTTATCCGTTTCGAAGAAACGCGGCTTTTAAAATCGCCGAATTTCCGTCATCGAATAACCCTGAAAAACGCTCTCAGATAGTAAAATACGTTTTGTCCTGTAGCGAAGCACAGAAAAAGTTTCTGGAAAAAATTAGATCGATTTTAATCATTTCACATTAAGTCCTTTTCAGTCACAAAAAATAAAGGGAAGGTTTACTCGCGACCCGAAAGTCGCCAGACCGCTGTTAGCTGGACAGCCACTTAAGACCATTAAGAGGCTGCATCATTAGAAACTCGCGAATGTAGAAATGCACGCAACCCATAGTTTCTCCTTAAAACTTTTAACTTTTTCGCCTCTAAGAGGCAAATGTTGAGGGAGTAATTTAAGTTAAGATTTTAATCAGTTATTAAGTAATTTTCTTTGATTGAATACAAAAACGAAGGCGTTCAACATCTTGGTTCTAATACTAAACCCATTTTATAAATTAGTAAATATGATTTTTAAAACAATTTAACTAATTACAGTTAACGAATGGGTAAATAAGGATTTTTAAAATTTTCCACGGTAACTCTTTTTTATTGGTGGGCCCTTGGAATAATTGCGTAGATAACTCTCGATTGTTTAGGCTATTGATATTTTGTACAAATAATGATTTTTGGCAAAAGTTTTAGTTGACGGGGGGGTGGGGGGGACACTCAAAATTTTTTTTTTTAAATATGGAGAGGCTCCGTTCTGAGGTCCAATCCCTTACCCTTTCATATACCATTTTCGGCAGGAATGGTACTCTTTCGTATACCTTAAACAAAAAATGAGACATTTTGATTGGCTTTTTTAAATACCCTAAAGTTAGTTTTCTCTACCTTTTTTTGTGCTCTAATTAATGAAATCCCTATATGTTTTTGTACTTACAGCCTGAAAAAGGTACCCCTTTAGGGGTAGAGCTTCCCGTATTGTCCAACATGGAGAGTAGCCACCCCCGGTTCCATCGCATATTTTGAGAAAATTCACAGCTGTTGTAATGAACCATCTGTGATTATTCGAATTTTTTCTCAGACATTTGCGACGTTTGTCGCAGAAAGCAATTAGCCAAAACCAACAAGTTCATTATATCTTAACACATGGGTTGTCAATGGTTGTTTGTGTAAACTTCTTAAGATAATCCCTTTGGTTACACGTCAAGTGCAAAGAGAAAATTCAGAATTTGAAAAGAAAATTGCACCACCTCTACAGATAATCTGCGTCTTTCATTCGGAATGAAATTTGAGTTGCCGATGTGTATCTGTAAAACGTAGCCAACATTTCAAAATGAAGAGGGGAGAAGGATAAAATAACGTCTACATAGGGAAACAAAATAATACGCACCGCCAATTTAATATGCTGACTAGCATATCCATATCCGTTCGCTTTCGGCTGTTGCTTGGCGGGAAAAAAAGAAACGATGATTTTTGTCACTAATGATGGATTACTGAACCCTGTTTGTGAACAAAAAATTAAAACAAACAAACAAACATGCTGAATAACTAACACTTACTTGAGAAGAATCAGTGCAAATGCAGTTTTGATCTCGGCCAGAGCAAAACTTTGACCGATGCAGTTTCTGTAAAAACACAGAGCGTTCACCTTTCAGTTATCTCTAACTGACTTCTGCTTGTCTGTGTTCGATTTTCGCTTATTTTTATTCCTTTTTTTAAAGTAAACTATTCACGGATCGCAAATACGAATCGAAAATTTAAACTCAATTTTTCGCCCTTTCGGCGAAGGACAGGGGTTTGGGGAGGAAAAGTTCCTCATGGGGCGTTTAATAAATATGAGGCGTTCATTAGAGAGGGGCGTTTATTTCACATTAACTGAAACAACGTCTACAAAACAAATAAGACACGAAGTTTGCCGCCGCGCAGTAAAACAGATAACAGAGTTTGTGAGTAGGAGTCTAATTTATTCTGCGCTAATGCAAAGCTTGGAGATATCTTTTATAGTTCGATATCGCTGTTTTCTTCGACATCAGGGTCAACCATGTTGGTATCGTTGGCCTCTTGAATGTTTGAATCAAGCAAGAAACTAAATAAATTATGTGATTTTACTCTATGGAGCGTTGCCTTGGTTTTTAAGGAGATTCTTGGAGGGGGCGTCTATTAGACACGGGGAGTTTATTAGAGAGGGGCGTCTAACATAAACTTTGCACCTCCTGGGAGGCGTTTATAGATACGAGGCGTTTATTTGAGAGCGGGCGTTTATTAGATCATTTACGGTATTTAATTTTGGCCTCCCGAGTGCGCAGGGCGGGGGAGAAGGGGAGGAATTCCCAATTTCGATTTTAGTGAAACAGTTTTAGTGTCGCTTTACGAAAGGGAAACGAATGTGCATTGCCGATTTGTAAGGAAAAAGAAATTACGATGTCTCAATGTTTTCTTTTTACGAATTATGTTTATTAAACTCGATAATTATTTCCAAGCAAATACGTTTTTATGCCTGATTGCAATAGGACTTATTAATGCATAGATTGAAGGATTATTTTTAAAACCCGTCTCCTATGGCCTCGTCTGTGCATACGGGATGAGGAACGTGGGCTCACATATAACCGTAGTTTCAAGCGCGCGTATGGCCTTCTCGCGATCGCGCACTCTTTTAAACGCGCTAAAAACTACACAGACGCCTGCTACGCAAGCTAGGGCTCAAAAAACGACTCGAAATCAAGCCAAACGGCCTCGCGAATTAAAACGAAGAAATGGCGAGGTGATCGAAGAAAGTTTAAAGAATCCTGGAGCATATTTGTGAGGGGGGAAGCACTTTTGGAAAAGGCAATGGAGTAGTACAACTTTTTTTTTTTTACCACGTTTTAGGTTATTTTATTGTCTTCATTTAAATGACTACAGTAATGTTGTTTCTCTTAACAATATTTTCTCTCTACATTTTTCATCGAGGTTTCTTGATAGAACCAGCTTATTTTGTGTCGGTTGCTAGTTAAGCCAAAAGACCATACACGTCTGCGCATGTTTTACCAGCGTTGTCGCTCTCGGTGTGATCACGTAAGTCCTCTCCATACCACAGGCGCAGCTCGCTGTTAGCGAGGACACAGTGAGGTTTCTTGGGAGCACAGAACACAAGGATAGACGAGGTGGAGTTGTAGCCAGCTAGATTGTACCATCCGGCACTGTCGACTTTTGAGGCAGCTGGAGCCATTATGCTGTTTTGCTGGTCTGTTAGGATAGTAGAAAGGTTTGGGTTGGGATAACATCCCCAGTAGCTGTAGTTTGCTTCCTCGCTTTTAGCACACGATACCGTTCCCGAGCGATGCACGAACATGAACGAGCTCACGAAGATGTTTCGATTGAAGGTAGTGAAACTTCCGTACTGGTTCCCTCGAGCACCGAAGCAAACTGGAGACCTGTTGAGTTTCACCCATTGAGGACATGGAACGCTCACACATTTTGCCATAGCTTCATTCTGGGATAAGAGAACTTCCACGGTGATGGCGATGATAATAAATTTGGCCAACATATCTGTACTCGGTTCTGATCTGGAGGGAAGAGAAGGTAGGTAGGTAGTAACTTTATTTAAACACGGTAAATTCATCAGAAATACAATTATAAAATACTAATGGTAATAAATACAATACTAAAAACTAAACAGTACTAATCTATACTAACATAACTCTGCTTTACATGAATGCCGTGTGCTATAAAAAGTAAAAAGCTAGTTCGTGAGTAAGAAAAATGATTTCGGCAACCAATTCGAAAACCATTGAGAGTTTGTGCTTGCCGCAAATCAGGTGGTAAGCTGTTCCAAAGCACCGCACCTTGGTAACTAAAACTGTTTTTTAGATAGTTTGTGCGGGGCAAAGGAACAGCGAGTTTGCCCACTGTGTCTCTCTGTTCGTACTGAGTTATATTACTCCTATCGGTAAAGAAAAAAGCACAATGCCTTAAAAAATGAACTTGGATAACTGCTTTAAAGGATTTAATTCTTCTTAACAAGAAATTTCAAGTTAAATTTTGTTCGAATTTTTTAAAATTTGAAAACTAATAATCGTGCGGCGATATTCTCCCAAAATTTTACAGTTCACTGTGGGTATGCAGTTATACCGTGAGCCAGATACAGAACCAAATTTTATTTGACATTAAATCTTGCCCGAACTTTCAAATAGCATATTCTTTTTAAAGAGACGGCAAGGCCCACAAGTAGTTAAAATTTTATGCCAAACGTTTGAGCTTATATATCCAACTGCTGGAATGAAAAGACAGGACGATAAAAACACATCAAACTCACCTTTTTACTTACCAGTTTATACTGTTAATGTCGCTGAGTGTGTTTTGAGGAACACCCTTCACCAAAGGCTAATGCCTAATAGCTAAGAAATATCGAATCACTAAGAATTTATTGCATGTGCAGTGTAGCTATTTTCTTGCAGCTATCAGGTTTTTGCAGCTGAAATCACTGAACGCTATTAGGCGGCTGCATGATTAGAATAGAAACTCGAGCTCGCAAATGTCGAAATGCACGCACCCTGATTTCTCTTAAAGATGATAATTTTCGGGCACTTTTAAAAGGCGACAAATGTTAAGCGAACTGTTTTCGTTAAGATTTTAATCAGTTAAGTTAAGCGTTCGACACCTTGGTTCTAATACTAAACCCAATTTATAAATTAGTAAATATGATTTATTAAACAATTTAACTATTTACAGTTTATACGATATCGGTAAACACGGCTTGTTAAAATTTTCCACGGTAACTCTTTCTATTGGTCGGCACATAGAATAATTGCGTATAAAAGTCTCGATTGGTCAGGCTTGTTTAGCAAGAGTCTTAGTTGACGTGTCGAATCCATCGCCCCGCCCCTCCTACTCAATTTTTTTTTTATACGGATAGTCTCGGCTCTGAGCCTTTTTTACCCAGCTATCATATACCATTTTTGGCAGAAAAGGCACACCTTTTACATACCTACAGAAGAGTTGCTGCATCTCTTTTCTTAATTTTTCACGTGAATAACACCTTGAAATACTTAAGTGAATCAACTATTTAGTTGGTCTGTTTGAGACATTTTGATAGGCCCTTTATAAATACCTAAATGACAGATTTACCTATCCTTTACTATATTCCAACTCGTGAGATACCCACCCTTTCATATACCTACAGCCTGAAAAAGGGACCCCTTTAGGGCGGAGCTTCCCCGGTAGTCTAATATAGGGAGTACCCCCCAGTCCATCGCAAATTTTGATAAAATTTGCAGCTCTTGAAGTAAACCATCTGTGATTATTCGAATTTTTTTTCTCAAAACAATTGCGACATTTGTCGCAAAAAGCAATTAGCCAAACCCAGCTGAAAACACCGAAGACCATTAAGCGGCTGTAACATTAGAATATAAACTTGCGAATGTAGAAATGCACGCACCCTATAGTTTTTTCTTAAAGGGGATAATTTTCGGGCTCTTTTAAAAGGCGACAATTGTTAAGCGAATAATTTAATTAAGTTAAGATTTCAATTAGTTAACTAAAATTTCTTTGATTAAATATAAAAACCAAGGCGTTCTACACTTTGGTTCTAAATTTATAAATTAGTAAATATGATTTATAAAACATTTTAACTATTTACAGTTCACCATATGGGTAAATACGGGTTGTTAAAATTTTAACTCAACAGTTACTCTTTTTATTGGTCAGCCCTTATAATAATCGCGTATAAAACTCTCGATTGATTAGGCTTTGATTTTTTTTGCACAAGTAATGAGTTACAGACTTTGAGAAACTTTGCAGCTGTTTAAGGAAAACATCTGGGATTATTCGAGATTTTTCTCAAACATTTGCGACATTTTTCGTAAAAGGCAATTAGTCAAACCCAACAAATTCATCATATTTCAACAAATGGGTGTATTCAGAATTTGAAAAGAAAATTCCGCGTCCTCTTCAGATAATCTGCTTCTTTTCATTCGGAATGAAATGAGCCGATGCGTATCTGCAAAACGTAACGAAAATGTCAAAATAAAGGGGAAGGATAAAATAACTAACATGAAAACAAAATAATACGCATCACCAAATAAATATACTGGCTAGCATATCTGAGAGTACTTATAGGTTAAAAGCAGTTTATCTCAGTGCTCATGTTTCTAAAATCGTCCATTAACCATCTGATATCCCCTCGTCCCCTTTCGGCTCTTGTTTGGTGCAATAAAAGGAAACACATATCTTTGTTAAGTTGGGTAATGCTGCTTTAATGAACCATTTTTGTGTAAAACTCCAAATTCCAAATCTCCTTCCTAATTGCCATACACATCTTGAACGTTGGATGTGAGAAACTGGTGGTGTTCATACCAATTGTCCACACTGATACGGCCGAAAAAGCTCATCGTTTTTACACAGTTCAGCTTAGAGTTAAAACATTTGAAAACATCGTAACCTATCATTATGGGAGGCGAAAACGGAGGCTTTCGAAAACGCCGCGTTTCGGTCGTACCAGCATGGACGATAGGCAGAAACGCATCAACGAAAACGTGTTAGTGTGGACGGGACGTTGGTTGATGATTGTCTCTATTCTCGTCACCTGTCTGCTTGACAATGTATTGATATTGTGAGGAGAAGTCAGGTGTTGATCGAAAATCAAAAAGTAACAAACATTTATTAGCACTTTGCCCTCAGCTTGCAAATGCATGGTTACAAAATGAAAACGAAAACAAATAAGGTAAACAGATTTAGTCGTGCTGTTCACAGAGACAAGGGGAGCCACATAACCAATTCACATCTTAATCATTTTAAGCTCATTGATTTATAAGTTTAAGGTTACCTTACTTTCCTTCTCAATGTAAGCAACTTTTAATCGCTGGGAACAAGGGAACAAACTACTTGATTTTAGAGCTAAATTTTTTTTAAGGACACTGCTACAACAAGAATCACAAATGTAGTGATACGCTCATATTACATTGAAAGATTCTGCTAGCGCTAGTTTCCTACATATGCTAAAATAGTTTATCTGGCCCATTTCAACTCTAACTATACTTTTTGAAAAGACTCGCGTTCTATTTCAGCAACAGGCCAGGCGTTTCTATGGTTTATTGCTTTACCTAAAAAAATTGTGGTTTATTTAAAGTATAAAACCACAAAGGAGTGTTGAAATTGAATGACTTGGGATGTGATTCATTCCGTTGAACCAATAATAAAGTATCGAACTGCATAGTATAGTGATTATTGCTTTTATATTTAGAGTGATATTCAAGTGTCGCAAAACCAAAACAAGTAATCACTCTGGCCAATCATAAAGGATACAGACAATTCAGCGAACCAATCAAATCTCGAATTAAACACATGACTGGTTTTGATTTACTTCTGATTGGTTGAAAAAGTGGCGCGAGTATATTTTTAGACCAATCGCAAAGCGTGGTAATGAAAAACCAAAGCAAACGCGAATTACTTTCGACAATCAGAGAAAAATTTTGTCTTGTTTCAAGATACAGTCGAAGCTCTCGTAAGCGGACACCCTCGGGACGCGGAAAAAGTGTCCGTAACTGGAGCTGGCCGCTTACGAGAACCATTCTCGTAAGCGGCCACTAGAAGTGTAGGGGATAGATGGCCGCTTACGGGAGCTTGCCCAGCTAACAGTAACCGGACGGACGTGGATGACGCCAAAACAAACACTGAAATATGGAACTGTAATTACTGTAAAATCATTGTGACGAACGGCGGTGTGAAAATGATTGATGAAAACAAGATACAGAGTTTGTTAAAAGGATTTTCTTTGGGATGTCCGCTTACGGCAGCTTAAAAACAAAGAAAAAGTCTATTAAAGTCGTAATCTCCGAAAGTGTCCGCGGCCGCTTCAGATGGGAATGTCCGCTTACGAGAATGTAAAAATACAGAGTTTCTATGGGAGCGTAAAACAGGGTTTCAAACAAAAAGAGCTGTCCGCTTACGAGAGTGTCCGTTAAGAGAGCTTCGACTGTAGTCTGCCCAGAATGACTAATTTGTTAACTACAGTATATGATCCATCATCGTTTTCCTCAATTAATGCCCCCTACACGTAGTTCAAATCTCACTATTAAACATCAATTAGTAATCCAACTTCTTATATTTCATTGCGCTTGGAAATATAACTGGCTGAGCCCACTCTTTTAATTTACGAGTTTGCTAATTGATTTCTATTTCACATTTCTGGATCTCCAATGGAGCGTCTATCTGACGGTAAAAGCTTAAGGGAGGGGCACGTGTAATCGAGGAAATAAGCGGAGGGTGTACAATAAAATGAATAAGCTGATATTATGAAAGCAACGTCTGATCAAGCCATTCTAAAATAATAAGACTTTTGCCATCAATATATCTCTTTCTTCATTCTCCTATGTGTTGGTTCGTGGCGAGATGTTAACCACAATGCCATTTTTCGCTCGCAGAACTATGTGAGGTTGAAGATCTTCGTCCGTTACGATGTTCTGAGGAGAGACGCTCAGCTCAAACCTGTGTCAAGAAAGCAAATTTTATGTATGGACCCTTTCACGATCTTCGGCAACGTATTGGTTAGAGACTTGACTGTTTCACAGGCAGCCATTGCACGGCTAATGCCCTCAGGTCTCAAAGCCCCAGGCTATCCTCAGGTTAAAAAATGACTTGGATGCACCCTCTCTGGCTTTATCAAAAATATCTGTAATACCTCGAATTGGAATGTTGTCAATTGAATTCGCGACAAATTTGTTACTATGAAGTAACGTAAGAAGATAAAAGGGATGTTTTATGAAGTGGATAGCTATAAAATGAAAACAAACAAACAAACATGTTGAATAACTATCACTTACTTGCGAAGAATCATGGCCAATGCAGTTTTGATCTCAGCCAGAGCAAAACTTTGACCGATGCAGTTCCTGTAAAAACACAAAGCGTTTACCGTCAGTAATCTGTCACTGGCTTCTGCCTTGTCTTTGTTCTAGCTGCTTGTAACAACTAAAAACAGTTTTGAAACACAGAAAGTTGATACTTGAAGTCTTTCTTAGTAAAACTCAAGGTCAGAGTAATACGAAGGGAAAATTAACCCTCGACTTTTCGCCGCTCGGCGAAGAGGAAAAAATCAAAACGTTCTCACCGAAAGAAGAGCTAAGCAGGCAGTTATTACACGGCCAAACGTCTCAGTTTTCAAAACCCACAGGGCTCTCAGGTTAAAAAGTGACGAGGATGCACCAAAAGCAAAATTCACCCCACCCCTCCTAATTACAATCCCCGGGCTCGAACGCTTATGGCGTGGACAGAGCGAGGCTAATTCGATATTCGACGCGTATGAGAGAACAAAACACTAAAAAACTTAATTAACGACTATAAATTGGGACTTAAAACAGGAGAATGCACAATTAAACAGTCTTTACGGCCTTAACAATCAACTACTCTCTGCATGTGAATTTGAGACTGGGTTTTTCGACTGATCAAAAAGGATTATTTTGATTGTCAAAACTCTCGTTAAACGCCACCATAGTCTTCATTTTCAATCGCAGAACGTGTAAAAGAAGTGTTCTAATAATTTTACCTTGGTCCGGCAGAAAAAGGAACGTATGCATAAGGCGACTTTCCTTTCACATTTTCAGTGGTGAAACGAAGGGGATCAAATTTCTGTGAAATACACATGAATCAATAAATACATTTATTTTGGCTCCTAATTACTGGCCGACTGACTGACTGACTTACTGACTAACGGACTGACTGACTGACTGACTGACTGATTGACTGACTGATTGATTGACTGACTGACTAACTGATTGACTGACTGAATGACTAACAGTAACAGTAACAGTAAATCTTTATTGTGCCTTACACTCCAAAGGGAGGTATTGGTCTAGTTACAATAAAGGTGTTATAGCAACTATGCTAACAAATTACTTATAACAAACAATGAAATTACAATGCAAACGTTTACGGTAATTATTGGACTATTACTTATACAACTATTTATTGATATAACTTTCAATTTAAAACTTCTTTTCTTTTTTGAAACATTAGGAAGATATATTTAGCTATGATTCTAGAGGTAGCATAATTATCTAGTTTAAGAAGGTACCTATCTAGTGACTGATTGATTGATTGAATGATCATGACTGACTGAATGATTGACTGACTTAATGACTTACTGAACGAATGAAAGAATGAATGACTGACTGACTAAGTGACTGAAACTCAAGACTGACGGAATAAATGAATGAATAAATGACTGACTGACAGGCTGGCATTTGAACATTTTGGATAGAATTTGCGCAATACCAATGTAATGTTTTTTAAAAAATGGATGTTATTCCGTAATTCCATGTTGGAGGGACTTGTAAAATTGAAATTTCAAATATAACGAAAAAGGAACTGAAGGAATTAAATATTTAAACATTCCACCTCACCTCAGGATCTTCTCACACATGTGGATTACGATGCAAAGCAAAGATTTGAGAGGCCACCATTGTTCCTACAAGAAAAAATAATAATGTTAGATGGAGACAAACAAAGTAATATATATAACGACATGTATATTACTTTGTTTTGAGCTTCCTGATGATTTTATGGAGTGACTTCCTTCACTAAACATGATCTTAACACGGTTCTAAAATACCACCAACACACCTTTAGGCACCAGTTTTCCATCGATCTCGTACGGCTTTTCCAACAAACGACTGACTTGAGAAACAACAGAGTACAGTCTGTTGCTTTCCTTGATGCAGAGATGGACATATTTTAATTTCCCAAGATCGTTCCTGAAAAAAAGTAAAGAGTAAAACCCCAAGAACAACCCCAAAAATGAGAAGCATTTTACAGTAATGCATAATAGACAGAAAATGATTAAGTTATTAACTTATCACAGCGCTTACCATCTTTAGTTTTTTTAAATATTGGAAATTGATCATGGCTCATTACTTACCATTCAAACTCTTCATTATTTCCAAGCACTTCGTCGATTTCCTCGCGACATTTTTCCTGGTGTTCTGGGAATCTTGCCAAATTGTACAGTGTCCACGAGATCGCTTAGATTTAAAAACGAAAAGAAACATATTCAATAAATGGTAAAGCGATGCACTGGTACACAGGAGAGAATGAATCGTATTAGCAATATTTGTGTATATTATTGCTGTTTATTATTACACGATTATGCCAGTTAAAAGGACCAGTAACTTAAATCAACCAATCAGAGTGATTTATTGCCAGAGCAATATTGACGTAGTGTCGCATGTACTCTACTGAGTGGATTTGGGTAAAAGCAAGCAATATTTATAATCATGAAGTAGTCCTACTAAATATTTCAAATTTGAATTCAAAAGTTTACCGTAGCGAAACAAAGGTAGGCGTCAGTGGAGATACCAGTAGTTTCTTGTTTCGTCTGTTTTCTCTCAGTTATAATCAATGCAAGGGCCCTGCGAGGCATCATATAAGCGAGAGAGAATCCCGAGAACCATAAGCGCGCGAGAAGGCCTCGCGAGCCATAAGCGCGCGCGGACCTTTTTTTCGAGATCCGCGTATCGCCCGACAAACTCGCGCCAAAATTAAGTTGCAGTGTACAAGAAAAGCGTCGGCTGAAACACTTGTGTTACTTACAGCTCGCAGTTGTATCATGACCTGCAAACATAAATGTCATGACTTCTGATGTAATTTCTTCCTCTGATAAACCATTCCCATCTTCATCCTGAATTTAAGAACAGAAACTAGCAATGTTACGAATACAAACAATTCTGTGTATTTAATTAATGTCCGAGAGTATTTAATTAATGTGAGACAAAAGCTGGTAATTAACAAGTACTCGAAATATGTTAAGATTTTGTGATCGGAAATCCTAAAATTTTATCCCCCAGGCGGTTATAGATTATTCTGCCCTAGCTGGAAATAATATAAGGTCATATAACAGAAGTCCAAGTGCCTTTGTAATTCAAGACTTCCGTATTACTCTGGCGAACAAGATAGTCCAAATGTCTTACCTATTTTCTTTCATATTACTCTAGCCGCGAGTAAGATATCAAGGCAGTCCAAGGATCTTAGTTATTTACTTTTATATTATTCTGGCTAGACCCATAAGTGTTTCTAGTAAGATATCAAGTAAGTTCAAGTGTCTTTGTTATTAACTTTCATATTACCCTAGCTGCGAGTAAAATATCAAGGAAGTCCAAACGTTTCTTTTTCTTCAGCTTCTCTTGTTCAGCCTGTGAAAGAATTGACACAAATGAATACACAGACACACATCCCGGGTGGGAAGGGGGAAGGGGAACTTAAAAAATATACGGGGAGGTGCGGCTCCGAGGTACAAACCCTTTTCCTTTTATCCCGGCGTATCCAATCGAACGTTCGGTAATCGAACCCAATCGAACGCCAATCGTTCGATTGGGTTCGGTAATCGAACATAATCGAACTCACAATAAAATTTGGTCAATCGAACAAAATCGAACGTTCGATTACCGAACAGTCGACAATCGAACAAAATCGAACGTTCGATTACCTAACAGTCGGCAATTGTACTCAATCGAACGTTCGATTACCGAGCTCCTGTTTGTTAATATTGCGGACATTTCGTAAGGTGCACCGTCCCCCTGATTAGTCCGGCGTGTTTTACTTATCAAGAGACGGATTCCGAACAAAATCGAATCGGGGTGTGTTCGATTGGTTCGAAAACCGAACTCACAGCAAAATAGATGTTTGATTTTGTTCGATTACCGAATCCAATCGAATGATTGGTGTTCGATTGGGTTCGATTGATTTTTGGTTCGATTTTGTTCGATTGGATACGCCGGGTTTTATATACCATTTTTGACAGAAAAGGTAACTCTTTCGTATACTTGAAGTGAAGATATCGCATCTCTTTTGTAAACTTTTCCCGTGAATAACCCCTTAAAATACTTAGATAAATCACCCGATCAGTGACTAATTTGTTCGATATATTTCTATTTCAAAACCTAAATGAAAGTTTTTCCCTACCCTTTTCTCTACTCCAACCTGTAAAATCCTTAAATATATATCTCCCCTTTCGATATGCAGGATATACTGGCCCCAGAAGATCACGAACAAGGAACTCTATCAAAGGACAGGACAACGGGACATCGCCATAGTAATAAAGCAAAGAAGATGGAGGTGGCTAGGGCATGTTATCAGGAAAGGTCGAGATAGCATAACACGAACTGCATTAAGATGGACACCGGATAGTGGAAGAAGGAAGAAAGGACGTCCACGGGAGACTTGGAGGAGGACGATCGAGGCAGAAATGAAAACAGCAGGGAAGACGTGGAAAGAACTTGAGAAGGCAGCCATGGAAAGGGAGCAATGGAAATCTCTGGTCTCAGCCTTATGTGCCTCCTAGGCGCGAAGAGGATTATGTTATGTATGTATGTTTCGAGTGAAGCCTCTACGTATAGTTTACTGTAGAGAGCACCACCCTTAGTCCCGCCTGTATTTCTTCGTTTTGACACGTATTCTGAGTGGATTTTTGCTTGAGAAGCAAATCCACTCAGAATACGTGTCAAAACGAAGAAATACAGGCGGGACTAAGGGTGGTGCTCTCTACAGTAAACTATACGTAGAGGCTTCACTCGAAACATACATACATAACATAATCCTCTTCGCGCCTAGGAGGCACATAAGGCTGAGACCAGAGATTTTCCACACTGCACGAAATCCAGCAAGTAGACTAAAGAAGAACTACAAACAGTTACAAACATCATAAAGATGAGATGTTCAACGTGACACGAGCATGGGACAAAGAAAAAATTCTGAGTCCCCGACGGGAATCGAACCCATGGCCTACCAGAATACCGGTTGGGCGCTCTAACCAACTGAGCTACTAGAGACTCGTTGTGAGCTGGGCCATTTTACATCGTTCGTATATGAAAGGACTCCGTGATGTGCATGAGCAAGTGTAGACGCATTTTGTTACTTTCAAGTGAAAAAAATTTATAAATTACTTATGTCATCTGAAGCCCTAAAAAAATCAACCCAAGCAAAAAATTGGTAGGGCCCCTCGGCCCCCTCCCCCGGCCCCCTCCCCCGGCCCCCTCCCCCGGCCCCCTCTGCGGTCCCTGATTACATAACGCTTGTTTCACTCCAAGGTGTTTTTGAACAAGAAGTTTTCAGCACTCACTGTATCTTGTAAAGCAGCTCTTCTTTCTTTGATGACTTCTTTTGCTTTGGCCTGTGTAAGAGAGCAGTCTCCAGCGAATTTTTTGGCTCCTGGCGTCATTTTATAAATCGTATCTGAATACAAAAGAGGGTTCCTAAAGAGGGAAGAAATACGAAGAAAACAGAAGTTACTTTTAGACGGCCCGCACTAATTCTAGTATGAAAAAATTACCATTCTCGTCCCCATAGCTCTTTCGTTTCTCTTAGCCGGCTTGGCACGAGAAAACGAAGGGCTCTGGAGACATAGGATTTTTGAATTAATTCAAATTTTTTTGATTGGCTCTGTTTGAAATAAAGAATTCCTAAACGGAAGTCAAAAACGTAACGACTCTCTAATAAATTCTTTTAAAACATCATGACTGCATACATGAAGACCGGAAGCCCTAAAATCTAGGACTGGAAATTCTCTGTCCCCAGAGCCCTCGGTTTTCTTGTGCCAAGGCCCAGCCGGCTAAGAGAAACGAAAAGGCTATGGGGACGAGAATGAAAAATAACTTGATGCATTCACCTTTTAAATTGTTTACGTTAGCATTAATTTCTGCATTTTGAAACATTCTTATGGGGCCACAAAAACATACAAGAAACATAGGAATTACAGTAAACGTGAAATAAAGCGAAGTTTAGACATGAGAGCTTATGGCGACCTATGACAGGAGAAGGGGCGTGTGTTTGTATGCCAGCGAGAGCAGGGGAACGAGTGCGCGAGGGAGCGTGCAAGTAAGCGAGTAAGCGAATGAGCGTGGGAGTACCGTAAATGATCGCTTAAGCGCTGCGGCGCTTAGTTTATTTTGCCTGTTAAAGGTGCGGCGCTTATTCGAGAGCGGCACTTATTTCAACTACCGGTAAAACACTGAGGGGAATATAGAGAGAATTAAGTGAGGCGCGTACTAGGTATGCACAATTTAATATAAAATTATTTCGAATGAAATACAAGAGCTAACATGAACACAGTTTCTCAGTCTCTTTGTAAATACCCAAATTAGCACCGCAACTTAATTTCGCGAAAATGTAACGCGCATATTTTGCGGGACTTAATTTTCGCGATTTGGCCAAAAATAAGTAATAAACATAAACAAATACAATAGAAAACGTTTAAAGTGAATTTTCGCGGGTCTTAAATTAAGTCCCGCGAAAATAAGTAACAATAAGGTATTTGAGAGCGGGGCTTATTAAATAATTTTCCGATCATTTACGGTAATGTAAGCAAATCAAGGAGTGTCAAAACAGAAAACGTACATGTGTAAAAAAGCCCTAAAAAATACCTACATGACTCTTCTTACGATTGCGTCACACGCTGCATAAACTGCCTTAATGTAGGGATCATTCCTGAAAAGGGAAAATCAAAATCAGCAAAATTGTGTTTTAATTTTGGCTAAATTAAATTCATAAAGTAATAATTAATTAGTTGTCAACCACTCACATGATCACTTTGTGAGCTTGAGAGGATGCCGTTGACTGCGGGCATCGGTCCATACACATGCCCAACACAAAACAAGTCTATGCGACCACTAAAACTGAGTGAGTTTTTAAGCCAATCAAACCCCTTAAGGCAGCTGGTATCAGTTTTCAGCATTTTAAAACTGTTATACTTTGATGGATCAGTACTACAAAACTTTATCAGTTGATTCTACAATAATGGTATCTAATAAATGCCCAATGATTGGTGAATACGTTTTGGTAATTTTGTTGACGTCACTGGTAACCATAGCAACAGTAGTTAACATGCCTGGCTACAACCCGAACATTTATAGCAACAGTATAACCTGTTAAAACACCCTTAATTTTGGCTTTAAGTGCTTATAATTCAAAAACGAGCTCGGTGACCCCCATTTTTTATTACTGAACATTGATCAATATGTTGAGATACAACTTTCTGCAAAGTTTAAAAAATTCTACGAAGCAGTTTCAGAGCCACCTTAAATTAAATCCGCAAATCGGATTGATTATCCCATCGTTTTTTATTTGTTAGTTAGAAGTATTAATATAAGAAAGCTTTGAGAAAGTTTCAGTAATAATAATTAGTAATAGTGCACATTCATTGAAAAAAAATACTACTGTCACTTTGTTTGTGTTGTGGTAAACTTAATAATAGTTGATTATTATTGGAAAAACTAACGTACAATATACTGGAATTATTCACATACTCTTGAGTCTGACAATTGCTTTTGTAACTGAGGGCGCACTTGAGAATGGAATCCAATGTCATCAGACTCACGTGATGGAACAGCTCCACCTCACCCCTCTCCTGTGCGGACCACTTGTCCTAAAGAGTAAAAAAAATGGGTGTCCTTTTTTGGCGAAGTTACGAAATGAAATTTCCACACTTGACCCTCCGTGGGGAAATCTCTGGGAAAGAAGAAGTTAAAACTTCTTTACTAGTTTAAGGTGGCTCAAAACAGTTTCCTGCATTTGCAGTACTTCAACTTTGAGGAATCAATACTACGACTCTTTTTCAGTTGACGCAACAGTTTTGGTATTAAACAGATGCCCAATCACTGGTGAACAAGTTATGATTATTTTCTTGACATTACATGTTACCATAGCAACGGTATAACCTGTTAAAAACTCCCTTTATTTTCGCTTTAAGTGCTTATAACTAAAAAACGAGCTCGGTGACCCGTTCAGGTGGCTCTGAACCCCACGTCAGATTTTTTTTATACATTACCAAAAGTTGTATCTCAACGTTGTATCTAAAAGTTGCATCTTAAATATTATTATTCCGTCATAAAAAATGGGGGTCACTACGCTCGTTTTTAAATTTTTAAGCGCTTAAAGCGAAATTTCAGGGTGTTTTCAACAGATTCTACTAGATGGCCCCTTTTCAGAGACTTTTCAAAGTCCTTCACGTATGAAGTTTGATGAGAGTCATGGCACTATTATGCGCCCAACCATATCCCGGATGGAGCACAACCTTTTTGCGTTGTCGCATTAGTGCTACTTTCGTCATTTTAAATTTCACTTGGCTCTGGCGTGGCATTTTCCCGCGGTTTCTATTTGCGGGGGTGTCTTAAGTTTTTACTTACCAAAAGAACGTTTGTAGAATCTTGGAAAACTTTGACATATGATTTCAGAATCTCAAAGTGGAAGGCTGGAGTCAGAAGTCTTCTCATTCGGAACCACTTATCTCCATTAGAGGCTATCAGCCCATCTCCTATAAATATTAACACAATAAATATATATCGTGCCTTAACGAATATATTCAGTCAGAACGCGGAGGAGTCGTTGCAAATTCAGCACTGAGTATCCCATGGGTATGGAACCATCACGCTTGGCCAGGTCTGACAAATTGAGTTACTGAGTGGTCTGAGTATGAAATAAGATGTATTTAGGATATGGTCGAAACTTTTTTGAGGGTCTCAATGGGATGGTGGCTTTTACGGTTAATGGTTAAAATTTTGGATTTTTTACGGCTAACGGTTAATTTATTTCCATAACGGTTAACAGAGGTTAAAAGTTAATTTTCATTGTTTTACAAGTTAAAAATTAATTTCCATTATCGCAAAACATATTTTAGGTCTCAGGGCCATTCTGGGACGATGAAGTGAACTAGTTTGATTTATTTATAATTACTGGCCGATTTTTTACGAGTAACATATCTTATAGGCTCAGTTTCCAGCCGTGGGGGTTTCGGTGCGCCCGCGATCCTCTCCCCAACCACGGCTGGGCGCACGGGTTTCACTCCTTGTCTCTGACGTAATAGTATTAATATTACAGTTTGTTTTAATTATGCAATAAAAAGTTGCTTTGTGCATAATTTACTACTGCCGTGTTTCAATGCGAAGAGTTCAAAGAGTCCCTGCAATGTTGCAAGCAACACCTCATAAACGCGTGAAAGTGTTTAAAAAAGATGGTTGCTTTCTTTGTGGTAGAGAAGAACTCAACTCAAGAAAAAGGCGATCTCTAGAGCAACTCGAATTGCAACAAAAGGTTTCAGAATTGTTACCATTGTCACCGGAGGAGTTAACAAGCAACTCTCATCGTTATGTCTGCGAGACGCCTTGTTTCAGAGACATTGACAAGTTTTTTAAACAGAAAGCGAGCTGTGAAATGCTTAAATCTTCCATTGTGCAACGGTTCGAAGAAGGAGCAGAACAACGGATAAAACGATGTCTGCCTTCCGATGTGGAACCTCACCAGTCGCCCGAATTGAAGAAGCATTCTCAGGCAACAGGTTTACCGCGTGGTCAAAGTAGTAGTAGTTCTCCTGCTCCTACCTGTGAACCTGTCTGTATTGGTGACGATAAACCAGCACCACAAGCTATGGTCCAACAGTTTCTAGGCCCTTGGCCTTTATCGTCCGTAGCAAACATGATTTCCCCTGGATACATATTTTGTCCCAAGCCACCACTTAATTCAACAGTTCAGACTGTTAAAGATTCAAATATTGTTGACGACGACTGCAGTGATTTCAAAGTAAGTTACCAGCAGCTTATTTACAATATTAAATTCAGAAACGAATGTCCACATTGTATTTTCAATTGTCACTTGGTAAATATGGCGCGAAAAATGGAACTTACAGTAATAGTGAAGATGTAAAAAGTGATTCTGAAAAAATGTAATTTTAATGATCCTCGCTAAATATTTGGTTATCGTGGTGAAAAACAAGGAACATATCGAATTTACTGAAATTATCATACAATCAGGTTTTGATTTTCCATGTATTTGTCAATAATTCCCACCCCTGTTGCAGTCATCCAAGTTACCAGTAAGATTATTTCAAGTTGTTAATAGTAATTTCAAGTTATTAATAGAAATCAAAAATTCTAATGTTGAAATATTACATTCCAAACAATAGGTCACTATCAATTACTCAAATGGCAAAAAATCAAAGGAGCTACCAGAGGATCTCACTAAGCTTGGAAAAGCACTTGCAAGGGGAAGTGATTCCAAATCAATAGTTACTGCCATGCTTTCGTCATCAGAGCTGAGACAGAGTGTAGAAGAGCACATATGCAATGTCATTAGCAATGAGGCCAAAACACTTTGTTCAACAAAATCACCCTCTTGCCTAAGGACACCCACAAAAGAATCAATGTTAACATTTTCATGGAGTGCAGCTGGGAATGAGATCCAGGAAAAAGCCCCTCTGCTACACAGGGTTTTACAGGCAGCTGCAATTCCAAAATTTATGCAAGGTCAATCAGATGCAGCTAGGTACCCTGGGATCTGCCTTGCAGCTGGAATTTTGTTAAAACTTCGAGACCCTGCTATGAGCTTAATTCCTTATGTCATGAGCCTGATGTTAAAAGCTGCAGGAATAACAAAGAAGGTAAGCACTTGATATTTAAATAAATTATTGATAAAAAGGATTACATCCTCACAAACATTTTTATGCACTGTCATGGTTGTCAATGCTCCTTTTGTATTTGATTAGCCACCATTAATAAGTTAACTAACCATTGATATAGTGAACATCAGATCCCTCTATGTGTGATAGATATAGCACAGCAACATCTCTTTATTTAGGTATACCGTATTTATTCGATTAAGCGCCCTGGGCGCTTATTAACTTTTGGACCTTGAGAGTGAGCGCTTATTCGAGGTGGGCGCTTATTCGAGGTTGGGCGCTTAATCGAATAAATACAGTATTTATTTTCAGATTAATGAAGGTAACATAAAATACTTGTCTCTACTATAGGGTTTTATCAGACTTAATCATTTGGGCCTCACAATGTCACCAAAAAGCATTAACACTGCACTAGACAAAGTTGGTGAAGATTATAGCATCAAGTTAATCCAAAAGAAAGAAGAGGTGTCAGATTACTTGAAAAAAGAAATTGAGCTCAAGCATCAGGAGAAAGAGTTAAACACAAGGATAACTGAATTGGAGAAGACAATCAAGGCAAGCAATGACATAACTTCAAATGCAGACTTGGTGGGAGACCTCAATGAGTCTAGACTGACACTGCAAAATGTGAAAGACAAATTGGATGAGCTGGCACAAAGTAGGCCTTCAAGTTTCAGTATTGTTTTAGACAACCTTGACATAAGGATTGAAGCTTCTGAAATGACATCTGAAAATCAGAATAAAGATCACCACTGGTGCAACCATAATGCAGTGTTTGACAGGGTCAATCCAGTTGAACTTTCTGATGAAAAGCCACTTGCAGATATTCAAGATGTTCCAAACAGAGCCATACTGCCTTTACTGGAGGACCACAAAAAGATAATGGATGACTTTGTTATCCTGGTTTCACGAGTTTTTGTGGAAAACTTTTCTTCATTTGACATTTTCAAAGACATTGTGCCAAACCATATCAAGCACAAGTATTCTGAGGAAATGAAAAAGGCAACAAACAAGGTACGGTATACAATATTCATTTAATTTTCATATTATTTCCTTTTGTGAATTGATATGAATGTTGCAGTTCAATTTTACCTTTGGTACATACCAACAACATACCAGATTGTACCAAGGGTATATGTAAACTCAAATCACAGCATGTACACTTTCAAAACATCCCCCTCTTCTCAAATTGCACCCTTTTCCTTGCCCTGATAATTAAAGACTCTGTAGGATGTTATTAGACTCGAAAAAGAGCAGTTTTCAATTGAGTGCCGTAAAACTAAAAGCAAAGTAATTACTCTGGCCAATCACAAGACACAGACAATCCAGTGAACTAATCAGATCTTAAAGCAACTACATGTAGCTGGGATGAAGGGCAGGGAAACTTGCACGAGGGACATGATTGGTTTTGGTTCTGACTGTTTTTGTTCTAACCTTCAGAGAAAGTGCTGCAAGATTATTAAATCAATCACTTAGCGTAGTACAGTCAACTCTCTCTAAACAGACACCACTATAAGACTGACACCTCTGTAAGATGGACAGCTAGTGTCAGTCCTGTCCCTACTGTTACTCAGTTGTCTTACTGTAACTTAACTCCCTATAAGACAGACACCTCTCTAAGAAACACAGTTGGAGCTGGTCCTGACAGGTTCTGCCTTAGAGAGAGTTGACTGTAACAGAAAACCAAAGCTAACACAAATTACTTTTGACACTCAAGTGAAAACTGCTCAAATAGACCCTTTTAACTTGTGCACTCAAACTCTGGCAGACTCTTATTAATAGCAACTGCTCAGGGATGTTGGAACCGGGGGGGGGGGGGGGGGTTGGTTCGCAAGGGAAATAGTTTACACAATAAATAATTACTTGAATTACATTAATAATAACATTTCTCATTTAAAATATTAGGTCTGTTGATTTCTTTTCAGCTGAATTTTAAAATTTGAGAACTAATAAAATAGAGCATCCATTCATCTGCAGGTACATCTTGGAATGCTATTCAAGAACGAAAACCTCGGAGAGGATATGATAGATATTCTAAGAATTCTTCATGAGTGGGTGCCACACACAAATGACAATGGAGTGGAAATATTTGACAGAGTACCAGTTGTAGGGGACCAGCTCACACTGGAGCGTGGGTTAGAAGGCCAGTTCTCAGTCAGTAATGCCTACTCAAAAAGAGGGCGGTTGGAAGGCTTGTTCTTTCAGTTGGCTGACTGGCACCTTGAGAATAAATTCTTGGCGGTAAGAATCCAACCTTTTTTGGACTGTATTTTCAAAACACAATGTTGACCTATAGCAATAGGTCACACAACCTTGACCTTCGGAGCAGATACAGGGTTCTTTGAAAGAGGGAGCTAGAAATACTATCACCAAAGCTGCTACTCAATCAATCAATAAAATTTATTTACCCTCGGAGCTGAGGGGGGCTGACTAGGCCCCTAGCAAACATATGCTAATACGCTGAGAAAATACTGTAAAAACGAATAAAGTTCAAGTTCAAGTTACTCTTATATAATGGGCTGTGAAAATAGATGGCAGGAGAAATTGTATACATTTTTTTCAAGGTTTTCAAACACTACGTATTTAATGGCAATCTATTTAATAACAAGACTTCAACTTGGTTACTGTTTAATCTGATCCAGAAGCTGCAACTATTGTCAGTTATTTGCCTTGTCTTGAGTGGCATGGTGCATGGCCGCAATATCTGTAAAGCAAAGACCATCTAATCAGATTTTGTTATTAACATAAAATAAGTCACCAGCATCACAACAAGATTTTTATATTGTATATATTAATAATTGGTAGTAGTTTGTAATTCGAGCTGGGCCACTAGTTTATCAGTTTTTACTGCTTGCCATTACTCTCTTTTATTAGAGTTGATTGATTGAAAGGATGGTACAGTAATTGGGGTAATGTAACAAAATATATTAATATATTATTTGTATTTATTTATCAAACAGCTTATATTTGGAAGAGTTTATAGTGGATCATCAGCATGTGACAGAACCTCATTATTTGCCCTGCGCAATCTTGTTAATTGGCGTGATGTTGTTACAGATGCTGAACACAAGCCTGCACCATGCAAGAGATTCCTGAATTTAGTATTGGATGCTCAAATTATTGCTGCTGGATTAAAATTCTTTGGAATGAAAAATGTTAACGACAAGCCAACAGAGAATGGCTTCAGTGAGAGCATGAAAGAGAGAATTAAGCCAGTCAAGCTAAAGTATTTGCAAACGACTGTGCTGAAGTTTATTTGTACATACATTGTTGACATTGAATTGTACAAAACGCACTTCAGTAATATTGATTTGCTACAGGAATGGGAAGACCATGAAGCCAATCAAGTGGTGAATCTTGATGGAAGATATCCATGCAGATTTAGCGGGTGCCAAGCATCTTTTAGATATGATGGACGCAGCAGAAGGCAACACGAGCTGGCTCATGACCCTCCTCCAGAAATCAAAGAAGTACCACAGTTAGCAAGAACACTTCCTGACCAAATGGATCAAAATGGAGTTGTTCAAGATGATGTTCTTAACTACCACTGCAGCATAATGAACATGGCTTTACTACTTCGCAATTTCATAGATGCTGGAAGAGAAGGAGATGGAGTTCGGATTTTGAGATGTATCAAGTTTTTCTTGTTACATTTTCGACAGGATGGTTCAGGAAGCGTAAAATATGCTCTTGAGTCTCTCTATCATTTGTTTCAGGTTTTTGCCTTGTCAACCCCACGAGAAGCAGAGCGTCTCACATGGAACCGTACTGTTAACACTAAAGGAGGGGAAGGGAATAATGTTTTCCTAGATCTTAATCTCGAGCATGACAACCATTCTGTCACTGAACTCCTAAGGGCCTTAGGAGCGAATGTAAATGAAACAAGTGTTAACAGAATTTGCAGAGCATTCTTTCTTATACTTAATTTGCTTGAGAAGCTCGACTGTGAAATGCATGTCCCCAAAAACTCAGCAGAACATACAAAGAAAAACATGCATGGAGATCTAATGACTATTGTTGATGCACTGGTCACAGAAGATGTCTTCACAAGGAAGCTTGACAGAGAACCTCTAAAGCTGTTTCACAACTGTCCTCGTGACTATTTACAGTTTTTGGATACCAGTTCCCTATTTAAATGGATCAATGACCACAAAAAGAATATTGTTGAAGGCAGAAGACCTAGATAGATTCTTAAGCCCTACAATACTTTTAACTGTCTGTAATATTCTCTCATTGATCATGCATTGAATTAGCAGCTCACTAGGTTTAGGTTATCAAAACTAGAAAATATGTGCACCACTGTAAGATGAACCAGCCCAAATGGTGTAGAATAAAATTCAGAAACTTAAGGTCATTTCTTCAGCTGTGGGACACACCAGAAATTAAAGAGTGACTGTTACCAAGACCAACTTAACTCTTTGAAGTTTCAGCCATAGAGTGATCAAGATCAAATTTCTCTCCACTGTATTAATACATATTTATGAGATTGTGTGAATAAAAGTAATTGCCAAAGAGAAATAAAAATTACTTGCTTGAATTTTAAACAAATTTCCACAACCATTATTCTGTTGGATATGAGGTGGTAAATAGCAAACAAGGGGCATAGCTCCGGGGTGGCTAAAACTATCTAGTATCCCACAAGCACCAATGGAATAATTGTTTTATCAAAAACACCCAACAAATTATAATTTCGGAGCTCCCGGCTGTTCTCGCTGATACGTACATCTACCATAATTGTGACCATTCGCCTGTGAACCAATCAAAACTCAGGAATTGCAATATACCATGGCTCGTTTTTATGAAAATGTTGACTACAGTGTATGGGGGTTAGTAAAGGGTTAATTTTACCTAAGATAGAACTGAAGGTACTGTATATGTAATACATGCATTGAAATTTTAAGAATAGCTGTTGATTTTAGGAGACCAGACTTCGAGGACAATGGTTGGTAACATTAGAGTTATTGTTAATAGTAAATAGAGGGATTAAAATATACTTCTTATAATGACCAGGTGTAAGTCACAACATAATTGACATGGGAATATATTTATTACAGTTGAACAAACAGTGTACCTTAGAAAGACTCCTGCTCTTCTGGGTAAGTGTGCATGTCTTCTGCAGTAAGAAAGTCACTTGGTACAAAGTCAAGATCATCACCACACCACAAATCAATGTCTGGTACTATAAATGAGGAATCCAGTAGTTGCTCATCATTTTCATCAAAGTCATGATCACAGTCCCCAAATACCAAGTTAAGTACATACAATATTTCTGTGGCAACATCATGATGCCAGATGTCTACATATTCATAGACATTGGTCAAGGTGAAAATTTTTGATGCATGGTCCACAACTTGAGCCATCTGACAATCCCCAAAACCAGACAATAAATCGATTGGTGTTAAAAGTGGAACATTGTGCTTGAGTGCCATTTCGAGAAATGAACTATTTAATGCTCTCTTTAAATACTCCAGTTTTGCAACGAGTTTTTCCTTTTCACCACTTGTTATAAGCCTCTCTGGTGGTTTTTCGGTGCTGTGCTGTGGAAGTGTATTATCAAAATAGACAAAACTGCAAGTGTTTACATCACATTTACATCTGCTTTTGCAAATGTCACAACATTGATGTGCATGATTGTATCGTTCCAGTTCATACAAATCATAGTCAAAGTGTTCGAGCAGTAGTTTACGCCTACAAATGGAGTTGTTTCTAACATATGCCATGATGCTTTCGTCACAACTTTGCAACATAACATTTGAATACAGAATCACTGCCCTGCAATTTGCTTCTGCGCTTCTCCCTGCCCTCCCACTTTCTTGGAGATATCTTTCGAGATTTTGAGGAGGCCCATAATGTATTACATCTTTTACACCCTTGCAGTCTATTCCCATTCCGTAGGCGATTGTTGCAATTAGCACACGAATGCAACCAGTTTCACTCGAAAAAGATTTTAAAATTTCATTTGTTTTCATCGTCAATTCGAGAATGGTACATTTCCACCAAACGTTCTCGCAGGTTACAAGTCCCTCTGTCTACATACATGTCAACTCCTAGCTCAGCTTTAAAAATGCCATACAGAGTAGAAACGACTTTAATTTTTGGGCAATAAATTATAACCCTGCCACAACTTCGCCCTTTCTCTTTGATCTCTTGAATGAGTGAACTAAACGTTGTAAGTGGGTCATCGCCGGTCACTTGTACACCATAGGCAATGTTTTTCCGATTTGGATTTTCAGAAAAGACGGCAACATTTTCCATTTCAAGTGTCTTGATAATCTGACTCCGGGTCGTCTTCGTTGCTGTTGCTGTTAAAGCTACGAGTGGAACGGATCCAACGAGAGATCGAAGTTCGTTGATTCTTCTGAACCAAATTCGAAACGCTGTTTCTCCTTTCTTGGCAGAAAATCCCCAATGGGATATACAGTGCGCCTCATCTACGGCTATCAAACATAGCCTTTGTCGATACACTGTGTTTGATAGAGTTTTACGCCAGCGATTGGTAGCAAGAAAAGTTTCTGGCGAGCCATAGACAATTTGATAGAGACCTTTCTCAATACCGTTCTTCACCGATTCATCGTCCTGTCCTTCTCCTAGGAAAGCAGCCTTCACACCTTTACTTATCAGATAGTTAACTTGATCTTTCATCAAAGAAAGAAGTGGAGAAATGACCACAACAATTACCTGAGCATCTTCATTTCCTCTCATGTAATCGAAGACCAGTGGAAAAGCTTGAAAAATCAGCGATTTTCCTGAGCCTGTTGGCAGATTGACAAAGACATCTCGCCCTAACATCAACTCCTTCATAGCAAGAATCTGTTTCTCTTTGAAATTATCAAAACCGAACTTCTGAAGAGCGTTTGCACAGGCATCTTCGAATTTTCTGTCAAACCTCGACGCGTCCGCCATTTTGAAATATTTATCTCAAAATTTATGCCCCTCAAATTTCGCGGGGCTTCTACCTGATTGGCCAATTCTAACAAAGGGACACCCCGTGCGCCCAGCCGTGGTTGGGGAGAGGATCGCGGGCGCACCGAAACCCCCACGGCTGGAAACTGAGCCTACATATCTTACGGCTTTGGGTAAAAATTTTCCATTTAATTTTTTACGCTTAACGGCTAACTCTTTGGCCGTTTTACGGCTAACGGTTAACCTCATTGAGACCCTCTTCTTTGGATCGTCCTCGGAAATCTTCGGACATATTTAGTTAATAATCGCAAACGTTTGATTGACCTTTGGACAAGTTTTGAACATCTTCGGAAAGTTGATGTCGGTAACCTCGTGGGGTAGGGAGAGGGGGAAAGAGACAGGGGGTCTGTAGTTTCCGCTTCCCGTACCTTGTACTCCCGGTTCCCGCACTTTCCAAGGTGGTTCCTGCCTCTTCGGGCGTTATCTATTGCAAAATATTTCGCAATGTTGCACAATTCTCTCCTCCCCGTTTCAGTACGGATTCCCGCCCTCTTTTCTCCCGTATCCCATATACTTCCCGACCCCTTTTATACCAGGCTCCTGCCCCCCGTCCCCCTCCACAACCATTCGTTGCAACTTTTTATGCTGTTGCAAGGGTCCCCAGAGAAGGTCCACATTGAATCGCGTGTTTCTCCCCTTCCCTGAGAAACCTTGTCATCTATGGAATAAACGCGTAAAGTGATTGTTACCTTATTCTTACTAATTTTCGCGCGTACTTAATTTCGCGAAAATTCAAGAGCCAAAATTCGCGAGTATTAATTTTCGCGATTGCAAGAGAAATTAGCGAAAAAGTGTATTAAATGTCGCGGTTTTGTCAGTGTTTTATGGAGCATATAAGGAACTACTGGAAATGTACAAAGGTCTGGCTGACTGTACTAAAGAGGTTTTGGCCAATTTACAAGAGCGAAACAGTTATCAGAGGAAGGGTGCTAGTCAAAAACAAGACGGAAACATATTTTAAAAGGTAGATAGTTGCAGTTCCAAACATTTAAACAAATTTGTTCTTTTGATACATAATGTGGTATTAATTTTCGCTTGTTTAAATTTCGCGCAATGTTTTCTTCGCGCGTACCAAATTTCGCGATTATTTTCAAATCGTGAAAATCGCGAAAATTAGTAAGAATAAGGTATTTACAATTTGCTGATACAGAGTTTCACGCCAGAAACTACAAAGAATGTTTTTTCCGCTCTTACCAAAGAATGGCTTGGAAAATCGGTACGTGTCTCCTTTTGGAGCGTTACTCGATTGCATAACCTTGATTGTATCTGGATGACAAAGTGCTAAGATACCAGTTACAGAAGTCCTCCATACAGCGTAACATGTTTTGAATTCAGTTGCACATCGGACATGGAACTGAAGACGAGCAGCCCCATCTAGGTCTTGTAACTAAAAGAAAAAAAAACACAGTCAGTTAAGGCGGAGATTCACCTAAAGTGACAAACAAGACTGCAAGGCTGATCGTACTACGTGAAAAGTAGACTTTGCGAGACATCACCACGACTACCCGGGGGGGGGGGGGTACTCCCATATATGGGCTTTATAGGTATGTGCCGCCCGATAGGGTATGGTTTTTGAGGTTCTCAGTCCTTAAATAGGGTATCTTTTTTTTGTTCCTTTTGGCAATGTGTTCCCGGTGTGATCCTTAGATAGGGTACCTAAATTCTATCAGCTAAAAAAACGCCCAGCTAAACGTAAAAAGGCATCCGTTCAAGTGTTAGTAAAGCGATTTTGATTTTATAAAGATTTCTGTTTGCTGTGCACGGTTAGCCGTTATTTGCGTCGTCACAGAACGTTTCTTCTTCCCTTGAATAGGGTGTCATTTTTCAGTTTTGAGCCTTAAAAAGGGTATCAATTTTCGCTTTCTTTATCCTTAAATAGGGTCAGGGTTTAAGAACCTGGGCGGCACACCCCTATCCGAAATTTATGGGAGTACCCCCCCCTCCCCCGGGCACGACTAGAACCGATACAGCAGGATTGCAACCGCGGACAGCTGTTTCGTTCGTATTGGAACTCATCAGCATGGTTTAGCAAATCTAAATGACGCCAGCCCAAAGAGCCAACGCAAAAAATTCACCTGATCACCTGAAGGCCGTTTTTCCACCGCTTAACATGGGTTTAACGGAAATATCTCGTTCGCGTTTCAAGTAATCCAAAAAAAACAACGCTTCACTCAACTCATATATCTGGGGATGTTTGGGAGGAGATAGTTTTTCTCAAACGATTAGTAAAATTTAAAAAAATAAGAACATGATTTTGGAGATTTAATGCGATTTTAAAATTAGAAGTTGAAGTTAAAAATTGGTAGACGGACATCAGACAGTCCACTGACAAACTGGGGTGCTCTTGCGTGGGGGCCAACTGTCTAGTGGTGTTTTAAATTGTTTTCTTTCTTCTATCCCTTCTTTAAACCTCTTAAAATTTTATTGAAATTCAAGTAGAACCCCACCTTAGCGTAGTGCTTAAAAGGACTATGTCATTGATTTTACCAGATTTATGAACAACCAAAATTTATATTTGTGTCGCAGGAAACCAAAAAATAATAGTCCATTTTTATTAAAAATTACTATATTAGAGCACTGAAACTGTTAACGTTAGCGTCTTTGGCTGCGGATGGCTCGGATGGAAACGGATTGCAACTTGAAAAAGTAAGGCTAACTTTTTCAAGTTGTTTCCGCGCATTATCAAAAAATCAATATTTATAGCCGTAGATTGATTTCTATCCGCAAATTAAGGATATATCTTCCTTTAGATGTTCAAAGAAAATGTTTTTTATGGGTTTAGTTGCCTACCACTAATTTCAGAATAGTTTAGAGTTTTAGATCCAAAATCTGCGAAATCCCCGTTAATAACCGTTAGGAGACGCGATTTAACTAGAGGCCAAAGCCAATGTCCTGTAGCTGTGATCATGTATCAAAACACGGTCATGTCCCTAACAGGGTATAAGAAATCTGAAATAGAGCAAAGGCCGTACAGCGCCACCAAAAATTCCGGGATCACCTCCCCCGGGGCTACCACTTAAATCATTTCGCTTTGCCGTCTGCTCCTTTCGCCTTTCCTCCCGTTGGAGATCCCGGACCAAGGATAGAATGTGACGCCCGGGGGGGACTCCCATATGAAAGGGACGGGGATGCTCGTCGAAAATTTTGAAAAGAACCCCTTAAAAAGACCAATCTGGGCGTGGCTTAAGCTTTTTTTTACCCCTAAAAGATACCAAAAAACTAAAAATAGAATTTAAATTTGTATATTTTTCTTCGTGTGCAGCCCTAAACGAGAACTTGACGGCTAAAAATATTGGCATTTTGTCCAGAACACCCTAAGTGAGACCAAAAATCCGAAATTTACACCTCTAAGCAAGACGATGAGCATCGCCGTCCCTTTCATTTGGGAGCCCCCCCCCCCCCCCGGGATATGTGACGCCCACACATTTTTGCAGAGTCATGCCGATTGTGAAATAAACATGGCAAAGTCAATCGATGAAGCCTAGCTTATATTTGGCTTTCTTTGCATTTGCTAATGGTTAAACAACTAAAAATACTGATTAGCTTACGTATTTGAGATGCCCTGTCAGCCAGCTGCTTGGAGCTGAGGGGAACTTAGCAAGTTGTCTTGCGGCATGCAATGTCTTCACCAGGTTGATAATCAGATAACAAATGATGACTACCCCGGCAGTTGATGCAACAAGAAGCCAAAAAGAGGCTGAATCCATTGCAATATGCGTTGAAATTCCGCTTCTACGAAAACAGTCCCTGGCTTAAAGGTAAGGCGATTTAAACAGTGAACGTATTCTAAAACTGTCTGGAAGCTCTGCGAAGGCGCAAAAGACAAACAGTCTCTGAAGGGTAGCTCAGAAAGGTCAACGAAGTTTCAATGCGACTGCTGTGCGTGACTCACTAATCTCACTGTGTTGTGATTACATAGTTGTGTGACGTAAACGAACCAAGAGCATGCGAGCACTTGTACAAAGATGCGAGCACCAGCAAACGAGTCACTAAAATTTTGCTAGTATTTCGAGCAGAAGCCCTATTTTGCGAGCACTGCACAAAGTTTTGAGGGACCATTCATGACCCCTTAATATTTTCGAATCTGCTTCGTTGTGACATCACATTTTTGCCCCCAGTTTTCAATTTCTGAATTTATAGCTGAACTGATCTTTACCATACACGCCATTTTACCTTTTATTTTCGCGAAGATGTTATACAAATAAATTAATATCCATGCACGAAAATTTATTCCTAGCGAAAGAATGGCGAGAAGTGGGTCAGTATTCAGTACCTGCATGACTCGTCGCGTCAGGATTTTTACCCGTTTTTAAAACGATTTTGCAAGATTCTGAACAAAGTGAAAATAAAAGCTTTGGGATATTTTCAGTATTTTTCATGATAATCGAGAGGTTTGGTTTCCTGTCATAGACTCATAGAACACAGACATTTTGAATCAGCATTTTAAAAACAAGATCATTGGAACCAAAAGTAAATATTTAGGGAACACATTTCTTAACAACTTTAGTATGCAGTATGCTAGTTGTGTCACTGCAAACTTTAGTAAGCCCGTTATCAACCGGCGGCATTTTAAGTAAAATTGCTGGCAGCAAATAGTGGGGAAAACACAGATTTTATAGCCTAACTGCCCTAAACCGAAGACATGGCTGAAGGGTTCTACCCCTCTCTAATGATCAAACATGTATGATGAAAGGAACACAGTGTACACAAATTGATCGGTCTAAGTCAAAGTTCCCAAAGACAAGTTTTAGTCACTGGTTAAATAGACTGAAACCAGTCGCAATCGCTTCTTCTTGTTGACTTAGTTCTTTGTCTTAGTGTCACGTTAAAGTAAATTTCTAATGATTTTGATGTCGCGCCAGTTGTGTTTTTGTCTTTGTTATGAACGGAATTTAAGATGTCCTTTTACAAACGAGAAAATTCGAGTTGGTCATTACCGATGCAATGTTGGATGAAAAACATCAATTCACTGCTCAGCTCTCTCATTCCCTTTTGCCTTTCACAAAAAGCCTTTTGTCGACCGGAGAAATCCTTTGGCGTAAAAACACCCACATTTAATTGAGTATTCTTTACAAGCGAAAGGTAAGATATTCGACAGAAAGAAAGAAATACTATGCGTTTTATCGGCGCATCAGCGGTCTTCGATCACATTGCACATTGTAGTTTAGAACGTTTTAACAATCTTATCCTTTAATGCTTATTTTTTTATTCTCCATCTCCGAAGTTCCGCTCAACTCAGTTTAGTTGTATGACTGAAATACGCTCACAAGGTCTTCTGACAACCAAATTCGAAGCAACCATTAATTTCGATTCCTTCGCTAAGATAGTTTGTAATTAGGTACATAGCATCATTTTAAAATATCATAACTCTATGTCTTAAACTTTCAGCTGTAGTTTTCTCATTTTTCTTTTATCTCAGACGAAGCCAAGCGATATCACCATGTTGTTCAAATTCCTTTTGATCTCCCTGATGGCCACCGTGCTGTTGTTCGACGAAGCTTCAGCGAATACCTATCCTCGCTGGGTGAAGCTCAACAAGTCTCCAGTTTGCTTCGGGACCCGAGGGAACCAGTTTGGTCGTTTTACCTACAGTCGGAACATCTTCGTGAGCCAGTTCATGCTCGTGCACCGCTCGGGAACGGTAACGTGCAATAAAAACAGTAAAGGCCATTACAGCTTCTGGGGGTGTACTCCAAATCACTCACAAATTTATGTCGTCCTAACAGACCAGCAAAACAGGATACTGCTCCAGTTGCCTCAAAAGTCAACAATAACGGATGGTACACTCTGGCATGCTACACCTCCTCGTCGCCTGTCCTCGTGTTCTGTGCTCCCAAGAAACCTCACTGTGTCTTCGCCAACAGCGAGCTGCGCCTGTGGTATGGACAGGACTTACGTGGCTTCACCGAGGACAACAACGCTGGTAAAACGTGCGCAGACGTGTATGGTCTTTTGGCTTAGCCAACATTTTACACTAAGAGATACTAAGCTGACCAAACCTCGAACAGTGATTCTTATGATAGGGACGACTTTTTTGTAGTTGTTTAATTGAAAACAATAAAGTTATTTGAGGTAAAAAAAGTTGTGTTTAATAGCTCAGTGACCTCTCCGAATCAATTCCGCCCCTCACAAAAACTTTAGCTTGCTACCCTATTTAAGCCAGCAAGTTACAAATTGAGATTAGTTCCACGTCCACAAGTTTACGTTGATAAACACCTAATGCGTGAAGGATAGATCTTTGTAAACATTCCTAAATTATGAAAACTATCAATCAATTCAGCCAGAGAGGACGTAGAGATATGCAATGAACAACTGGCAAGTCAACAAGGCGAATTGTCAGAATTGGCTCACATACCTATCTTTCTTAGAGGTTCAATTTTTGGATATTTTCCGGGTGTAAGAATAAAACATCACATGCAGAAATAAAAAGGTGAAAGAAGCGGGAGGAAGAAGCAAAAAAAATCCGACTTTTTTTTCTTAAGTTTGGGCTATTCATATGCTTAAGAATAATAATTGATTACATGTAATAGTTTGCATTCCTAGCAGTTCAGTAGCTAGGTTAAAGACGATTAGCAACGTGGCATTAGCTTTACGCGCTGGACTGAAGTACAGCAAAGGCCCTCAATCAATCAATCAATCAATCAATCAATCAATCAATCAATCAATCAATCAATCAATCAATCAACCAATCAATCAATCAATCAATCAATCAATTAAACTTTGGCTGTTCCGAAAACGCGGAGTGCGGAGTGCGGAGTCCGAAAATGCGGAGTCTGTAAAAAAATTAAAAATTAAAAAATAAAAATAAAATAAAGGAAGTGTGATAAAAAAATTAAAATAAAATGAAAAATATATAAATATTAAACTAAATATTAAAAAAATAATACACATTTTTGCACAGCTTCGCCCGAAGCAGTGAAGCGGATCGTTCAGACCGCGGCCATTTCTTTCTTCAAAAATGACTGCAGTTCACGTTTCACGAAATATTAACAAACAGTATTTCCAATTTTTTGGAATCACTACTCGTAAACTTCAAATAACTTTAGTTTCTTTTTTACCAAAGAGCCTAAAGTCATGTTGCCTCATAAAAAATAAAATACACAGGAAACCCTCTAAACTGAAGATCCATCAGCTACGTGGCACTTGTCAACTCCGCCTTCTAAACTTTTCGCATTCTAATTGACGAAGTTCATTTTTTTTTTAAAAAAAAAATGTGTGACAACGATACGTTACGCAGAGATTGGCCAATAAAAAAGCAAAAAATAAAACTTTTCAACGAGTGCCAAAAAGCCATTCAACCGCACTGCTCTGCTTGCAAAACAATTTACCATTTCTGTGCACTAAGTGGAAGGGATAATGTATGAAGTGGATATTTCCTGTTTCTTTCTTATCAGTAGCATGTTTAACTTGCGACAATTGATTGTTGTTGACAAGAAACAGTTAGCCGCGTTAAACGGTTGCGTTTTTTACTTAAGACATTTATATCTCCAGACAATTAGTTGCCGTTATTGTTTTGTCTTTTTGTTCATAGTTAGGGAATTTTCCATGCACTATGTATGGAAACACACGAGAATGAAAGCGTTTTTTGTGTAAACAACGAACCGAGACAGTGTACATCTAACCCGTATCAAAATATACAATGTTACTTTTCAGCAACAGATGTGTCATTTGTAGTGAAAAGCAAAAGCTATTGCAAGCTTGACATAACCATTACCAGTTATCACGATTGTCCTTGACACAGACGTGTTTCCATGACACCTGAAATAAACGGTTCCCAGGTTCCGAGTTCCCAGCGAAAAGAACTTACAATCAAAAGAATTAGTATTCTTGCACTGAAAACATGATTTCAACCAAAAATGACATGTCCACAGATGGATGTAGATATCCACGGCACAAAGGCGGTTAAATGACTTTTGGGGAAATTTTTATTTATTTATTTTTTGCTTTTTTATTAAGTGCTGCGGAGTAGCGTATCGTTGTTGTACATTTTTCTTTAATTTGAACTTCGTCTAGCATAAAAGGCGGAGTTGAAAAGTGCCACGTTGCTGATGGTTCTTTTAGAGAGTTTACTGTGTATTCGTGGAAAGCCAGGCGAAGCAACATGGCTTTAGGCTCTTTGGTAAAAAAGAAACTAAAGTTATTTGAAGTTTACGAGTAGTGATTCCAAAAAATTGGAAATACTGTTTGTTAATATTTCGTGAAACGTGAACTGCAGTCATTTTTGAAGAAAGAAATGGCCGCGGTCTGAACGATCCGCTTTACTGCTTCGGGCGAAGCTGTGCCAAAATGTGTATTATTTTTTTTTAATATTTAGTTTAATATTTATATATTTTTCATTTTATTTTAATTTTTTTATCACACTTTCTTTATTTTATTTTTATTTTATTTTTTTATTTTTATTTTTTTACAGACTCCGCATTTTCGGACTCCGCACTCCGCACTCCGCACTCTGCACTCCGCGTTTTCGGAACAGCCATTAAATTTTATTTATCGAGGGTTACACGTGATAGTTTTACAACTAATAAATTTGTGGCCCTCTCTAATGTACTAAAAATTAAGAATCTACCATAAACAATAATCTAATTTACAATCTAGTTAAAACCTAATTAAAAATCGAAATGTAATCCTATCCAACGGCATATTCGCGCTTACTTCACAGAAAGCAGTACTCCTTTTCGCGTACGCGCAGTTTCGATTGCCGTACAGTGCCATAAATCTATACTTCTGAAATTGCTGTACCCCGAGACTTCATTAGACCAAGAGTGGGATAATTTTGACAGGAGCTCTTGATTTTGCTAAAAGTCTGAGAAAAAAATTCAGTTTTCAGAAAAATTTTTGTATATCAAAGGAAATAGCTCGAGCACTCTGATATTTGCCACGTCAGCATGACGACATGAGCATGTGTACGTCATGTTGGTTGGCAACCCCTTTAACTAATATTGCGGGCTCAGGAAATTATTTGTAGTACGAATGTACGGACGGGTACTTTCCAACCACAGGTTACCATCCTTCTTTTTGTTGTACAATCGATTTTATAAAATAAATGTGTAATCAAGTCATTCTAATCAGAAGTCTCTTTTGCAATCTATATATCTCTTTGCTCCTTCCTTTAAGTGTTTCGTGGCGAAATGTTAACCACAATGCCATTTTTCGCTCGCAGAATTATGAGAGGTTGAAGATCTTCGTCTGGCACAATGTTCTGGGGAGAGACACTCAGCTCAAACCTGTGTCAAGAAAACAAACGTTCAAGAACCCTTCACGATCTTCGACGTTGTATTGGTTAGAGGCTTGCCTGTTTTCCAGGCAGCTATTGCACGGCTTATGTCCCCAGGGCTCAAAACTCCAGACGGCCCCCAGGCTACAAAGTGACGGAGATACTCCTAAAGTAGACCCTCTCCTCCCCCGGGATAAAAAAAATACGAATTACAATCCCCCGGGCTTTACCTAAGCTTACGGTAATATATTTCGTATTGGAATGTGATCCATTGAATTCGTGGCAAATTTCTAACTGTGAACTAAGGTGGGAAGACAAAAAGGATGTTGTATGGAGTAGAAAACCAAATGCACTGTGAACAACGACAATAACAGCAAACAAACATGCTGAATAACTATCACTTACTTGCGAAGAATCATTGCCAATGCAGTTTTGATCTCAGCCAGAGCAAAACTTTGACCGATGCAGTTCCTGTAAAAACACAAAGCGTTAACCGTCAGTAATCCTGCCTTGTGTGTTCCCACTGCTTGTGACAAACTAAATAGTTTGGAAACAATGAAAGGCCAAATTTGAAGTCTCTAGAGGGATTCTTACCCATGTTCTACCACCCATCGGTTGATACGTTGTTATTTGAGTTGGTTTTTAACATGTGATCAGGCTTTTCGCCGCTCTTGGGAGGAATTCGTGCTTGGCTCATTTACGGAGTGGCGGTTGGTGCGTTGCTTCAAAGAGGAGGGAAAGGAAAAATACTCACAGAAAGTGATGGCTTTGAAGGGTAAAACAGACACAAAAGTGACAACGGCGCGAGTTGTAAAGAATCCGCGCGCGAATCGCGAGGGCTGGGCGAGAGGCTTTTAGAACTGTTTTTTTTTTTAATGAGTACTACCTGTAAGAGTGTAAGAGAAAATAAGAACATAGCCTGCGTGACCGGCGTTCAAAGGGGAAGGAGAAGGGGAGTTCGAGCGCGAGGCGCGAGGAGAGAGCACAACTACACTATCTTTTGAAATTTTAACAATACTTTGTTTTTCGACTATGCATGCAAAACGCTCATTTTCATGTACTTCTTTAATCCCTTTTAAATGGAGTGTAAATATTGTCAAGACGTGATTAACACCACCATAGTCTTCATTTTTAATCGCAGAAGGTGTAAAAAGAAGTGTTGTAATAATTTTACCTTGGTCCGGCAGAAAAAGGAATGTACGCATATGGCGACTTTCCTTTCATATTTTCAGTGGTGAAACGAAGAGGATCAAATTTCTGCAAAATACATGAATCAATAAATACATTACTTCATTATGGCTCCCGATAAATATCAGAAAAAATGATGAATGTATTCATGCATGGCTGATTGAAAGAATGAATTGTTGACTGACTGACGGAATGACCGAACTTCGAACGAACGATCGAACGATCGAACGAACGAACGAACGAACGAACGATCGAATGATCGAATGAACGAATGAACGAACGAACGAACGAACGAACGAACGAATGAATGAATGAATGAATGAATGGATGGATGGGTGAATTAATGAGTGATTGAATGAATGAACGAATGAATGAATGGATGGATGGATGGAGGAATGAATGAACGATTGAATGAATCATGACCCAACAAACGACCGACTGACTGACTTTTTTTAAAAATGCGATGTTGTTATTCCAAATTTATTGCCTAGAGACCAAACGTGAACCAAACTGGAGCCGAGTCATGTGCGTTGAGCGGACATCGTGGGTGGATGTTCGTGTTGAGGGTGGGGCTGTGAACAATTTGCCACGAGGCATACGTGTTGAAAGCGGCATTGGGGCCAATTGCAGCCGTTCAGAGAGTTAAATCGGCGGCAGATAGGCTTGACAAGATGCGGTTGGCGGTCGGAATTGTAGCGTGGGTTGGCGTTGGGCCTGGCCAGATTTTGATTAATCTGATTTACTGCACGACGTTTAATGAGAAAACGCGTATGGAGATGCTGCGAGTCGCTGCCCCAGCGAAACCCGTACTGGTGCTGAAGTTTGCGATATTCGTTGTCGTAGATGACAACAGAGGCAAGGGTGTGGGACTCTAGCAGTTCCGCTACTTTCACTGTATATGAAAGGTAATCTGCAATTTGCGACGTGCCTGAAAGTTTTCCGGTGTTTGTTAGCTGGTGCATAATTCTCGCGTTTGCGGCAACCCACATTGACAATGAAATGTTTTCTAATTTTGGTTTGCTTCTGGGAGCACGTAGTACAATGCGAGCACCAGTGGACCCACCAATTTCTTGCTCGTCCTCAATGGAGCCATCGTAAGATCCAGTGCTCACAAAATCGGGAATTAAAAAAGGTTTTTCCTCACCTCCTTTCTTGCCTTGCGCTGGTTGCTGGGTTCCAAGGAACACTTGGGGATTGTTGTCCATTCTTTCCAGTGGCTCAGAGAATGGCTGCTCCGTGGTTCCAAGAGTAACTAACGGGTCATCTAGTGATATGCCTCCGATCTTCTTTAGCAATTCCTCCAGGCCGGAGTCGTTTGCCAATGACTTGGTAGTCACGGGGACGGTCTCGCTCGATTTCGTCTTCTTAGACTCGTCGCTTTTCCCTTTGCTATCCAGTAGTGCCACGGCTTGCAACAGGAGTTTCCTTTACCCAAGGGTTAAATCCAGCGTCGCAACATCGTCCTTATTAACTAGCTTTAAAGCCTCCTGGCTATCAAGGTCGTTTTTCTCTAGCTGTTCTATTGTACCTTCCTTTAGACCAGAAGTTTGGCACCACTGTTTGAAGTCAAAGCTCGTCATTGCAAAAAAAATTGATTCGCTAACACGCTACTTATGCTGTTTGCTCGCTGATCGCTTAGGAATTGGAAATGAATAGAGGCATGGGACTCGCCGTCATTTTACTGCCTAGGCGTGGCGTGGAATTTCCGCCGCGGTATTTAATTGTGATAAACAAGTCTATCACTCACATTTAAATTCCGCAATTCCCTGTTGGGGATTTCTGAAAGGTAAAATTCTTTTAATGTCTCTTGTGAAATTTCAAAAATTGAAGGAAAAGAAACTTAAGGTATTATGTAATACATTTCCCCTCACCTCAGGATCTTCCCACACATGTGGATTACGATGCAAAGCAAAGATTTGAGAGGCCACCATTGTTCCTACAAGCACAAAAGTAATCATGTTAGATGGAGACAAACATTTAACAAGCGCGAGTGGAATAATTGTTTTATTAAAAACGCCCTATGCAATAATTGAGCTCTCCGGCTGTTTTCTTTGACGCGTATAGGCTGCCATTCTTGCGGTCAATGGTATATGAGATCATATTCCATTGCCTGTTAACCAATCAAAACGCAGGAATTGCAATATACCATTGCTAGTTTTTCATTAAGTGATATATATAACGACATGTTTGACTGCTTATATTAAACATGATCTGAAAAACCGTATGGCTAAACAACAATTTTAACTGTTCTAAAATACCACCAACACACCTTCAGGTACTAGTTTTCCATCAATCTCGTACGGTTTTTCCAACAAACGACTGACTTGAGGGACAACAGAGTACAATCTGTTGCTTTCCTTGATGCACAGATGGACATATTTTAATTTGCCAAGATCGTTCCTGAAAGGAAAAGGTGTTCAATAATCATCTGATCATACTGTAGCATGCAATAGATAGAGGGGATTTAGCTACTAGCCCATCAGGGCGCTTATCATCTCTAATGATTGTAATATTTTTGGAAATCGATCATTTCTCACTACTTACCATTCAAACTCTTCGTTATTTCCAAGCACTTCATCGATTTCCTCGCGACATTTTTCCTGGTGTTCTGGGAATCTTGCCAAATTGTACAATGTCCACGAGATCGCTTTGATTATTAAAGGAAAACAAACGAGGAAATTCTTTTAACTTTGCAAAAAGTTAAGTCTCAACATGCAGATCATTATTCAATAATAACAAATGGGGGTATAAAAGCATTTAAAGCTTAGATTAAGGGTGTCTTTACAGGTTATATTGTTGCTATGGCAACCCGTGAGGTTAAGAAAATAATTACAATTTGTTTACCAATGATTGGGCATTTGTTTGATAACATTTTGGTAGCGGTAACTGGTAAATATTTTTAGCCTTGATCCATCAAGGTATACACCGAATGCAAATATGGCGGACAACTCCGTCGTTACCTGGGACGAGCTGCATGAAAGCAGGGAGTCAGATTCGACCGTAACAGCGTCTTGATCCTCGTCAAGGCTAAGAATTAATGCGAGATTTTCAGACTCGTCGAAATCCTTGCAAGTCGCCATGTTTTTTCCCTCTGGATTTTCCTGGTTTCTCGACCCAGTCCGACTCGACTCCGCATCACACATCGCTCAAGAGCTCTGAGCGCGTTTCTCCGCCCTTCCTTTTTAGCGCCCTGATGAAAGCGAGGGTAGACGTCAGGCTTCGGTGTTTTGGTTTGACAATGCTTTCCTACAAAAGTCTGGCTTATTCGTCGATCTGGTGTGTTTCTTTTCGCTGCTCCTACGAGTTGCTTTGTTTCTGAATGCCACGAGAAGTGATAGAAGTGTTCACTTTTTGCCTCTAAGGGAAAAAGTGGACCGATGCAATTCGTTGAGTCAAAAGAAAGGAGTACAAAGGAGTTCACGATCGCTACGGGAACTTTGTTCGCTACATTTCAGGTTAGAAGATCATAGAAAATGTGTAAGCGATCACAATTATCTCCAAGTCGTTCTCAATGCTCAATGCTTTCACTAGCGTTAACTATGGGGGCAGTTGAATTTCATTCACTTTTTTAGTATTTGATCTTGCGATTCCGTGCGAGTGGATCGGACGCGAACAAAGCCGGACAAGAACAACTTCTTTTGAGACAGAGGATGTCTTGGATGTGGAGCTTTTCTTTACCTTGGGGAAGGTACTGGCCATGCAACTCATGCTGGAACACCACCAGACACCATATAAGCTCGTCATTTATACGAAATTTCTAAGATCTTCGAACCTGAAATGTAGCGAACAAACCTCAATAGTTCCCGCGGCGATCGCGAACTCCTTTCTTTCGTCTCAACGAATTGCATTGATCCAATTTTTCCCTTAGAGACAAACGGTGAACACTTCTATCACTTCTTGTGGCATTCAGAAACACAGCAACTCATAGGCGCAGCGAAAAGAAACACACCATATTGATGAATAAGTAAGACTTTTGTACGAAAGCATTGTCAAAACAAAACACAGAAGCCTGACTAGCCTCGCTTTCATGTAGTTCGTCCCAGGCAACGACCGAGTGGTCCGCCATATTTGCATTCGGTGTATAAGAACAAAAAAGTGCTGGAAACTGTTGTCAGCCTCCTTAAATTGCCGATGCGCGGCACGCAAAAAATTCGTTGACGCGAAGCGAAACGCGCGCGAACTTGCGTCGACGTCTAACTAGAATCCCACTCGTAATTTCCTCGTTCGTCCCAGATCCTTTTCGGGGGTCGCGTATCGCCCGACAAACTCGCGCCAAAATACGGATAGTTTAATAGTTGCAGTGTACGAGCAAAGCGCCGGCTTGAAGACTTGTGTTACTTACAACTCGCAGTTGTGTCATGACCTGCAAACATAAATGTCATGACTTCTGATGTTATTTCCTCCTCTGATAAACCATTCCCATCTTCATCCTAAATGAAAGAACAGATATTGATAATGTTACGAATACAAACAATTCTGTGTATTTTATTGATGTTGTAAGACGAAAGCCGGTAGTCAAGTGGTTTACCTGCCGTATTTACTCGAATAAGCGCCGCCCCCGAATAAGCGCCGCCCTCGAATAAGCGCCGCCCTCGAATAAGCGCCGCATTTGGGACAAAAAAGTTAATAAGCGCCGCAGTACCGATGCGGCGCTCGTTCGAGGAATTCCGTTAAACTTAAAATAGCACTACAAAACAACTCTAAAACAACAAAAGCGATGTTTTGCAGTTCTAAGTGATTGTTTTGCTGCTTGCCCATTAGTTTTCTATCCAACATTCTTACAACACGTAGTTCTCTAAATGTTGTGAATTCCTCTAACTTTGCCAGGATAGCTAGCTTCACTTCTTTCTTTAGCAAGAGACGAATACTGACAATCAAAAGACGCTATTTTCAATTACTGTAAAAGATAAGATTCTTGGTTGCGTCCACATTTTAAATAAGCGCCGCCCTCAAATAAGCGCCGCCCTCGAATAAGCGCCGCACTTGAGGCGCGAAAATAGTAAATACGGTAAGTTACTTACTTTTTTGTCATCCTAACTATGAGTAATATCACGAAAGTTCAAGCGTTTTTCTTATTACTCAGCTCGATTAGCTTTTTAGTTATTCTGAGTAAATTTACCATGTGTTTACCTATTTTTGTTTTAATCTGTTTGAATTGTACATTTTATTTATTTTTTTGGTAATAAAGCGTGTGTCGTTGTTGTTGTTCTTATTAATTTTCATATAATCCTAGCTATCTGCGAGTAAAATATCAAGGAAGTCGAGGTATTTCATATGTTTACTTTTACCTTACCTGTTAGCGGCTACTAATTTTAGCGATTTTAGCGAGTTGGGATAAAACCGCTAAATTAATATAAGTGCTCGCTAAAATTTGTCTCGGTCAAATTTAAGTGGTAGATAAAATATGAGCGGGAGATCTGTATGGTCGTTTACAATGGCGAGCCGATAGGCGAGCCATTGTAAACGGCCATACAGATCGGACGCGAATATTTTATTCTACTTGTGAAATGAAGACAATAAATTGAATGCAAAGTATTATTATGCGAATCAGTAGAGATCTGTATCAAAAGTTAATGAATACTAATTAGCTGAGCAGGAGTTTGTATCAAAAGTTAATTCTACTGTCTGATTTGTATTGGGGTTTACAGTTGTGTACATGTGATCTGAATACTGTGCTGGGATTGGTTTGCACCCTCATGAATAGTTAATGAATTTTACAACACTCGTTAAAAAGTACCTCTCCTCCCACACCAAAGGGAAACAAAATTAAGCATAGTCGACTTGAAAAATTCTTTTAAAAATAGATGCCGGTAACTTTGTTCTTTCTGGCAATGCAAATGTTCGTTCAATTTGAAGTGAGTTTGTTCTTTTACTGAACATTTATTTCCATCTTACCTATATGTTCATTAAACACTGGTTTACACAATATCACTAACTTTTTAAATTTTTCGGAAAATCGCTAAATTACATGTAAATAGTCACTAAATCTTGCTCTGAAAAAATCGCTAACATTAGTAGTCGCTTAAAAAAGTAACCTTAAGGTATATCATCCTAACTATGAGTAAGATATCAAGAAAGTTCAAGCGCCTTTGTTATTAACTTTCATATTACCCTAGCTGCGAGTAAAATATCAAGGAAGTCCAAACGTTTCTTTTTCTTCAGCTTCTCTTGCTCAGCCTGTGCCGTAAAAGAATTGACACGAATGAGTACAAACACATACAAGCTTCAGGGGAGTTTAAAATGGAACAATGTTGTTGTTGTTGTTGCTGCTGAGAACAACGCCATCTTAAATGAAACTGACAGCCTAAAGAAGAACAGAAAAATTGTTCGAAGAAACACCGCTTTCAAAAGACATGTTTTAAAGGAGATGTCACGGGGATTTCTCAAAATTTTTGGTCTAAACTGGGTAACTTTACCCATGAAATACATTATCTTTAAAAAATTAACTGAAGAAATAACCTTTATTTGGGGATAGAAATCAAACTTTGGCTATAAATATCGATTTCTTTGAAGGCGCGCGGAAACAACTTGAAAACGTTGGCTAACGTTTTCAAATTGCACTCCATTTCCATCCGAGCCATTCGTAGCCGTCGCAGCCAAACGCGCTTTTAAACAGTTTTATTTCTCTAAAATAGCAATTGTTGATAAAAATGGAACTTTTATTTTTATAATGATAATAATGATAATGATAATGCATTTATATAGCGCATTTTTCATATGTATATGTTCAAATGCGCTTTACACGTACTGTAATTTACTACACAATTGTAAAGGCCAGACCACAACACCGGGAACTTCGTGCCCTACTCTTTGCGAATAGTGTGTTTGGGTACTTTAACGTCCCCTGTTATAAGACTGAAGATACAGGAGATGGGACCTACCGTTTTAAGTTTCCTACGACACAAATATAAATTTTGGCTGTTCAAAACTCTGTTAAAATCCATGACGTAGTCCCTTTAATCGAAATAAAGTCCGGCCAAAACGCAAAAAAATCCAATTATTTTTTTATTTCTTAATATCGAAACGTCTACAGCACTCACAGTGTCTTGTAAAGCAGCTCTTCTTTCTTTAATGACTTCTTTTGCTTTGGCCTGAGAGAGACAGCAGTCTTTGGCGAATTTTCTTGCTGCTGGCGTCATTTTATAGATTACATCTGAATACAACAGAGGGTTCCTAGGTAATGAAGAAATGTTTTAGGAGAGCAAACATGTTAGACGGCCAGCATTAATAAGTGTTTACGGGGAGGAACGTTTTTTTTCTTGCCTCCCCCCCCCCCTCCCCCGTCAGGGTCACCCTATCTGCCATGCGAGAAACTCTCCATCCAGAATGAGGCGAATATGAACATAAATAAAACCAGGAACCCCGGAATAGCAACATATCAGTAACCACTATTAAACCACTAGCCGCAAAAATAGCTCACAATTAAGGGGGGTCCTTCTTAACTACAGATCTAGAGCAGTTGCTAAGGAATTTCTCAAGATGGTTTTTGGTGGCAAGCTATTTTGGAGTGTTCAGCAATGCTTAACTGTGAATTTTTGGTGGGGAGGATAACTGCATTGAAAAAATTGATATTGCACGCACGTAACTAGTGCCATTCCCAAACCGCGCGCTAGAATTTGAAATCCCTAAAACTTTTGAGAGAAAAGTAAAGTTCCGATTTTTTGCAAAGAATTAGAGATAACATATCCTTCTTCATAATCCTTCGTATGGAATTACCCTTTACATGTAAGAAAGGAACGCTACTGAAGAAAGTCCAAAAATACGAGTCTTTATTACGCCATAACTTTAATAATAATGCGAATTTCCTTAGAACCATACGAAGCATTAAACACATGGACGTTCTTAATCTGTTGACACTCAGTGATTTTAATTCTTATATCTAAAAGCCCTTTTAGTTTAAGAGTTTTTCTATTCTGGTTACGTGACTTGTCAAATATGGCCGTGTTTTGAAACTTTTGAAGGACTCTTCAATAGAACTTAGTTGTGCAAAAATCTTATCCATAGGAGGTTCGGTGTCCAAAATTTCACGGTCAATCTTTCTTAGCAACAAATTGGTAGTTAAGAAGGACCCCCCCCCCCCTTAAAAAGTAATCGCTTATCGCTCAAAATTAAACAACAAACTGCCAACTACAGATGGCGCAGTGTACGCGTTTATTTAAACATATTAGGGAGGGGATAGACCCCAAAAGCAATTCCATGGAACTTAAAAACAAATCGTATAACTTTTAAAAACGCGCAGTAACCCCTACTTTTTAACCTTGTAAAATGGAAGTGGTAAGCCGATACAACACATGACTTGTTTTAGTTGCGCGCAAAACTTCTAGACTGTATTTTTGACATCTCAGAGGAGAGCTGCAGGGACAATAATGACGCTGTTGCGACGATTTGGAATTAAAATCACTCAGCTGTTATGTTACTATTTGTGGTGTTTTGTTTAAAGAAATTTAATAACTAGTGTTACGTAAACTTGTGTATGTTAAGGCAAAGAAACATGTGGTTTTCGCTTTTTAGAAACCTTGCCAAGTCAGCGGTTTTGTTCTAGATTAAAGCTTAATTGCGGGTCTCAATGGAGGTACCTCGATAACACTAAACACCTATTTTTTGTCATTGTAACATGACACAGTAAAATTTTAGGCATTTAAACACTAACAGTAAAAGATTCACTGTAACAGTAAATTTTATCCAGAAAGAAACAAAAACGGCTCCAAAAAGACCAATATTATTTTGTTTAGTATACGAAGAAGTTTTTGGGCCATTTTCCAAAGATTTCCGATCCATTCGGAAGATTTCCGAAGACTGCTGAATATTCCCAAAGACTGCCGAAGATTTTCGAAGGCTACCGAAGATGTCCGAGGACTACTGAAGATTTCCAAGGAAAAAACTAAAATTTTCTTTAAGCTCATGAGTGATTTTATCCGATTTTTGAAAAACAGATGAGAATTTACAATGCTAAACTTTTCCACGAAAAACCCTCCAAACACTTAACAGTATTTTCTCCGGAAACAGTAAATATTAAAAAATTGGCCAATGTAACAGCAAACACTAAAAATTATGGGCAAATAACACTAAACACTAAACCCCATTCAGACCCTCTTAATTATCTCTGAAAAATGCCTGGTTACCCTCGATTTTCTTTTTGGATCCTACTAGCCCTTGCTAAGATCTGCTTTTCCCGCATAGTCATGAACCGCACAAAAGAACTTAAGACGGATTCCGCTGAAAGTTCGAGCAATGAGGGAAATTAAGTACCAAAATCCACTCATTGCACGGCAACGTTTTGTATATTATTTAAAAGATCTCATCGAAATTCATTTGTCTTAGTGACCCCGCAATCAAATTCTAAAGCATTTTCGAGAAAATTAAAGTCAAACCTCGAAAAAATGTATAAAACGCGCGCCATTTTGTTTTGAACTGGCGCAAAACGTCCGTTTTAACTGAAATAAGGACAACTTTAAATCCATTTTTCTCTCGCGGGGGAAGCTTGAGTGCTAAATTTTTGCAGGTTTTTTTAGCTGTTCTAAAACTGTTGCCATGCTAAGGGTCTTTTTGGTGACTTTATTTTTGCCTGTATTGCTCGAAAATTGTGCGGAAACCATCTTAAATACCTACATGACTCTGCTCACGAATGCGTCACATGCTGCATAAACTGCTTTAATGTAGGGATCATTCCTGAAAAGGGAAAATCAAAATTAATTTGACTGTGGATATTTGTCCATACACATGCTCACAAAAGACTGTGCGACCATTAAACTGTAGAAGTTTAAGCAAATCAAAACCCCTTTTTTAGCTAATAGAAATTAACCATTTTGACGTTTATTATTGATTTGTAGATTATAAACATTGCACATTCTTTGATAAAACAAAATCATCTAAAAAATCATTCCTTTGATTTGTTTGTATCGTGTTAACTCAATAATGGTTGATTATTATTTGGAACAATTCATGTACAATATACTGGATTTATCCACTTACTCTTGAGTCTGACAATTGCTTTTGTAACTTAGGGCGCACTTGAGGATGGAATCCAACGTCATCAGACTCACGTGATGGAACAACTCCACCTCACCCCTCTCCTGTGCGGTCCACTTGTCCTAAAGAGTAAAAAAGAATGAGCGTCCTTTGTTACTTGAGGCTTTAAATCAACTCTCAATTAAAAAACTATTAGCAACATTCAATCAAAATACAAGAGAGATGACATCATGTGCCAGTGAAATGAACAGAAAACTGTCATGAGAAATTCAGAAAGTTTCAAAAGTGAAACGGTCTGAATTTGATGAGCGACTACGAGTCGGTAAAATAGTAACGTAAAAAGGCAGTGGCTCCATGAAGTAGTCACAAATCACCCCCCTCCCCCCTCCCCCCCCACAAAGATTTTGAAGCAATATATCAAACGCGAGAGACAGTGTTCATCGGGATATCCAAACACTGAGAAGAAAGTTGAAAATACGACGCGCAGCGGAGTATTTTTGACGAAATTCGAGGTGTTTGGATAGCCGATGAAACACTGTCTCGAGTGTTTGATATATCTTCTCACGCGAAACAAAAACTACGGAGTAAACGGAGAAATAAAATCGTAAAAATCTATGCTAATTAAGACCGGGTATCCAAACCTCCTTCACGGTTGTGATTTTCTTTGTTTTAACTTGATGAAATATTTATTAGTTTGGGAAGTTAAGAAAAGGCACCGCTACACTGATTCCTCGGTAGAGAATTTTTCTGGGTACATTTCATGCCTGAAACCTTTAATAGATTGTCCAAGTTTTAAGCTGCGATCCCTTTTCATAGATGTGTTTTACAGTATTGTTTTTCTTATTTTACCTCATCTTGCATAAATCTTATGTTTTAAATTCTGTTTCCCATCGTCCATCACATACATGTGCATGATGAGAGAAATGGCACTATTGCGAACCTAACCATATATATTCCGGATGGAAAACAACCTTTCAAGTTTAGTGGGGGTACTCACCAAAAGAACTTTCGTTGAATCTTGGAAAACTTTGACGTATGATTTCAGAATCTCAAAGTGGAAGGCTGGAGTAAGAAGTCTTCTCATGCGGAACCACTTGTCTCCGTTAGAGGCTATCAGTCCATCTCCTGTACATGTAAAATGGAATACAACAAGTTGGAACAAGTGGTCAGAGGTTGGAATAACTTGTATATAGCAGTATGGTCGAAACTTCTTCGACTTCTTTGGATTTTACTCGGAAACCTTCAAAAATCATCAGACATGTTAGTAGATGATCGCTCCAACACAAACTCCGGAATGACGTTTGAACAATTGTTGGAAATCTTCAGAACGTAAAGGGCAGGGGAAACAATCAGAAATCTTCGATAGAAATTCTTCGATAAAGGGTAGTACCCTCCAGAGAAAGTTCTCACTTTGGCTTCCCCTGAGAGCCCTTCATGATCGATCCAAGCTTACTCGGGTGTGGCTGAACAAGTTTTAAGAAATATCCCTTCTTGCAGTGTTAGGCCGTAACGCGCAAAATGGTCGCGCGTTACACTGTGTCACGCCAGAAACATTGGAAAATTACAAGAAAAGTGCAATAAAATTTTTTTTCACTCTTACCAAAGAATGGCTTGGAAAATCTGTACGTGTCTGCTTTCGGAGCATTGCTCGACTGCATAACCTTGATGGTATCTGGATGACAGAGGGCTAAGATACCAGTTGCTGCACTCCTCCATATAGCGTAACATGTTTTGAATTCAGTTGCGCATCTGACATGGAACTGAAGAGAGGCCCCATCACCGCCCTTTAACTAAAAACAAAACGATTAAACTGTAGTCAAGTGCGTATGACCGGGGAACCCGTGTTAAGCGTAAAGTGTAGCTACGATCATGTATCAAAGTACGGTCGGTCATACAGTCAACTCTCTCTAAAACGGACACCGTCGGTCGCGCGTCGCGTCGGGACCTGCTCCAACTGTCTGTTTTAGAGAGGTGTCCGTCTTATAGGGAGTTTGGTTACAGTAAAATGACTAAAAAACGGCAGGGATGGGACCAACACCAGGTGTCCGTCTTAAAGAGGTGTCCGTCTTAAAGAGGTGTCCGTCTTATAGAGGTGTCCGTTAAGAGAGAGTTGACTGTATCCCAAACCAGGGTATGGGAAAATCTGAAATAAAGCAAGGGCATAACAGCGCCACCAAAAATTCGGGGATCGCCTCCCCTGGGATCCATTTGAATCATTTCGCTTTGTCCACTGTTTCTTTCGCCCATACAAGCGGCGTGTCTGTTTCTATGTTCGAAATATAAAGAAATGTATGGGAATATTGTAAGGGTCTTAATTTCGTAAACTTATTTTGAGTTATGTCTATGTTTAAGGTCAAAATAAACGTAAACCTACCACAGCTGTTGTATTTTGTCATGTTCTGTCGTTTCTGCATCTCAAAATAGCAAATTTGAGCGATTTTGAGGGTTTTTCGTTGACTGTTATGATGTTAAGACCCTTTCAATATTCCTATACATTTCTTTATACAGTCAACTCTCGCCGCGGACACCCCGATGCGGACACTCGCATTACGGACAAAATCCAGATCCCCGGCGAATAAGGTTTGACTGGAAGACTCCCGCATACGGACCCGCTATAGCGGACACTAAACGACGCCCCGAGCGTGTCCGCTATAACGAGAGTTGACTGTATTACAACTGATTACAAAGATCCACAAAAAGACAAGCCGCTTGTATGGGCTCCCTGTGGTGACGCCCACACATTCATGTCTATTATGTCTGCAAACACGATTGCGAAACATTCAAAGCGATCATCAAAATCATGGCAAAAACGATAGATAAATAGCTATCAGTCTAGCTTATATTCGACTCTTTTTGCTATGGTAAATGAACGAAGAAACTGATTAGCTTACGTATTTGAGATGTCCTGTAAGCCAGCTGCTTGGTGCTGAAGGAAACTTAGCAAGTTGTCTTGCAGCACGCAATGTCTTCACCAGGTTGATAATCAGATAACAAATGATGAATAACCCGGCAGCAGATGCAACAAGAAGCCAAAAAGAGACTGAATCCATTGCAAATCCGAATTGAAACACTGATTGATTAACTTGAAACGCGAAACGGCCCTGGCTTAAAGGTACTTTAAACAGCGAACGTATTCTAAAACTGTTGAAAGCTCTGCGAGGGCGCAAAAGGCAAACAATCTGAAAGGGTAGCTCAGAAAGGTCAAACAGAGTTTAAATGCGACTGCTGTGCGTTACTCCACTATTCCCCTGTGCGTGACTCCACTAATCCCAAACGCAAGCCTGCTTGTAGGCTTAGCAATTAAGTACTGACTATTTTTGTTATGAATGTTTTGGGATAAATGAAAACTGAGTTAAATATAAGTTGGTATTGGCTTAAAAACAGAAAAAAGAATGTTTTTGGACGTTTCGGTTCAAGTGACTTCTGTAACCTCGGCTTCAGCTTAAATATGCAAATTGCAAAACGGCGTCCCTGGGTTATGAGAATAAAGAACTTAAAAATGCAGAAAAAGTTCTTTATTTTTATAACATCAGAGGTGCCGTTTTTCAGTTTACATATTTTAGCTGTAAAAGGTTAGGCCTGAGATGTTATTTGCATTTGCGTGACTTGCCGTTATGTCGCTAGTGTGAACCAGGCCTAACAAAAAATTCCAAAAACATTCTTTTAGTTTTTAACTATGTCTGCTCATTCTCGTCCCCATAGCCTTTCGTTTCTCTTAGCCGGCTGGGCCTTGGACGAGGAAACAGGGCCGGGACGTTAGTACTAGATTCAGGACTTCCGGTCCAGCATGCAGGACGCAAAAGATGAGAGGTCGTTACGTTTTCGACTTCCGTTTGTATCTTGTTCCAAACAGCCAAAAAAATCGAATTCCGTCCCCAGGCCCCTGTTTCCGGCGCCGGCTAAGAGAAACGAAAGGGCTATGGGGACGAGAAGTGTCTGGCTACAAACCAGATATTCTTAAATGAAAACGTTCTCCTGAACAATCAATAAGGGAAAAACGTCTAGGCTTAGGCAGGGTTTTCAACAGTTTTGTAGTAGTGGACATAGTCGTGAAAACACCGGACTTGAAAGCACAAGAACCTAGGGGGGTCTGGGGAAAATTTTAAAATAGAACACTCAGAAACGCTGTTTCCAGCATTTCTGGACCCCAGGAATCAGTTTCCCTGGCAGGAGTGGTGTTCACTCAAGTTCTCTTTAAAAACTAAAATATTGAATGAAAACAGGAGCCCATGGCTCCTGATGAAAATGGACAGTTGGTAGGGGGTGGGGGAGGGAGAATGGCAACGACAGAATTTCCAGTTGTTTATCATTGCGAATTGTTTCTGTTATCCTCTTGTCAGTAAGTTCATGAGAAGTAATAAAATAGTAAAAAAAAAACTCCCAAATATTGGTATCAAAGTACTGGACGTGGAATGGGAAATGACCGGACGATACGGCCTCCGGCCTCAAACGAAATCCCTGCTTAGGGCTTTCTCTGAAATATTAGACACTCACTCTATGAAATCATACCGATGCCAATTTTACTAATCACTTGAACCAGGCTACTTGGAAGCCGGAAAACTGACCAATCAAAACGTTACTTTAGAACAATGGATTAGTATACAGACCAATGACGTGCTAGTACCACAGACGTTCTTTTGGTTCGTAACGCAATCTTTCCTTCACGAGTAGACCCTGCAAACGAGGTTGTTGGTTTGTCTGAATTTGTATACTGTCGACTTCTCTAATTTAATACTAGTTATGCAACACTTTCACGGCCTTATGCGCCTACTGGCGCGAAGAGACTTGATGATAATGTATGCAACGCTTTCGAGTGGTATGGCCTCATTTGTTGAACTTTAGGTCTTCAAAGCAGCACTGGAGCGATCGACTGAACATGTAGTAGCGTTTCTTGGGCAAACCAAGAAACTTATTCAGAATAAAAATTAAATAAGACTGGGTATATTTGATCCTGTTACACCCCTTCTTATTAAAGCGTAACACTTTAAAAAATATTCTGAATGTTCTTTTTTTTACCAATCACATGCGAGAACTCAGACCGCAGAACCACAAACAACGAATGGGTTTCCACAGTCACGAACAATATTCAGTTCTTTTCGCCCAATCATACACTTTTCCTCTGAGAACATAACTGCCCACGAAAAATATGTTTGAGTGATTTTTTTAAGAAAAAATTGAAAAACCGATGCGCCCGACGCTACGATTTGCCCCAGTGCCGCCAGTTTCAAAAATTGTAACGAATTCGTATCTGCAGTTACCGTTCGCCGAAGGATACATTGTAGAGCGTGCATTTTCCGGTTTTTATCTCACCCCAACTATTGTAGCAGACCTAAACACTGAGGGAGGAAGTTCGTTCGAACAGCGAGAGGGAAAAAAAGCGAAAATCAAACGAAACGATTGACTAGTGTACTTTGCACCAATCACGCCAACGTTTTATATTTTTTCTGGAGCTGCGTCTCATCTACGACAGCCCTATTGCCTAAGGGGAAACGTTGCCAATCGTCCCTTCACCGAAAAATACAAGTCCCCCTCTTTTTCGTATCTTACTCTTATGTCTAGACGTGTCCCCCGATCGAGCCCGCCCGTAAGGGGTTTTGGGTGGGAGGCGGGAGGAAGGGAAAAAATGCTGACGAGCCGAGACGAATCGTTTTTAAGTAAAACGCAATAAAGCAACATTTGCCCTATATTCATCCGTAGAGGGGGCGGGAGGATATTGGGAGTATTTTTTTGCCAGAAGATGGGCACCGGGGGCGGGAGGGACCGAACCCTGCGCGCTCCAACAGTTTGAGTGGGCAAAGAAGAGCGGAAAAAAATAATAAGTTGCCCGTGACCGATGGACCTTGCGCGACACATCGACTTTTTTAGTGTTCACGCTTTTATAAGAAGGAGTGTAATTAATAGAAATATATATTTAAATTACTGGCAGCAATTAAAATTGATTCAATAGCAGCCTTACTCATTTTCCAATGGAGAAACAAAAACATATCAGTAAAAAATAAAATAAAACTACTAGTGTGAAAAAAAAAACAAGGTAGTGCTTGCTGCCATTAGCATGCAAAACTCAGTGGCTTGTAAGGAAGTCACTAAATATTACTATCTTGAATCAAGACGGCTGAAATTCAGGCTAGAAATTAGAATTGACTACCAGATGGTAAAGTGATTCGCAATTTTAAACATGCAGAATATATCTCGGATAACTTCCAGTGCACTTCGAGTGTTGTCAAGTATCATAAAATTCACATTTAACTATGCAGCACTTACGTTAATGTACAAGGCTCTGGCAATTAAAAAAGTCTACAGTTTCCCTCAACTTCCATAATCAATTATTCTAATATATTCAATTCTGCTCTCTTAACTCGCACCCCACAGTTCATAATTTATACCTGTTTCGGTTTCAGTTTCGCTTCAAACTGATGCCATGTTGCACTCTTACATCTTAAAGAAATTATTGAGTCGGGCACAGAATTCTTGGCTTACACATCTAAATCCAAATACACTTTACATTTTTTTTGAATGGATGATTCCTAAACAAGCTGCCAATTGCTGTTTATGACGGTGTTAATTAATTCAGGAACAGAAATAATTTGTTTTTAATCAATATGCATGCGGCATACTTGAAGCCCTCTTTATCGAGATCTTTTTCGGAACATCGACTAGTTTAAGTAGCAAATGCACTGAAAAGTCAATCGACTTTGTAAAATTGCAGCCGAAGTTTAGTTGATCCTTTTAAATATCGATGAATTACAATACAAAGGGTATAAAACTTTACCGTCTTATTAATTAAAGCCGCCCTCTTCCTTTGAAACTCGAACTGAGTTTGACCACTTTTTAATTTCTACAGCTCAAGTTAAGGAGATCCTTTGACAATAGATGAGTTCAAGGAATATAAAGTTACTCAAAGTAGTGATATAACTTCAGAGGAAGAAATATTTAAATGTTAAGGGTTGAAATTTAATGTGGTGTCGGCGACATTATTTCTCCTTGTCAAGAGGTTGTTCAATGTGAAAACGGATCCTTGGCTGACCTGTTGTCCAAAAGCAGCTAAAATTCGTGAAAAAAAAAACATGAATCCTCCTTTTACCGACTTTCTGGGGGAGGACATATTTTAGGTGCGTAGGTCACAACAATGAGAAAGTACATGTAAGAAATTAAGAATTAAAAAGCCAAATTCTTTCAACGTTCGTTAGTTAGTAGAAAATGTTTTAGAAAAAGTTAGGAGATTTAGAACTTGATACCGACTTAGGTTACGTTTTGGTTCTTTTAGTAATTTTAACTCATCGACTTATCGACTTTCAAAAGGATCTAGGTTATACAACGTCCGCTGCAAAAAAAATAAACAAAAAAATGGCCTAAAAATAATAGATGGACAATTTTTATGCTTTTGACAGTAACTTCACAGTCTAAGTAATTGCCCGCAGAACACTTTACTAAGGGCCTGAATGGGACTAACCGACTGGCAACAAAGGGCGAAAAATATAACAAGTTACCGACAAAACGAGAAAAAAATTGCCGATTAGCGACAGGTAAATACTAACCAACAATAGACATGGTTGGACATTGCATTAACCGCGGTCAAACGTCTCAGGCAGCTTTTCTTTCTATTTCTGTGAATTTCATTCATACTGAAGTGTTAGAATGAGCTAGGATATATATAAAATAGTTGCTGAGTGTAATCATATTTCCATTTTGTTAGGTAAACGAGTGTTTTTACTTTTAAATGTTTCGCATCCGAAGCAAAGTGCTTTGACAACCCGGGGGGGGGGGGGGACCAAAAAAGTTTATACGGGGAGGCTCCGCCCCAAGTTCTAACCCCACCCTTTCCATTTTGACAGAAATTGTCCCTTCGTATACCTTAATTGAAAATAGGACCCCCATATACCTAAGAGACATGGCGTGTACAAAATAGGACGTTTTCTTGTCATTTTTATGTAGCGCTTAATAAATTAAAATAATACAACCATAAATTGCGTCCCCCCCCCCCGGGTTTGAAAAATGGCGCCGACATGTCCGCTTATCGCTATTTTTAAACACGTAGAACTTTTTTTAGTAAAGTTAAAAAAAAAAACTCAGTAAATCGTCAGGATACCGGTAATACATCGTACTTCGAACTGTACTGAAAATAAAAACTTTATTTTTGAAGTAGTTTTCTTGTTTTTTTTTTTTTTTTTGCATATTCTTTCGTTTTGACCGCGGTCGAAAGATGGTAGTTATGTTTGTATTCAGAAAGAACAGCATTTTGTGTTTGGTTCTAGCTTAGGAAATGTCCAGATCGTTTAGTGGGCTCTATTTCACTAGAGGTAATCACATTAAATTCCAAATCAGTTAATCATAGAATTTCCTGTCGTCAAATTACTTTATGGCCCCGGGCTGGGATCCTCCTTTTCGGGGAGGAGTGGGAGCTCATTTCCTGAACAGCGGACGGAGAAGGTGGGGTAGTAGTTTCACAAAAATTATTATTATCGGACGTTAAGTTTGTTTCAAGAGAAGTCCGAAAAGCTTAATTCTGATTTATTTATAAATGTAACATTATTAAATGAACTGTGTCACAGATTCTAGCCCGAGCTTAGGCATGGGAAATGGCCATCAAATTCGATGAAATACAAAAATAGCTGCTTAAAACAGTGAAGGGATATTTCATTAACACAGTAAATGCAAAAGAAGGTACGAATGGCCAAAAGTGAAGAAGATTGAAACAGATTGCGATATGAGGTTTTGAAATACTGTTGGGCTAAACATGTTTTAAGGTTACTCGTTTGCGTGTATCTTTATAACGCCAGGGAGACAGTTGGTTGAAACGAAGCTATGATTTTGTCATTTACATCCATAGAAGTAATTTGTTTGCAGATTGATACGTATTGCAGCAAAATATGGTCGAAAAAAAAAAAATCAAAAATATCCAACAGCAAAAGCACCAGAGCCATAAACCAGCCGGTTTAATTGTCGACGTCCGGCGGGGAAAAGACTTCCGTCGCTAAAAAATAATTTACGTATCCCAAAGGCTAGAGTGGGCGCTTTCCCTCTGTCTGAATTAACCTCTTTTGATTGCTTCAATGCCCTGTAATCGACAGGAAAACAAATTCACATGTAAAATGAAAGCTTTGGTAATTTTATAGAGAGGCCAAAAAAAAAAAAAAAAAATCCGGGAGAACGCCAATTTTGCGTCATTATACCTCTTCTTAACCCCCAAAACGGAGTTAAAAATAGAGCTTAACGCCGATTTATCCACAAATTTACGGCAAATGTTTCAAAATTCTCCCTCCAAATCGGCAAAAATTAGCGACAACACGTATTTTATATTCGGGAGATTTGGTGACCCGTGCGGGAAACCGGATCGAACCGGAAGTTCAAATGCAATCAGATGATAAACTATTACAAGTTTTTTTATAGGAGGGTTGAAAGTCTTAAAACTGCGTGAACTACATAACTAATATGAAAAATTAACTTGCGTTTTTACTTGTAACTGAGAATTATTGACAACCGACGAAGATCAGAAATTTTAACTGACAACGACATGTGGACCCCCCCCCCCCCCAATTCAGAACCTCTTTCCTTTAATAATAGAACTTGCTAAAATCAATCAGTTAATGCGCCTTTCGGCATTTTTCCAACTCATGTTAAGTTGTACATCCTTTTGAAAATCATTAAATTTAAGAAACAAAAATCATAAATTGTTCCTGTATTATTTACAGCCCACTTTACCTAAATCCTTTTGAAAATCGTGAGTTAATGAAGCAGATGCGTAAAGCTTGATGTGCGTTTATTCAATTTCTTGCAGCCTACGTTGAACTACCGCCATCCGTTTGAAAGTCCACGAGTTAAATTTAAGCGTCAAAAATGTAAAAATAGTATTTCTTTCTTTTTCTCAGCGCAAGTTCAATACCCTGCCGTATCTCCTTTTGAAAATCGATGAAGCATGCATCCTAAAGCATACTGGCAAGCCTTTAAATCTCCCAACTGTTTATAACACATTGTCTATAACTCACTATGGGAGAATTTAGCTTTTCTTCTTAATTTCCTCAGATCATCATGTACTTCCTCATTCTTGTCACCTACGCACCCAAAATGGGCCATAAAAAGGTCAAAAGAGGCCAAGAATTAGTCACTTCTGCGACAAGGTCGACTAAGGATCGATTTTCAAACAGAACAACCTCTTGACCAGGATCGGAGACTTAATGTCGCGACATCACATATAATTTCAACTCTTAACATTTAAGTATTTTTGTTGAGGCTTCATCACTACTTAGCAACTTTATATTTTACCCAGCTGTTGTTTTACAACTGTGAACAATATAAAAACAACGATATTGTCGACGAAACGAGCAGCGTTTTTCAACAAAAGAATTTTTGCAAAAGAGTTTCAATACGCTAGAGAGAACAGACAGAAAATGAAGCCACTAAAGGTCGCGCTGTGTTTAGCAATACTGGTGAGTAATTTTATTTTCCCCTTTTTTTATAATACATATTGGATACTGCGCGCTTTTTGAATGGCTAAAAACTCTGTTTCATCGAACCTTGACAGTTCAGTTCTGTGAGCGCCAGTGCCGAAGTCACGAGGCGTAGGCCAGTTTAGCTGTTTACCGCAATAGAAACGAGGGCAACAGGCACTATCAAATGCACGGATTCGTAAGTTTCGCAAGTCAACAATCATGAACCAAACTGTTGAGTCACTTGGCCGTAATTTCCACCTTTTTTAGTAACAGCTCATTTTTTTTCCAAACCCCCACCCCCCATTTCAATGTTGTCAATGTTTTTCGTGTTATGAAAACAAAGCCGGGTCAATGCAAACCCCATAAAACAACATTGAGTTGGGAGAGATGGGAGAAACATATTTTAACCAGCTTGTAAGTCAAGGCATTCGCAAAAATGCGTGAAATGCATTTTTCTCAACTAGTTTTGTCTAAGATTGTAGTTTTTTAAGACATGAAAAGCATAATATTTTTTAGTCGCGCGTAAAGATCGAAATTGCAATGGAAGGCGAAGTTTGAAACATACGGCATTCAAAAAGAAAAACGTTTAAGAAAACTCGTGCTCACATTTCTGCCTTGTACGCAAATATGGTCCATCTTTTTACCACAGTATAACACATGGCTTGGGTTTTATTTTGGTAAGTATTACGTCAACCTTAAACTCGCCGGAAATTCACAGCGTGATTACGGTCTCACTTGGAGAGTTTTGTTTAGCAAAAGCGCATGATCAACTGTTTGGTCATTCATTGGCAAGAGGAAGTCTTCCCCTCTCTGCGGGTCTGATTTTAGAGGCCCTTTCATTTGCATGTGATTTCAAAAGAGTTTAATCATGATTTATCGCTATAACTGCGTTTGAAATAACCAGCTTCTCTACAGGCTCTTTACGAAACGAGCTCCCCATGCTGTAAAGATTTTCTGGCCATCACTATTAATAACATTTTTTTCCATTTCGGCCGAACTTGCAATGTAACAAAATTGCTCGCCGTGTTTTAGAGCGAACTTCCTCATCATAACGTCGATATATCTAAATAGCTCTTAAGAATTTACTTTCAATCAACGACATTAATTCGAACTCGTAGGAGCAAGTTATTAATCGAAAGGAGTGGGACACCGGCAAGTCTTACCGGAAACAGACATTTTAGAACACAACCTTTTTCGTGTTTTTTTTTCGGAGCAGTGTTAATCAGGGTATTTAACGTAACTTAGTTCTTAATTTTTATGGTCAACGCTATACTTTCAATGCTTTTTTCCTGTTGTTAACCTTCAGGCATTCGTAGATAAAGCTATAAAAATAGCGCAAAAATTGCATTTTTATCAAAAACTATAAGCTTCTAAGCAAAATATCACACCTTCATATTTTACATTATTGTGATTACTTCTCAGATTGCTCTGTCAAAGAACGGATATTCTGAAGACTGTAAATTGAAAACGCTGCCCGACCTAGGCAAAGACAAAAGCGAGGATTTTCCAAGTACTCTGGTTGAAAAATTCACACCATGGCAAATCATTGCTGAGAAATATCTGACCAAGAGACGCACAGGGGAAGAGCGAATAAGTCACGTGACCAGGTCTCGTAATCCATGCGTAAAGGAGTTGACGTCAGTAGTTTATAATGGTAATGCTATTTACTGGAAGGCTGTGTGTCGCACGCACTCAATGATGTGTACTGGGCCTAGATTCATGCGAAACAAATGTGGCCCTGTTTATAAATATATCACTGCTCTTGGTATAAGCGTGATAAGTGATTGCGAATGCAAGGCGTGATAAATGTGGGGGGAAACTGATTTTGATGAGCGAGATGCTCTTTGGAAACCGATAATGACCTGTAATATAAAAGCAAAAATAAGAATTAGTATGTGATGTCAAACAAAGACTGCTTTTGAAATAGAAACTCGCTTGATTGGTCTAATTTGTTTATTTGTGTTTTGAATTTGCGCCATAAAAGTAAACGTACTTTTTACTATTTTATTATTCAGTATTTGAGCTCCAATGTTTTTACGTTTTTTTTTTTCATTGGTGCCTATTTTATAAGTCGGCTCTTTTTAATCGACACAGCTTGCTGTGAAAAGCACGGAAAATTGCCGAGCCAGCAAACTCAAATACGACCATAAAATTTAAAATATAACCCCACCCTCTATCCTTAAAAACCCGTAGTAAGAGATGGCAGAATCCAGAGTTTTTCGTCAAAAATGAAATTATAAACAATTATTGGATGAGATTTTTCGTTATATTCAAAATATCAAGAGCGAGGCAAGTGTTGTCAGCCGAAACCGAAAACACTTACAGACACCTTGATTATTTTGAATATAATGAAGAGGGGGTGAATAGGTTCTTTCATTGACGGATTTAGCCTTTTATAAAAAGCGCACTGACTGCGGACGTTTGAGATAAATTGAGCGGTTTCGCGGATTTCCAAAGTCCGGCGGATCGTGGATCAGCTAAGAATTCTGGGCCGGTTTCTGGACTGTGACTGTCCTCAGCTGAAGTTCGGATCGTGGGAACTTTGTCTAGGGATTATATCGATGTTTTACATATCTGCAACGTTACCTTCGTAAAAAGAAACGATCGATGATAGAAAACAACTTAAAACGGCAGTGACATAAAGTTTCAAGGACTGCAGATCCGGATTTGAAAGAAAATATCACGGATAGACGGAATTTGCGTACCCCTATTCACCGCCGGCCCCTCGATCCACGAAAAATCGAATCCTGTTTTGTTACGGTAATGATTCGATTTAGCGCCCTCTTTCCAATAAGCGCCCCCCCCCCCTTCGAATTTGTTTTTGTCAATGCGCGCCTTTATTCCAATAGGCGTCCCCATTCTAATGAGCGTCCTCATTCTTATAAGCGCCTCTACTGTGGATAACTTTCCCAATACTGAAGTCATCGACGTCAAATAAATAAACTCATAAACATTCACCGTACCGTACATCTATATATTTACTGCTAAAATGAACAATTCTTTTAAAGTAACTGAACTTTCAACAAATGGTTACTATTACAGTTTCTGTTACTGTTAGTTATTTAAATATTTATTTAAGTTTTGTTTTGAACATTTGGATGTTTCTCAAAAAATTGAATAAGCGCCCTGTCCCGAAAAAGGGCCCTGTCTCGAATAAGCGCCCTCCTTTGAGGTGCCAAAAGTAAATAAGCATGCACGCCGGACGCTAAATCGAATCATTACGGTATGCATTGTTGCAATAAAAGTATAAACATAACCTATCTCGTTACATTTAGTTGTGAGCGAAACTGAAAGTGAAAACAAAATTTATAGTCTAAACATGTCTAAACACTGAAGGGAGACTGCATTCGTTTCTAAGTATTGTCTATGATATCCTTACAGTTTTGTCGATCATTTTCGCCTTCAGACATTCCTCAGTTTAATATTTCCTCTGCTACTCCCGTGGGTTTTTGCTTTTCCGCATTTAAATCATCATTTTGCTATAAAGCAAGCCTATATCATCTGTTTTCCCCTGCACCATGATTCCACGTACACCTGTGTACGTTCTCAGCAAAAATTTATGGGAAACTGAAAACAACCCTGAAATTCAATCAGTATTTCTTGACGTGGTATTTCAGTAGTATATGATTCAAAAATAAATACTGCGCCATTTTGCATATGGGCCACTTCCAGCTGTAGGAGGATTGATAACGCTTCCTACTGACAACTCATTTTTCATTGGTACCGTAGTTAGGATTGTAAGCGATCAACCGTACCCTGGATGCTACGTTTCAGAAAAGAGCGCACACGTACTGACAAAAACATCAAAGACTAGAGGATATGCAGCTGAGTAAGAGAAGCAAAATTAACTATGTATTCGATATCTAGCTAGCGGGTTTCCGGTGGCATGTTCCTCCAGAAAATGTTATTATTTGAGTCTTCCTAAAATTGCTGGAAACGCGTCTAAAACGGCTACCCATTTTAAATTTTTTAAATTTACTTTGATGATTTCAGGCATCAAAAGCAGTACGCTCGGAAAAAATCTCCGGCATGAAATTCACCATGAATATACTATGAGGTGAAATAAATGTCTTCAAACTTGGTACACCCCCTTGCTTTCTGTCTTGTACTCCCTTTCACTCCTCTCGAAATGAAGTGAGCCCTCGATCCTCGGACCCGTTTAATATAAAAAAGCGTAAAGTTTCAAATAATAGATTGTTCTTTTTACTTCCGACGATTTTGTGTTATAAAGTTTTAGTAATAACGGTTGTTTTGGTTTATTACCGTAGCTCATTACCTAAGAGTTCCGCGTTTGTCGCATTTCTAAAAAGTGTTACATTTTCTCAATATTTAATTTAGTTTTCTGATTACTTTACTAAATGAGTCTCTTGCCGATCTCGCCTCTGCTATTCACTTGAATAGGAGTAATTAACAACCTGTTGGTCGCTCATCTTGTTTTAACTGTGAATACATTTGCTGACACATCCAGTTTCTTTAATTAATGTTTGGTTACTTAATTTACTAGAGGTGCGATCGGTCGGCAAGAAACCGCTCGTTAACACTTTCTAGCTATTCACTAGTTTAATTTTGTTCGGTAGTTTTAATTTAGTGTTATTTTAGTTGTACCTTTCTCCGCCAAGCAACGAACACTTTTGACAATAAACTCGGAAAGTTAAGTTAGAAATTTTATTAGGTTGCGCTATCCTCAAAGGACTTTATATTACTTTTCACATCTTGGTGTTAGCGCACTTATTATACTCTGTAAACAATAGACGCTTGTACAAATCGTATATAAACAACCGCTCTTGTAATGCTTTTTGCGACTTTTTTTGCTTGTTTACAAGCGAAAATAGGAGAATAGCAGTTATGTGGGGCAAAATTTGGAACATTCTTGTCTACTCTCAAGGGACTTTTTTAATTTCTCAAGGGAATATTTTAATTTCTTAAGGGATTACTTTCCGCTGTGGGTGATCACGCGATCTCGTGGAAAAAACGTGACTTGTCACATTTACAAACGTTATATAACAATGTTAAAAGTGACATGTCAGCTTTCTTATCTCAACGCACGTGTGTCTGAAAGGCGATCTATAAAAAGCGTCGCACAAACAATGGATTGCGTAACTAAAACACGAATAAATAGCCACTAGCACTTACATCGTTTAAAAATTACAAACGTCAAAAATAAACCATACCAAAAAACTTGCTCTTTTCAAAGATATTATTGAAGTTAAAACAAATGCAAGAGATGGGGGCTTCTTTTAAGGCTTCTTTTTTAGGCCAAATTTGGTCGCTACAAGCGCCCATTCTATTTCGTCATCAGCCTAGGTCGTTAGGGACGTGACCTCGCGTTGACAGCAATGTTGCATGAATCGGCTTTACAACATGCGATCGTATCTACGCAGTTCGAGTGGAATTCCAGTCAAAGACAGCAAAATTCCTTCGTATTTCATCTTCAAATATAATTCGATAGCATTCACTGTATATATGGCTTTTGTTTAATCCTTCTTAAGCCCACGAAGAAGCTGTCTTGATATCCGACCCTCGCATAGACTGTCCACAGCCCTCTATTTTTCGTGTTTTTCGATCGATGAGCGCTCGGTGAGAACGGCGAGAGACCTGGACGCCAGCACAAAACAGAAGAAGCAAGAGGGTGGGGGCGGGGAGCGAAAAAACGCCTGACTCGTCCCCAGTCGTCTTCATACAGCACGCGGCAAATATACAGCGGAGGGAGAGATTGCCGCGTGCTATATGAAGACGACTGGGGACGAGTCAGAAAAAACGCAGCTTGAGTGTATCGATTTGTTTACGCAATGTTTTCTCGGACAGTAGTCGGAAATATCCGTATTTTTTCGTGCTCTTTCGTGGAGCAATCGTAACGATACGGCCTTGAACACATTGAACAGCGGTCTACCTATAACAATTCAAATATGGCGTCACAAAAACAAAGCGTCGAACGCATATTTTGCTGTTTCATTTGCTAATTTCGCTGCCGTAATCGACTGCCTCGAAAGGTCCTTGCAATTTTAAAGTATAGAATTGTCAGATCTCGGTGAAATTTGCACTGTTTATTTGTGTAATGTTGAGGAATATGTGTATAAATACCCGGCGCGGACGAGCCATTTCTGACAAAATTATATGGCTGCATTTCCTCCGCGAAGATAGGAAATTGTTAAACTAAACTACAAAGCAACCGTAATGATAAGTTCGAAGAACAATGCGCAGGATAAACCTTCGACTCATACTTCATGCAAAAAAAGTCGGTATCTCGAAGAGACTTTGATTCGATTACATTGTCGATTACGAAGTTAGTAAGAATAAACCGCTGTTGGAACCAAGCTGAGTTGTTGCTGTTGCTGTCCGTCCAGTTCGTGGTTAGATCCCGGTACCCAAGAGTGTAACGGCTCTTCCTTGCAAAGCGAGTGCCCCGTTTGAGTCTAATCAGTCAGTCTCGCCCGTTCCTCTATACGCTCAGACAAGGAAAACCTACCGTTACAAGTGACCGGTCCCGAATGTATAATAATACAAAAATAAATAAAAAAGAAAAAGTTCAAAGCTTTTATTTTTGAATAGATTACAACGAAATCACAGTGTCTATTTTTGTCCCTTTTAATTCTAGCACCCATCTACCGGCTTGGCGGCTTTTCCCTCGAGGAGTCGAGGATATGTCAGTCTCTAATAATTATAGGGAAAAGGAAGTTGTATCTAAGGCGCTCCAGGATATTTTAAATTCAGTGAATTTTATTTTAATATCGTCAAAGGAAAAGCTGCCATGTCATCCGTTTCGGTCGCAGATTTTGCGTCATTACACTCATATATATTTTTTTAACTTTCCTCATTGGGACAGTCAGTGACGTATACATGCCATTAATTACTGGTCTTCGATTAAAAGGAACTTTTTGGCGATATGTACATGATTTATTGCACAGTGCGTTTAAAAATGTAAGTCATCCACGGACGTGGATTTTGCTCACGGCTCATATCTATGAGGAAAAATAATTTGAACTATGTTGAACTTTTTGTCCGGACGTTTAATAGTCGAAACCGCAAAGCCGTTCTGACATTTTGCCTATTTTATTTGCGCACGTAACTGACAAGTTAGAATTTGTGTCTGTCACGAAAATATTACACACCAGTGGAAATCAACATTATATAATATTTTTAACTGTTTGTGTTGTTCACTGTTACGCCGAAAGAAGCTAAAAAAGCCTTGCCATATGCGGTCTAACCTGTGATGGCGTGCTTTTTTGTCACGAAAATTAGGCTAAACTCATCACCCCTTCACAAGCCAACACAGCAGTCAAACGTATTCAAATTTATGAAATCCGCTACCTTCAATCAAGCCACAAACTTAATTCACCGAAAAGTGAAAGTTTTGCCAGCGGTACACCGAAACGCAAAACCGGAATTTCATCATTGTTCCTCAACAGTTCTGTCGTCTTCGCCGTAAGTGGCATGGGTTGTGTCGTAAATTATTAAGCCCCGACCACGAACCTTTCAGTTTGCTAAAAACATTTTCCTCTGCCCACGGGCTGATGTCTCATAATTTATAGGTCTTGGATTTCGATGTTGACAGGTTGTTTCATTTTCTGAATGTTCTGTTCGTTTCTACTAAACTGCTTGTGAGCTAAAATTCCCTTTTGACGGTGCCTTTTACATGGAACCCCTTCATGCCGTTTGGTCCTAGTTCTGATTTTAAGACATTAAAGAGTGTACTTTACATATTTCACTGACAAGACAGCTCAAAGCAATTTAAAAAGCAAGGCACTGTGTAAATACAGTATAGAGAGTTTTCATGGCCAATATTGGTAATTTTTATTTTAGTATTATTTTGACTACGACCCTTTGCCCTTTTGTGGCATAAATGTTTATAGAGATTATAAAAGGGGTTTACCCTAGCCTGCGCTGCAGACGTAACTTAACCCCGGTCAGATTAAATCAGGATTTAGTTTCGTCGGCGGCGCAGGCTAGGTTTACCCCCTCCCCTCGGAAGTTGCGGAAGTGGAGTTTTGTTTTTGCGCTTGACCGCTGTCACCGACGTTGATCACGCGAAAATCGCGCGGAATCGCCTGATGTTTGGTTGACTGACGAGGCCGTGCGTAACCTGATTTGTCGGAAGGTCCGAGTTCGACTTCCACTTCGTCGTCTTTCCAGTCAGTGGCTAAGTTTGAAAAGGCTATTCCCCAGTTGAAGAATAGTTGTTTTGTCAGCGAGACGAATTTAGCAGTTGCAATTATCAACCAAAACGTTATCGTGGCGAAAAAATTTTGCACAATATAACAAATTTTCACTTGAAGAAAAATTTCACATGTTTACTTGCAGTTATACCCGAGACTAAAGGTCGGCACACAAGTCTTCATGTGAGCTCGAGCTAAACATTTTCTTCCAAAATTGTGTCACGTGGACAAAAATTTTGTCCCGGCGACTCTGTGGACGAGAGTGTGCCACGTTCAATGATACAGGAAGACTTATTCATTTTACTCTAAAACTAAAAAGTATTAAATACTTGAAAAAATGCACATAAATCGACGATGGCGAAATAACACTTCAAAAGAAACGTGATCGCATGTATAACGCTTAGGGAATGTTGCAACGTGGACACATTCCATAAACGACGTGTTGTCCTTTAACACGTTTATGTTCTCAACAGTCTCAAGCGCTTCAATATTCGTAACATTTTCAGTAGGTCAAAGATTTTATACATCTTGGCGAGAAACTATCAAATGTTGATCAATGTTGCGTTATTTGAAGTCCGGCCGACGAGTTGGCCGAATGGGAGTATGGGTCTGGTCACCGATAAGACGAAACCACGAGTAGAGTACTTGGGCCATGGCCGCGCCCCGGGGGGGGGGGGGAGTACTCAAAAAAGTTTTATACGGGGAGGCTCCGCCCCAATTGCAAGTTCTAGCCCCTTACCCATTTATATACCATTTTTGACAGAAATTATACCCCTTTCGTATACCTAAGAGACATGGCGTGTACTTAAAATAGGACGTTTTCTTGTCATTTTTATGTAGCGCTTAATAAATTAAAATAATACAGCCATAAATTGCGTCTGTTCGAAATATTTTAATAAAAGGCCCTTTTAAATAGCCAAATGACAGATTTCCGTACCCTTTCATATACTTAAACTCGTGAAATCCCTACCCTTTTATATACCCGAAGCCTGAAAAAGGTACCCCTTTCGGGCGGAGCTTCCCCGTATAGGCCATTATAGGGAGTACCCCCCCCCCCCGGGGACCGCGCGGTTAATAATTACACTTGGAATTTAAAATATACGACCGTACCGTTATCTTGATCCATTAATTACGCTCCATCGAGTGAGGATTGGCTCTGGCTGATCACTAACAAAAGAAGAAAGTCGGGGTTCAGGAATGATTTGAATTTCCTTTTGCTTTTATTTGAGCTCAGTAATCTTATCGGTAGCTTCCCACGCAGTCGTTCTTAGGGGCGATCGTGTTTCACTCCTCCCCACTAGGAGTGAAACACGATCGCCCCTAACAACGACTGCGTGGGAGGCTAGCTTAAAAGGCTTCCGTACCAAATATGGTCATCATGACAATAGAAGACAAGGAATTGTGGGATAGGGGACTCCCCCATGTTTCGCTTTCAGTTCCGTACCTGCTTCGACTTCGTGGTCGTTGTACGTGTGTACTTAAACGTTGATACGATGGTGCCAAGTCAGCACAATGCACGTTAACTATGACTCGTTCTTTTTCTCTCGAGGAGCAGTCCTCTCTGTTTTCACGTGAAAGCTCATTCGACCCAAGTTCCATCGGTCTAAGCGAGTTACGTTTTTCATCACATGAGGAACCAAGGTCTGAGGGCTATGACGAGTACTTTGATCCGCCGTTGGAAAGCAAATATGAATGTCCAATTTGTCTTCTGGGGCTGCGAGAACCCGTGCAAACAAGTTGCGGCCATAGGTTCTGTAGAGGTTGCATTGTACGTTCTATAAGGTAAGCTTTAAAAGTAGACCTGAGTTAAGTTTGGTAATTTTGGCCGACTCAACGACAAACAACTTCATTTTAATAAATTAAGCTTATTTCGTTACCTTGATGCAGTGTCACCATCTACCACGTCTACCACACTGGCCACCAAATGGTTACACCCAAGACATATATTTTTTTCGGGAAAGATTTCCATACAGGCTACATGTACAGCCCATACTTAATTATGCATTCAAGTTATTATTGAATAGAACGAAAGTCGCACGAAAGTGTCAAAATTGTATGCATATAGGGTTATACGGAAATCTTGCTAAATTTCGTTCATCTACTGCCAAGCCAAGCAAACACCACACCTCTACAAAAACGGCTGTCTGTTGTGGCGCCGTTGGTTTAGCTTTTTTCCGCTGGGCCACTAAGGAAATGATGAACATGTGTAATGTCTAAAAACCTCTGTCAAAATACACACTGCATATAGATACAGTGGAAGGCTTTTTGGTGGTTTTCTATGGTAACCATTTTGAAAGTAAGGCAAAGTAGTAGGGCAGTGGTAGTCAATCGATAAATCAATAATCGAAATTAAACAACCAATAGTAATTGTACATGTAGATATCAGATACACAGTAGTCAAATGATTTGGGGTGATGGGGTTTACCCCTTTTTATATGCATGCTTGGTTAATTAGTACTACACAAATAACTGTAAATTTTGGACTCTTGTAACTAAAGAGTTTTCTTTACTTAATCACAGGCTAATGCAAATGTAAGTCCACCATCAATAAAATGTCAGACTTGTGCTTATTCAAGCACTGTTCCTAGAAACTGAAACTGCAATATCATCTTTCAGTTTCAAATAAAAACATCATGCCACGGGTACAGAATTATAAGGCTGCCCAATGAAATTCTTTTCCCTCTGGTTTACTGTCACTATTTAAAAATGTGTCAATTGCTCACCAGTTATTGACTTGTTTAGCAGGGAAAACCCCAAGCCATCTACATGTTTTCGTTTCTAAACGGGACTATCAGATGGGATTTTTTTTCACACAGTATTTTTAGATCCTTATTGTTTTTTAAATAATTTTATGGTTGTTAGTTTTAAACATTTCACAGGCTTTTCTTTGCATTGGTATACTGTTAACATTGCCCTTTATCACTTTTTAAGGGATGCTGGTCCAAAATGCCCGGTAGATAATGAGCGTTTAAGTGAATCACAGGTCAGTGAATGTTGTCGATAGTTGTTGTGATGTATTTAAGGTCATAATAACCTTATAGTTAGCCAAAACTTGATCAAGTTAAAACTTTTGTATGAAAGACACAAGTTATCAGAAACTTAAACTTGGAAAATTCCGTATTCTCTTAAGTGTAGCTCTCACTCAGTAATTTTATCTTGAACAATCATACCTTCTGAAGGAAAATACTGTATTCAAAATAATTGGTGTTCACATCCATATTTAGTCAAGGTATTCAACTAAGTTCTGAAACATGTGATATGACAATTTTACTGCGAGTCATCGGCAACAGCAACTTTACTGAAATGCAGGTGATATTTGATTATTCTCTTAAATATTCTTATGATCACATCTGAGTTAATGCCCTTATAAATATAGTTATGTATTTTTCATTTTTACTGTATTCGGATTGATTATTAGAGAAATACTAACGTAATTTTAGAAGTGTATTGTGTGGTTCCAGAAAATATCCATATCCCCACCACGGAGGGAATTGGAAATTCCAGAGGGGTGGGGGGGTCAAGGGCCCAGGAAATTCCGAAGAGGAGGGGGGTTGCCAGTGGAATTATGTTTCCAGACGGTCAAGTTTGATGCAGTGCAAACTAATTTCAAAAATCGTTTCTTACCTACTCTACAAATGTTTTACATAGCAAAAATAGCACTCTGGGTTCTTGATTCACAATCGCTTTACATTTAAAACGGGTTTTCTTTCTCCTGAAAGCACACTGAAAGCAAATAATTTCACTGAAATCCTCCATGTTCGTTCGTCCGCCATTACTTGTTACCAGTCCCCCGAAACTTGTCACGTGGTTTGACCGAAAGGCACTGGTGTCAAGCGTTGCTTGTTTCACGTTCGATCGAAGGAAAATCGTCCTTGTTTGTGAAAAGTTTCATGTTTATTAGCGATGAAAATATTGTTATGATGTCAGAAACTCGAGATTAACATGGTTTTGTTATTTCTGGCTATTTGTTTGTAATTTTCCTGTTAAATTTTGCTTTCTCAGCGAGCATTAGCGATTTTGCGATCACGTTTACGGTGAATGTTTATGGTTTTAATGTATCAACACTTCAAATCCGTGTTCTGATACATTTTAATTGCGGTTTTCTAAAGCGATTGGAATGAAAAGGGATGGATGGTTATACAACAAGGTAATTTGACAAGTGACTACCAGATATTTTGTTTGATTACTTTTGAGGAAATTTCTTATTTTGTCTTCAGCAGTATATGTAACGTATGTATCGTTCTAACATATCTTCCGATCGATCAGTTATACACTGTAACTGTTTACAAGAGAGGTGGCCTAAAATTTAGAGCATTGTACAATTTATCTTTTTTTCCAGAGGGGCTGGGGGGTACGCAATATACTTTTGGAAATTCCGGAGGGGTGGGGGGGTTTATTTTTCTTAACAAAAACGGAAATTCCAGAGAGGTGGGGGGTCTTACGTGAAATACCCTCCGTGGTGGGGGTATGGATATTTTCTGGAACCACACATTATTATTGTCATGATATTTTGACTTCCTCTAGCTATATTCTGGTATAGGTCATCTTGTTGTTTTGATTTTTCTCTGGGTTAAAATATTCAGAGTAATGTAAAAAACCCACATATTATAACCCTGATTTTTTGGCAACAGGCTTAAATGGTTCTTATAATGGATGTTTCTCTTGAAATCAGGCTGAACAGGTTCCTATGACAGGATTAAAACAGTTCTTTCTTTAATATATAGTGTATGATTTTAAAATCTGTTGTTATTCGAATCTGTACTACCCGGTATTTCTGTTGCATGGATTTAGTTTTTGTACTCTATTATATGTTTCCAGTGGCTCCAAAAGCACACTTTGGCCAGCACCGGTGTTTTCCGATCTTTAGTAATTTTTTATATACAGTAATTAAGAACCTCTTTCATTTTTTCAGGCTGCAATGGTTCTTATATATTATTTGGCCCAATTTCAGCGTGAAGGTTTTTAATCTGCAACTTTTAAAAGCTGTGTTTGTCAGTGTTTGGCATTTTAGAAATTCCTCCACCAAATCAACAGTCGGGACTCAAATTATTTGAAAGTGAACGTCTCGGAAGCGTTACCGAAAAAAGTGCTTACAGCGATGTGTTTGAATCAGGCAATTTATAGTATGTGTAAAGCTGGCTGATTCCGGTTTTGCAAACCATGGTTTGGTAGAATGTTACAGTTGTGCCAAGCGAAGCATGCCCCCCTAGATATCATTATGAATCCGTTAGTCAATTTCAAGAATTCATAACTGCTGATCAATGTTTGAATCAAAAATTAGTTTCTGATCACGGCCACCTGATTTGAAACAAAGAGAAGGCGAGAATTTAAATTTGAAATGATCTCTAGTGGGACATGCTTCGCTTGGCACAATAATTTGGATTTGATTTAACCTTCTCACAAGAAAATCGTCTGACAGGCTGTTTTGTTTTAGTTTGAAAATCATCATAAAGTGCCTGTCAACATAAATGTGAATTGATGTTGGCCACAGTTATCTGTCTCACTCAGTTTCATGTCACGGGGGGTGGGGGGGGGGGGGTGTTCCAGATGGGTGTCTGCATTCAGAAAATATTTATTAAAACAACTACAAATGTAGCTACAAAAGTTATTCTCAATCCAAAATTAATGAATGAAGAAATTACTTTCATCTATATTGGAGTAGAAGTTTTACATTCTGTCAAGTATTTAAGATGTAATTCAATTTTTTTTAATTTACCACGATAGTGTTATTGTATTGCTTCAGTGAACATGCTTCACCGATTTGCATTAAGTTTCTCGTCTGGTTTAACCGCCCCGAGAAAAATACAAGTTATTTTGTATGCATGCATAGTTCCTTTGAAAATTATCTTTCAGTTTAAAATAAACCAATTTCGATATATTAGCATTCTAACATGGCATCAAGAAATTATTTATTCATCCCAAATCCTTGGTGTGATTTCATTTGTTTTTGTAACCTAAGCCTTGGCGTCATGTTAGAATTTGAAATGTGTGAATAGTATTAACGCCTGAACTAAGCCCCTGCACATGAAATCATGCCAGCTAGCAGGTTACTGAATTGAGTTTTTGTCCACTTGAATCCACCACTGGAGGGATATGGTAAAAAGAAAATCCAAGTTATATAATTAAAACAAGCACATATGTGAAGTTACATGTAGGTTTGAAAATTTCAGAACTGAACTTCTGAACATGCTCTTGCATCTTTTCCACTGACTGTAAATTGAATTTAGGATTAATGGAAATCCGGCAGGAGCTTCATTGACTTGGAAATCTGGTTGGGGGTGGTGGGTGTAGTTGTCCTGGAAATCGGGTAGGAGGGGGGGGGTGAATTTTGTCTGGGATAACCCATATTGAAGATAACAGTCAGTTTTCTTTTAGATATTTTAACCAGAGAAAGTTTTCTATTTTTACTGTAATAAATACTGGTTACAGGCTTTCGACTTTCTTGGTTTTTGTTTTGCTCCTATTTGGCCTCAATTTTTGTATGAGACCAACAAATTAATTGCAAAACATTTCCTGCAAAAAAACCCCTGCGTTTCTGACATATAGCAGCCTATTGCAATTGTTTTCTTGAGCCAGAAACCAATATTAAGAAACCTGTTGCTCATCTGAGCAATGAAATCAGTGAAGGATGTCACCCTCTGGTTATTTGTTCCAGTAGAGTTAATTTGTTAATTAGATAAAACTTTCTGTGTTCAAGTTACATGTATACTGTTTTTTAGGTTATTTCGTACTAAATTACCATTTACCACAAGCACTAATTAAAAATAAACTGCCAAAATGACGGGGAGGAGTATTGTTGAAAACCAAAGATTTTTTTCAACAGTTCTCTGCTTTCAAAGTAATAAAAGCATGAATACCTTTCATACTTCTGGAATGTTCATTGTGCACATGCATGCACAACCACAAACAAAAGAAGTAGAAATTTACTTGGGATTTTTAGCGATGACATCAGGCATCGCTTATGCCATCAGGCCGTGGTGTCTGTTTGCCTGTTTTTCTGTCGCGATCTACCAATCAATAAAATGAACAGAAATCAAGTTTAACTCCACAAGAAATTGTCTCGAATAACGCAAAAGCAAAATAAGCAGAATCTCTAAAATCTGATACAATGGGCCAGTGTTAAGCACTGTTTGACCGTACTTGCATGTGTACCGTATTTACTTGAATAAGCGCCGCCCCCGAATAAGCGCCGCCCTTGAATAAGCGCCGCATTCGGGACAAAAAAGTTAATAAGCGCCGCAGTCCCGATGCGGCGTTTACTCAAGGAATTCTGTATAAACAAAAATAGCACTACAAAGAAGCTCTGAAACAGCCTTGGAAATTCCTTTTCATCATAAGCGATGTTTCGCAGTTCAAAGTTATGTTTTACTGCTCGCCTATCAAAAATTCTAACAACGTTCACAACGTTAACGTTGTGAAGGCCCTAAACTTTGTCGGGACAGCAAGCGTAACTACTCTCTTCTGTAAAATACGAATCCTGACAATCAAAAGTTCCTTCTTTTATTTACTATAGAAGTTTCGTTTAGATTAGATTCTTTGTGACGTCCGAATTTTAAATAAGCGCCGCCCTCGAATAAGCGCCGCACTTGTGGCGCGAAAAATTAAATAAGTGCCGCGGTGCTTATTCGAGTAAATATGGTAGTCATTTACCAGTTGACATGCTACAACTTGATAACACAACTTGTAATGAACAACAACAACAGGCAGTCCAAAAATTAAAAAAAAAACTTAAAATAAAAAAAAAGAAATGAAATAAAGTAAAGTTAAATGCGTCTCCATAACGGGTCTATAACAACCGATCGCATTAATTTGAATTTCAACAGATCCTCACAATGCTGATGTGTGTAATCACTAACATTGCTTCTGATATCAAAAACGTAAGCTGTTAGTGGTTCGCTTCCCCCCCCCCCTGCAAGTTGTCAGCTCCCTTGTGAAATGTCACTGCTTCTGCATGCGCCGCATGCTGTTTATTTTTTTTTTAAGTTTAGTGGCGAGTAGGGGTTGTGTATGCCATCACAGAATGTATCTTGGTATTAACCAGGTGGTCTGGGACAAGCTCCTGCAATCTTTAGTGGTCATAAGTTTTACCCATAAGACCAGGAAGAGAAGGAGGGAAGGGTGAGATGTCGAATGTGTTAAGGAAGGGCTTGGTAGGGTGAAAGGCTGAAGGGAGGGGAGGGTAGGATAATATTTTCACTTGGTTGAAATGAAGTAATTAATTAATCAAACTTGATCATGCGTGCCATAGTTTTTATTTTATAGGTGCCTCAATTTTTAATTCTTTACCTTTGACTTTAAGAAACATTAATTCTAGACTTTTATTTAGGAAAGCGTTGGGAGATTTTTACTTGTAATATTTTATTGTGGTTTTTTTTTTAAGGTTTTTAACTTAGTGCATGATCCGCTTTTTATACAATTTTCATTATATATTATATATTTAGTATTTTAGTAATTTTAAATTTTAAATTTTTAATTAGCAGGACCCCGTTGATAACAGTACGCATGTACTGAAGGGTTATCCTGGATAAACATTCGATTATTATTATTATTATTATTATTATTATTATTATTATTTATTTTTTAGAACTACCTTACAATAAAAGGAATATATGTGAACTTGTGCAGAGAATTTAAATTATGAAATTTGCAGAAGAATTTCTTTCTAAGAATCTGTTCATTTGTTATGGGGTGGGATGGGAGGGGGTGCTGGTGCAATTTGATAGACAGTGCCTGTAATACATAATGACCCCACTCTTCATTAGACATTTTTACCCCAGCCCCTTGAAATTTTAAAATTATGTTTGATATGATCCCCCTCCCCCAAAAATGATAAAGTGAAGTTAAAACGTATACAGCTTAACTTAAAGAATATCAAGTAAAATTGCAGTTCAAAGTGATAATGCTAGGAAGGTCAGGGAGGGGGGGGGGGCTGCTCAAAACCCAAAAACTCTCTGTGGAATAGGTAGGGAAGGTTTATGGCAACAATAGGTTCATAATTATACTGTGAATTCAAATGGACGTGTGGTTTTTGTAAATTGTACAATTATTTGAATGGCTTGCTCTTATTGTAGCTCTATCCGGACAATTTTGCAAAGCGAGAAATGTTGTCTCATGAGGTGTTCTGTCGAATGAAAAAACAACATGGCTGTCCATGGAAGGGAACCCTTGGGAAGTTGGAGGTATGTAGCAGAAATAATAATAATAATAATAATAATAATAATAATAATAATAATAATAACAAGCTAAAAACTGGCTACCCTTTAGTGCCCCAGGACCATGGTTTGGTCTCGGCGCTAAGGACTTTAAGCAAACATTACATAAAGAACATAACAATAATAATAATAATAATTTGGGTGGCTGTAAGAAGGGGATCCACTGTTAAGATTCTATGTCATTTGTACATGTAGTATGTTTAGTACTAAGTTACCATTTCCACACTACAGGAACATTTAAATGAATGCCCATTTGTTGAGGTGGATTGCCCCAAAGGATGTAAACAAAAACTAAAAAGAAAAGATCTTCAACAACATTTGGAAAAAGATTGCCCCCTCAGGACAATACCTTGTAAATATTGTACAGAGGATGTACCATGGAATACACTGGAGGTTTGTTTAAAATTTGGTTTGATTACTATTTTATCCTGGAAAAAATTGGCTTTAACCCTTAACATCCCAAAAATAATTGACATGTATCTTCTTCTGTACATTACTCATATACATGTATTGTCAAAGAGACTGTTGATACAGTGGTAAAAACTATGTTGTCTTGATTTATCACCAAATGTTAAGATAGTTTTTTAATTAAAAAATGTATACATCTGTGATGCAATACATCAAAAGAGAGAGAGAGTGTGTGTGTTTCATCACACTTCAAAACACAGAAAAGAGTTTGATGTGCAGTAGAGTATTTTTGACGAAGTTCGAGGTGTTTGGAAATGATGGGATGAAACCCTCCAGTGTTTGATATACATGTATCTTCTCATTCGAAACTAAAACTTATAAAAATCTGTGCTAGTTAAGATTACATACGCAAACCACTGTCCCACTTCATATTTCCTTTGTTTTACCTTGAGTTTGAGTTTGAGAAGTATTATTTCAATTTGTATAATATTATACACATTCAATTTACATGTCATTACATTTTGGCCTTTCACAAGTTCACTCTGCCTTACAAATAACTAGTCTATTGGTTAAAATATTGCGTTGTAATATTGTAAAAGTTATAGCAGAAAAACTTAACTTTAAGTGGTCCCTTTTTCAGGATCATTATGAAACTTGTCCCAAATACCCACAACAGTGTGAAAATTGCAAAAAGGAAAACATACCAAGAGATAAGGCAAGTTATTTTATGTCAACCAAAAGTACATGTAACAGAAGGACTGCAGATCATATATCAGATATCTTTTTATTTTTATGGCTTTTAAAGTGCTACTACGATCAAATTTTCGATTTCCATATTTTTACATTTTCGTGTTCAATATATTTTATGGCCGCCATTAAACAACCTTGTTCCAAGGCTTGGTTGCGAATAGGAAGAAAATGACGTCAAAGGCTAAAATACCTCACGGGTTGAAATTATAATAACAATATGTATTGAAAATCACGCGAAAAGTAACAAAAACTTTGGGCTTGTTTTTCGTGCAATTTTCTATGCTGATTGTTATTCTAATTTCAACCCGTGAGGTATTTTAGCCTTTGACGTCATTTTCTCCCTATTCGCAACCAAGCCTTGGAACAAGGTTGATTAATGGCGGCCGTAAATTCTCTGGAATAAATGTTATAATACAACGACTTCTGATTTTCGTAATGGATAGAAATTTGGCAAGGTGAGTAAGAAAGTCTAATTGTTCACGACAATGTAAAATATGAAGATCAAAAATTTGATCATAGTAGCACTTTAATAGCTGACAAGAACTTTCAGAATATGTGGCGAAGTTCACCAGCTGCTGGCTCTTATATACCAATCCTGTACATGTATTTATTTTACAAATTCGCCCTACGGCAGGTGAGTTCACAAAAGAACACTAAGTCCCCTACAAGGTGGACCCACCACCAAACCATCCCCCTAAATGTATTGTGATGGGAGACGCAGTGGCCTAATGGTTTGCGCACTGGACTTCAGATCAAGTGGTTCTGCGTTGTGTTTTTGGACATGACATGAGTTCACACTTATAGTGCCTCTCTCCACCCAGGTGTACAAATGGATACGGGCAAAAGAATGCTGGGGTAACCCTGCAATGGACCAGCGTCCCATCCAGGGGGAAACTAGGATAAGCTCCAACTGCATTTCCCACTTGGCTTGATGCAGACTTTACATGACTTTACCTTACCTGTATTCTGAGAATGACAACTTTTGAGTGGGATTATATGAAGTAGTGACATGATTATATTACTTTGCATTTCATAGATGAAAGAGCACTTGGAAAAAGAATGCCCTGTAGTGGAAATCAGATGTCCTTTCCACATTGTAGGATGTACATTTGAGGTGAGTTAACTAAATTCACATTGCGGCTGTGAACTCTGTTCATATCACTCTGAAAAAGAATGCAAACTATAATTTATCATAATTATTATAAGAGGTGCAGTGGCGTAATGGTGGTGTGCTGGCCTCCAGATTGAGTGATCCAGGTTCTAGCCCTGGCTGGGGCACTGGGTTTTGTTCTAATCTTGGACAAGACACTTTACTCTCAAAGTGATTCTCCCACCCAGGTGTTATAATGGGAACTAGTGAATTTCATGGTAACCCTGACTAGCATCCAATCCAGTGGAAAGCAGAAATAATCCTAGACACTTCATGCTACAGAAACTGGGATAAGCTCTGGCTTGATGGGCCATTAGTAGGCTCAAACACAGACTTATTATGATACATGTAAATTATATTTTCCTCGCGAAGCGAGGCCGAAGGCCGAGCGTAGCGGGGTGTATAATTTTGTCCCTCAAAGGGATCAGGCGGGATGAAATCTCGTGTGGAGTTTACGGTCATATATATTTCTATATATATTTGTGAGCTTGGTGTGTGGCGGAAATGACGTCACACGGCCGCCGCGCGCTGGTGGCCTAATGGTAAGGCGTTGAACTTGAAATCAGATCTTCGGACCTGAGGTCGGGGGTTCGAATCCGGCTAGGGTTTTTTTTTTTCTTTTTTTTTTCTTTTTTTTTTTTGTGGGTTCGAATTCTGAGCCTTTTATTTTTATCGTTTTTCTTTTTGAATTAAAATAACATTGATTTCCACATAATACTCCCTCAACGCCTATTCAGGCTATAAACCTTTCATCACCATCAGGGGCGCGCGGGCGGAGGCTTCGAATCCTCCTGCCGTTCGTTCTTTTTTTTTATGCCATCAAATAAATGTCCAAAATGCGACTATCCAATAATTTGTCGCTGATTTTGAAAATAGCCTGCGCTTCCCAACGCTTTCTACCTCTTTACGAACCAGAAAAAGCCACCATCTTTAAAGCGGAGTAGACCCTGGGAACGAGGGTGTCGCGGCCATGCCCGTTGAAATAAAATTCCTAACAAATATATCTTCCTGCCTACTGTGGAAAATTGAATATGTACAATTCAATTAATGTTCAACTTCAAATAATCCACTCCTTATTTATAACATCCCCCCCCCTCCCCAACCCAGAGCTTCGCGAGGCCCTGCGAGTCACGTATTACTAGTTATATATATGTACATGTACTGTGGAAAGTACTGCTTTGAGTTTTCCTTACCAGACTTATACATTGTCGAGTATGCAAGTGATAAGAATAAGATCAACAAATAGGTTACATTGTGTAATGTGCTATCGCAACAAGATTCTCAATCATCCTGCCATAAGCCCATGTTTGTTGACTGCAACTACAGTTTTAACCAAAGGGTGTCATGTCTTACTTATGCTTGCCGCTCCAAACAATCATAAAACATACTTGGCTGTTGAGACTTCCTGTAAAAACCCTTATAAGTTTGTTCCATATGTAATGGTAATATACTTATCTACAGTACATTTTTGCAATTTAAGTTAGCAGTGAGATCAGACATCAGCATGTAAAGGCGCCTATGGCAGCAGCTATCAGTCTACTTATGGTCTCACCCCTCCCACCCAACCCATGTACATGTAAACAGGCCAGACCACAACACCAGGGACTATGCCCCTACTCTTTTCAAATAGTGATATGGGGTGTAGGAGAGGGAAGGTTTGGGTTGGAACCCACAACCTCCTGCTCTCCAGTCTGGTGCCCCCCCCCCCCCCCCCAAAAAAAAAAAAAAAAAAAAAAAAAGAGAGACTGAGCAATGATCCTGAGCATGGAACATCTGCCTTTATGTTGACTGTTGTCCAATAAATTGAAAACTAGCTTCAATTAAAATCCCCTTTTAGGGAAAACGATCAGACGTCTTTAAACATGTCAAGGAACAGATGCCCAACCATATGATGGACATGGCCAAGAAAGTGGCAGAGGTCATATCAGAGCCAAGCAGTGAACAGGCTGGAGCTCACAGAAGTGCTCCACAAAGGCGCACAAGGGGTGGAATGTTACCTCATCCTCAAGAACAGGCCAGCCAGGAAGGATATTTGGTTGAACTATCAACCAGGACCCAGCATCAGCGAAATGAGATTGATGAAATGAGGCGTATTATCACCGCACTTTCTAACACAGTACATCATCTGGAGAGGCAGGTGGAGGAAGCTCGCATCAGGCAGGAGAGACCAGTACAAGAACTGACTCTTCGGTAAGTGTTATTTTGCAGATAAGTCTAAAAGAAGTTTAGTTTTCAAGAGAGTTCTGAAATACCGTAGAATTCCGGTTATAAGCCCTAGGCTTATACAACTTCGTAAGGGTTTTTGGGTGGGCTTATAAGCGGAGGGGCTTATATTCGGGAGGGCTTATAAGCGGAAGGAAAAAAACGTTTCGAAATAAGCCTAGAGAGTGTTGATCGAAATACGTTTTTAAGTTAAAAACGCACAAGAAAGCAACATTTAGCCCTGTTCAGTACTGTCATCGGGTAGAGGGGAGCTTTTATCCGGGGGGGGGGGCTTATAACCGGATGTATTTTTTTGTTTCCAGGTTGATGGGCCTATAACCGGGGGGGCTTATAAGCGGGGGGGCTTATAACCAGAATTTTACGGTACTTGTTTCAATGCTGAAAGGGATTAAATGTCAACAAGACGTTTTCTATGCTACAAGCTTTGTTCTGATGAATTTCAAAACAGATAGATTAAAATGTCAATCTTCTCTTCGTTCTGGAAGCCAAACCATGTTTTTCGGAACCTTTGGGTTGAGGGAAGAAGAACTGACCATCATTCCAGGCTACAATATATAAACTACTGTACCCATAATTTAAATTGTTTCCTGGTTTTGTTTGCAGATTTAACCGTTATGAAACAAAGCTGTTAGAGTATGAAGGACGTGTTTGCAATGGATCTTATATCTGGAGGATAGAAAATTATCGGCAGTGTCGTCAAGATGCAATAAATGGAGTAATGACCGCTATACACAGCCCAGCTTTCCACACCAGCCTGTATGGATACAAGCTATGCATGCGAATCAACTTAAATGGTGTTGACAGCGGCGTGGGTAAGCATGTGGCATTGTTCGTGCATATGATGCAAGGCGATTACGATAACATATTGGAGTGGCCCTTTACTGGAAGAATTGCTTTATCAATCCTGGATCAGTCCGATGGAGCTGAATATCGCCAACACATCAGTGAAACTCTTGTTGCCAAGCCAAACCTGCTGGCATTCCAAAGGCCAACTGCCCCACGTAATTACAAAGGGTATGGCTATGTAGAATTTGCACCCATTGAGCAGATCCGTGAGCCTCAGTATGTTAAGAATAATACCATGCTAGTCCGCATTCAGATCTTTCATTAATTATATTCTGGTGCGGATGTAGGGAGGAACCTTCATGGCATGGAGGTGAAGGTTATAATCCATACCATGCCATTTATCACACAAGTTGAGACTGACTCTCGATTGTCCTGGGTAATGGTCTATCTCCACTTGTTTTGTCATAAATGATCTTTTCTCCATCCACAGAAGAGTACAATTAATGCAAAGTTTGTTTGTGGAAGTTCCAGTAAATTCTCTTAGCTTATGTAACCCATTGGGACATACACCTCAAAGAAGCATTGTATCACAAAATGATTCGGTGTTTTAGCTAAGACAGGGGTCTCAGGTCAAAATACCGACAAAATTGGTTACCTGACCTGACAAATAAGTAAAAAACTGGAACCATGCTGTTATTTGATGCCGAATTGTTTGCTTGCTCAGTTTTTGACCAGAGTTTGCTTTGTTCAACAAGTGGAGTGTTAAGAAATAAATTAAATTCATCCTGCTTGATCTTTTTATCACCTTTTTCTTGCCAAGACTTCGAGAGCTCATGTACTTAACAAGTGTGGTACCATCTCGAGTTTCAAGAAGTTAAGGTGGCTTCATAGTTAGTTAAAAGTGACACAATTAAAAATAAAGCGTTGGCTAGGCCCTCTAGTGGCCAGATCATGTGTCATTACGTAATAAATTGCCCTAAGATTGAAATGGTCAGGGTCAAAATTCATTTTCAAAAAAACAAAACATTGGCAGTTTGTATGGGGCTCACACCTGTTTTAGAACTATGAAGTCATTATTTTTCAGTAATAACTAGTAATAGGGGCTTGTAGTTGCCTACGTTAAGAAAGAGTGATAGCCTGGGATGAGCGAGGGTTTGCGAGGAACAAATCAAGACGTGTAGCAAATAAAATATGAGTCAAGATCGTGAAGTGTATGATCAAAATAAAGATTCACAAGGTGTAAAGATAATGCGAGGTTTACCCTGAGAGATATAAATTTTGTACCTTCTTTCCAGTTTTTTTCTACTACGCAGCAAACCATCTTTTCAAACTTTCCCACTCGCCCAGGCTGTCACTATTTACTTCAATGAGCTAAAAACGTTCAGGTTTTTGCTCTGCTTTACTGTTTAAGAAATGTTTAATTTGTGTTGCCTACGCCGTTTACTCTGAAAAGTGGAAGTTATCATGTTTGGAGGTCACAACTGATTTAGGTCTAGGGACAGTGAAATGAAGATCATGGTCAAGTAAGGAAAAGTAATCTTCTGACTCTCGTGCTCTTTTGAAATTTTCTTACAAAATAAACTGTAAAACTCAAAGTAGATTGACCAATCCACCAAGAGAGGCTTGTGAGAGAGGCGATGCCTTTCGTCACGGTTTTTTTTCAAACAAGCCATCATATCTGCTGCATCCTGCATCTTCCAAAAGCCGTGGATATGCATAGGATAAGCATAAGCTGTCGATACGCAGTGGATAAGCTGTGGATAAGCAGTGGATGCGCAGTAGATACGCAGTGGATATGCATAGGATAAGCATTGGATAAGCTTTGGATACGCAGTGGATACGCAGTGCATAAGCAGTGGACAAGCAGTGGATACGCAGTGGATACGAAGTGGATACGCAGTGCATAAGAAGTGGATAAGCAGTGGATATGCAGTGGATAAGCCGTGAATACGCAGTGGATAAGCAATGGATACGCAGTGGATATGCAGTGGATAAGCAGTGGACAAGCAGTGGATATGCATAGAATAAGCGTTGGATAAGCTTTGGATGCGCAGTGGATACGCAGTAGATACGCAGTGGATACGCAGTGGATAAGCAGTGAAAACGCGGTGAATACGCAGTGGATAAGCAGTGAATACGCAGTGGATGCGCAGTGGATATGCAGTGGATTCGCAGTGGATACGCAGTGGATTAGCGATAAGTAATGGATATGCAGTGCATAAGCAGTGGATACGCAGTGAATAAGGAGTCGATACGCAGTGGATAAGTAATGGATATACAGTGCACAAGCAGTGGCTACGCAGTGGATACGCTGTGGATACGCAGTGGATAAGAGTCGATACGCAGTGGATAAGTAATGGATATGCAGTGCACAAGCAGTGGATAAGTAGTGGATACGCTGTGGATACGCAGTGGATAAGGAGTCGATACGCAGTGGATAAGTAATGGATATACAGTGCACAAGCAGTGGCTACGCAGTGGATACGCTGTGGATACGCAGTGGATAAGAGTCGATACGCAGTGGATAAGTAATGGATATGCAGTGCACAAGCAGTGGATAAGTAGTGGATACGCTGTGGATACGCAGTGGATAAGGAGTCGATACGCAGTGGATAAGTAATGGATATGCAGTGGATACGCTGTGGATACGCAGTGGATAAGAGTCGATACACAAAAGAAGTGGTAGGTGACCCTGTGGAAGAAAGAACGTATTGGAATTTTGCCAATATTCAAAGAAGTACAAGTTAGGGGAAGGATAAACATATCGGACATTCTTGCCGATGCCTTTCGTCACGGTTACTTGAAACAAGTCATCATAGAATACCGCATCTTACATTTTTAAATTGCAAAAGAAGTGGTAGGCGAGCCTGTGGAAGGAAGAACGAATGGAAATTTTGGCAAAGTCTTGTAGATTTCCAATTCCCAATGCTTTTCACACAACATCGATCTGAAAACCATAAAGGAGTGAGGTCAGTGTTCATATGGCGATTATGGCATTGCTTTTCACAGTCGTGGTGATTTCAAACAAGCGTGGATTAAAACCTTAAACTTTAAATTGCCAAAGAAGTGGGAGCCAAGGCTGTGAAACAAAGTGCTTCAATGGAAATCTTGGGAGACAAGCAAGTTTGCAGAAGGATGTTCTTATGACAATCTCGACAATACTGTTTTATTCTCAGTAATTTTCATCAAGCTATAGATCACTGCAGCCTGCAGCTTAAAATTTCCAAAGATGAGTCGCTTTGTTTGCCCGTCTATGATTTCAAAATACTGCATACAACCAAAAACTGCAAGTACATGATGATCAGGAAGATGGAAATGGTGATCAGGTGCGTACCCTACCAACAGCGACCTTCGTGTTGAAGATTCCTTGGCTGTGAAGGTATCCTTTATTTACAAGAGCGTTCAACAATCAAGAGTGACTGACTAGAAAAACCAAAGCATTTGGCAATGTTTCAAAGGCAGAGAATTTTTTTTATTCATGAACCACACTATTGACAATAACATACTGAATCTAATCACAATACGATACGTAACACTACTTAAAAGATACTTGAGTTGCTTTAACACAGTATTTTTACTTGACTAATACTACAATATTTACATTATGATACTTCGTGGTACACTTCTAATTAATTAAACGTCACAGTTGTTTATAGGGCTGCACAATAAGGTTGCACAGAGAGATTCTTATGAAGTTATTGGTGATCGCAAATAAAAACTTGAAAAAAGTGGCCAACTTTTTCAACAACGTCCTTGAAGAAAAGCTTTTGAAAGGTATGGTCTTCGCGTATAGGAGAACTAATAATTTGCTGTTCCTGCTGTTTCAATTCAACCGTTAAAGTGGAACTACATGGCATTGCTTTGACAAAATTTCTGGTTGGTGGCGTGTGGTCATTCCATACCAGAGAAGGAGATGAAGTGTGCCAGCAAATGGGAACTAAAAGGAATAGTGAGGAAAGGTTTGGTGAATGCATAAGACATGAACACATTTACAAACCATCCTTACGTGTTTTTCCAAAACTGTGCTGAAGGAGGGAGGATCAGAACTATCTCCTGTGGTAAGGAACTGACCTGTTGCAAATATCCTCAGTGAAAATACCACATACGGAATACGTCCACAAGCAGATGCAGCAGGGAGCTGTTTAAGGAAGTGTAGTAAATAGTAAAGATGGCCGGTAAGGATAAAGGATTTATTAAGAGTGGAAGTTTTCAATGTTCATAAAAATGGCCGGTTTGGATGTCTCACTACAGTTGTAAAGACGGAACGATTTAGCTGTGGTCACGTAATACTGGTAAGCAAGTCAGTAAGCAAGTAACCTGCGTTCATGTGCTCCTATTCGTCGAGTGTGATAAGCCCCTGTGCTTCCAGAAAAAGACAGCGCCTGGTCAAAGGTTGTGTTTGAAGGAATGCGAAAGTCAGGAAAACAGCTCTTGAAGTGTCTTCATCCTTTGAGTGTACTGGTGCGATCTATTGTAACCGGTGATTAATGACAACAGTTCTGAGGTGTTTATCGCAATATAACCCTAGATGGAAGCTCCGAGAATTTTAAGTTTCTCAGTGAGTGAGATCCGATATGCTTTCAGTTGTTTTACACTAAAAGATTCGAAGTCATCCAACAGATTTTGCACCTTTTCCTAAGTCGTTGTCACGTAACTTTTGTGACCTTCGCGGATTTTTCTTTGTTTCTTCAATTCCTCGTCAGCCATGTTGACATTCGCAGAATTCCGAAGACAAACTCTCAAAAATAATCCAGTCACCTTGCCATCCCGGGTCTCGGCACCACGTTAGAAATCAATCCATGAAATTTAAGGGCTCAGTCTCCGAGTAACACAACGATTTATTCTCAAATATTACAATGTCAGTCTCAGATTGAAAGACTCTAAACTCGAAGAGCGAATTCCTAACAGAAGGCGAGCGAAGGACTACATCAAACTGATTCCGAGAAAATACAAAAGGCAAGAGACGGCAAGAGCGAAAAACAATTCCGGGAAATCACATGAAAAATTTCTCAACGCGCGCACGCGCGTGCCAGTCCGCGATTGGCTGTTCATTAAAGTTCACGTGCTCACATGCTCACGTGCATAGTCTCCGAGGGAGGGAAGGATAAGTTCCAACAAGTTGAAACAGTAGCCAGCCGTTTGGAATGTTATTGCCATTACGTTGCCCCCTCGTTGTCAATATTAATTGTTCTTCCGCTAATATATTTTTTTAGGCCAGCTAAATTAATGCATCAGCTCTTTTTTGATACATATTTTCATTTTCCAGTCAAGTTAGGCCGTGAACGTGCCTCGAGAGTAGAGTAATAAATTATCTATTTAAGGTGGCTCAACTGGATTTTCAAGGGGTAACACCGCTCAAGTTTGATAATTAACTACGTCGCCATTAACAATGCTATCGAAAAACGATCACCACAGTTGTATTAGACAAAGATGAAATTTTTTTATGATCAGTGTTATATTGACATCAGAGTTGCCATAGCGACGAAATAACGTCATTACGTCTTTTACTTTCGCTCGTATTACTCGGCACCAAGAGATTTTTACGAAAATCGCTCAAAGGAGTTTGTACCACACATAGCTGCCTCGATGTTGGCAAAGTTTGAACAAATTCTATGAGAGCGTTTTCGAAATATTTGGGGATGAAGTTTTCGGGGCAATAAAAACAGTCAAAAACATACTAACGAAAAAATGAGGTAATATCTAAAGAAAACGACGCGCCTGTGAATTGCAATTTCATCTTATGGTAGTTTGATTTCGTTTAAAATCGTGTGTAAAACAGTGGTGGGGATTGCTTTGGTCGATTACGAGAAAAAAGAATTTGATGAGCGTGCGTTCCGGTGCTCTTGTTGCCATTTTCGTTTATTTATTGGTCTATGCCTACAAAAGTGATAATAAATTAAAAACCGCTCGATGAATTTTTTTTAAAATTTGACAAACTCGAGGTTTGTCATCTATTGATAAAGCTTGCAAGTTTCAAGCTCATTGAAAACATTTAAGGCAGTAAAATTGGGCCTCCAATGTACTGATTTTTTCTCGCAGATTTCATGTTTACAAGCGAGTGTCCTCATTATTCACGGGTATTGTTTTCAAGTTTCATATCTTCGTGCACCACTCCAGTAAAAAAATTCATTTGCATTAAACAGGACGCTCGTTGCTTTCCGAAACATTTTCCGAAGCATGCTAATCTGCCTTGGGGTGAGAATAGCAATGACAATATCTGAAAAATAATAGCTTTCGTTTTCTGGACAGAGGCCCTTGACATCAATAGCTCGACAAATGCTGTTACAATTTTTTAAGCAATGTAAGCATGTTTCGGAAAATTGTTCGGAAAGCAGTCGAGCGTCCTATTTAATTCAAATGAATTTTTTGCTCAAGTCGTGCACGTGGATATGAAACTTAAAACAATACCCGTGAATAATGAGGACACTCGCTTGTAAATACGAAATCTGCGAGAAAAAATCAGTACATTGGAGGCCCAATTTTACTGCCTTAAATGTTTTCAATGAGCTTGAAACTTGCAAGCTTTATCAATAGATGACAAAACTCGAGTTTGTCAAATTTTAAAAAAATTCATCGAGCGGTTTTTAATTTATTATCACTTTTGAAGGCATAGACTAAAATATAAACAAAAATGGCAACAAGAGCACCTGAACGCACGCTCATCAAATTCTTTTTTCTCGCAATCGACCAAAGCAATCCCCACCACTGTTTTACACGCGATTTTAAATAAAATCAAACAACTATAAGATGAAATTGCAATTCACAGGCGCATCGTTTTCTTTAGATATTACCCCATTTTCTCGTTAGTATGTTTTTGACTGTTTTTATAGCCCCGGAAACTTCATCCCCAAATATTTCGAAAACGCTCTCACAGAATTTGTTCAAACTTTGCCAACATCGAGGCAGCTATGTGTGGTACAAGCTCCTTTGAGCGATTTTCGTAAAAATCTCCTGGTGCCGAGTAATATGAGCGAAAGTAAAAAACGAAATGACGTCATTTCGTCGCTATGGCAACTCCGATGTCAATATAACACAGATCATAAAAAAATTTCATCTTTATCTAATACAACTGTGGTGATCGTTTTTCGATAGCATTGTTAATGGCGACGTAGTTAATTCTCAAACTTGAGCAGTGTTACCCCTAAAAAATCCAGTTGAGCCACCTTAATATCTAACAATTTTAGACCATTCAACTTTTTATGTATTATTTTTTATTATTTTGGTGGAATACCTGTAGACTAACCGAGCTTCTCATTTTGTTAAATTAAGTATAGGGTTTTAGCTGCAGGCTTCTTCGAAATTTTACTGTTTTTACTTTATTTTATCAAGAGATTTTTTTTTACATATTTCAACTTCTTTGCTATATTTTACCTGTAATACACATAAAGTGTTTACCAAATGGAAGCCCGCTTGGTTCAGAACCTTTAGATGACGTTAGAGAGCCCTGGTAGAGCGATTCTATGGGGAAACTTTTTGTTACTGCCCTGAACAAGTTAGCAGCTCGGGCAACCAACATGGCGGGAAACAGGAAAGTCAAACTATCAAAGCACTCTACATCTGCTATTGTTTTTCGCTACTGTTGTCCAGTGGAAATGTTGAGCGAAATCTTGGTCCAGGAACAATTCCTCAAGAAGAGAATTTTTGACTGTGTGTGGTTAAAGCCTTGTCAACACGTGACGAGATAGGGTTTCTGCGAGAATCATGCCACGCGTTTTGTCATTAAATGAGATCTGGCACATCTGAGCTCCACGGCTACTTGCTTGAGTGGAAGGAGAAAACCCGTCGTAAAGGTGGTGGTGTCATTCAAGAGTCCGAGAGTGATCAAACGGGTCTCCAATGCCTTTGGATGGAAAATCGCCTCCCAAATGTAAAGACTTATCATCGTATGTTTCTGCTACCGCCTGGCGAATGGTAAAAAACGAAGCAGCTTATGGTTTGGGCTTGAGAAATATGCTAACAGAAGTGGCTGATCGGGAAAGGAATTGTCATCACGGGACCTGAACTTCGATCCTTGTGGTATGGAAAAAGGCGCACAATCGAAGACGGCTGAAGCGTGAATTTCAGACGTCTTCCTATAGTCACGCGACCAGAGGAAGACGTCTGAAATTCAGGTTAATCATCATGCTTCCGACACGGTTGATTGATTTGTTAATTGAAGCACTATGGCGTAGTGTTTCGTGTTTTAATAACTACTATCAAGAACTGTCCCTACCAAAGGTTCAACGTAATTTCTAAAAAAAAAACACCTTTGTTTTGAAAAAAAAAATTATTTAACACCACAAACCTCCAGACTTTCTGCCACCGAGCAAAGCGTTTCTTCTTCTCTTTTAGAAACGTATTTTATTATAATTTTGTATTGTAATTTGATCTTCTTAATTTAATGGGTTTTTTGGATCCAAGGCCCCTATGGATACCAGCTTTTGAGCTCAATTGGCAACCATTTTGAAATGTATTTTTATCTCAAAAACAAGAAAAAAAAATTGTATTTTATGCAGGTCTAGCTGATAGTTGTTTTACTTTATTAAGGCACACAAAATAAGACAAAAAAAGTAAATTTACAATGAGGTGGGGAAATGTACTAAAGAACACACACAAGGCTTATATACTAGTCTTCCTCGTTAAGGGCTTTCCACAAGTTGCTCGAAATTTCTGAAAAAGGTGCTCGAAAGTTGCCCAAAAAAATCCAAAACGCCGCTTTTTATCAGGAGAATTTCTCCAAATAAATGCTGATTTCTCTTTGAAGCAGTTAATTCAATTTCACTGCAACAGAAGTATCTGAAAACCGCCATTTAAAGGCAAAAATTTGTTGAATTACAAGGATCTCTTTCACTGAGAAAAATCGTGATATCGACGACGTCATGTTTGATGACTAATTTTGTAATGTTTTAATGTGGAATGAGTCGAAAGTCGAAACGTCTACGAATGTTCCTCGAAAATCTTCGGCAAACCTCGTTAATCTTCGGGAACATTCGTATGGCCTTCGAACAACACTCGGACAATCTTCGGAGATCTTCGGTCTAGAAATTGCGCAAAATGCAACAAGTTGCTCAAAAGGAAAAAAGTTGCTCGAAATATGAAAAGTTGCCGAGCAACATGTGGAAAGCCCTATCCTCGTTACAGTTATTTAGATGACGTATAGAATAATTGATTTTTACGCATCTAGCCTTAAGGACATTCATCATTTTACAGTTTTTTAATTCTTAATCCCTATTTTTAGAAATTTCTGTATTTTAATTCAAATTTTAAATTGTATATATTATGTAGTTGTAATTTGTAATCCGAGTATATATTATGTAGTTGTAATTTGTAATCCGAGGGCCGCTTGTTTGTCAGTAGTTTTTACTGTTTGCCGTTACCCTCTTTTAATAAAGTTGATTGATTGAATAATTAAACACTAATGACGTAAATTATATAAAAGAATTCATTTTATTTGACATTACTATGCATTTAGATGTTCCCTTTAGATAAATAAGAATTAAAGGATTTTATGCAGATCTTGCTACCTTATTATAGGAAATTAACGTTACATGTTATAAACGCGAATTTCAAAAATTCGCATTTATTTTATTTATTTAAACACGTTGATTACATGCATCTAGCCAGAACTTTTAGTAAATTCGCGTTAATGTTATTACGCGTAAATTTTGTAAGCGTTGTTAAAATGCTTCGTTACATTCCTATATCAGGGCTGTAAATTTTTTTTTCACTTGAAAGGACATATGTCCTACTAAGACACCATCTTGGTCGGACAAAACAAAATTGTGGTCGGACAGATCTTTATTCATCGTTGCCATAAAATGATTTACGATCAAAAAATTGTCCGGACATTATGTCCGACCACACTTGGGATTTCTTCGGATATTTATTATTCAACAAATGCGCGCGGTGCCCATATATGGTCAAAATGTTAACGTTATCTGTCATCCGTACATAACAGATATCCTGCGATATACGTAGGTTGCCAACATTCGTCCGAAATCTTGTAAAGCGCTTCATAATTACAGTTTTTCTAACTGCAAAATGTTTTTCTTTGGCAATTTGTTGAATAATAAAACAATTATCCTGCTCAATCTTGCGGAATATCTTCTGATTTTAGCCAACTCGGCCTACGGCCTCGTCGGCTAAGTATCAGGCGATATTCCGCGCGATTTTGCAGGATAATTGTTGAGCAAATATTGGTCGGCCAATGTCCGATGACCGACTGTTATTTGCAGCCCTGCTATATTAAGGTAATAGGTGTTAGATACAACTGTATATTTTCAAAAAGGCAAATAAAAGCAAAATCCGCGAAACAACTTGCACAAAACGTATTGCCCGCTAAGAGTTTGGGGAACTACAAACATTTCTTAAAAACATCGTTGTTGTTGTACATGTATAAGTTTGTTAAAAGTGTGCAAGTTCAGTTGAAAAGTTTGATTACTGTTCTTCAGAGATTTGTAAAACTATGCTATTTACAGACCTATAAAAGAAGTTTTTCACGATTTAAACCAATTTCACAACTGTGGAACTATGGTGGATCGTGTTATGTTACGTAAATGGTCTCGGGCATATTCAAACGATAAACTTTTTTTTCTTTTTTTTTATCAATAGCGAAGCGCGTGAGGTTCAAAAAATAGAATGCAAATGAATATAACCGCTACGAGGGTAAAAAAACATCAGCGTGTTCTGAGAGAAATAGAAGGAATCTAGGAGAAGTTCTCGTTTTTTGAAAGTGTTTTAGGAATACCGGCTGCTTTAGAAAGTGTTTCAGGAAAATCGTCGGACTCCGCAATTTCGGTTTGTTTTTCTCAGTCTTGTCTGAGTCGTGACGTCACTCGCGCGCTTCGCTGTTTAGTGGTATCTATATTGGTATGTAAGTCTATTGTAGGAATATAGTGGAGTACTGCATTGCATTGCAGTCGTAGTTTATAATGTCTATTGTAATACATTTCTAAAAAAAATAAATATGTATGTAAATAGAATGAATGACCATGTTGCTTTGGATAAACAGGTTTGCGCTGAAGGTGCGGCAGTGCGGATCTAACCCCTCTCTCTCTCTCTCTTTCTCTCTCCCATCCCCCCCCCCCCCCCCCAAAAAAAAAAAAAAAAAACGACGTGGACATGACTTCTGTATATAAGTTATCAAACGCTGCTAGAAGAGTGGTAGGTTCTCTTTCTTGTTGATAAGACACCCAGACTAGGTCCTTGCTGTTCTCACTCGGGAAAGTACGAACCCTTTTCTTGAGACGTTACGCGCTTATACAAACGAGAACGCCAAGGATCTACGGCTAGATACGGCCGAGTAAATTAATTTAAGTGCTCATTTAACATTTTAAATATTTTTGCGATCATATGATAATGTAGAAATTTTAAGCTAACTTAACCTCGATTTTCTTGGTATTTTCGTCATTTTTGTAGCAGTATTTAAAAATAATTTGAATATTATTTGATCACTTTACATTCTAAACATTGTTGTAATCACAGTATATTTGTATTTGTTAGAAAGGATAAACATTTTTATGGATATTTCCTTAATTATACAGTGAACCCCTGATATAAAAAAAGTTCCAAGGGACTGAAAAAATGTGTCTGTTATACCGTGGTTCTGTCCCAGTACATTTTATTGTTAGTAACTTTGGCTGGGGACGAAGAATACTGTTCGTTATATACTGGGGGCTTTGTTAAACCTGATTGAAGAATCGTTGACCCGTGAAAAGTATAAACCATGAGCGATGCGACCCAAATGTTTATTGGGAACTCGGAAAAAAAATAGTCGGTAACAGAATAAACATAGTAATAAGACAGGATGCATAAATCATGTTCTTAAGGCTCTCAAAGAAAGAAAGTATCTTGATTATCAGTAAAAGGAATATTACTAGGTTTACCAAGGCTAAATAAACAGCCCCCCCCCCCCCCCCAGCATATTTTGGGCGGCTATTTTCCCTGCTCAGCTCTCCTTCGACATGTTTGTGGGTAAGTAGAAGGTTGGTCTTTTATTTCCATTTCGATAAAAAAAGGGGCTCCTCTTCCAGTCGTTTTGTGTGTCCGCATTCATTCCTCCTCACTACACCGTTTGTTGGGAAGAAGATGGCAAGCAGACTCTCCAAACAGCTGGTAATTGAGCCCAATTGATGAATGTCCGTCTATGATTGTCAAAACTTGCGATTAGAGTGAATGGTATATTATCGGTAAGTGGACGGGATAAAGAGAAAATTCAGGATAAGTACAGGTTTACTGATGAATATTTTCGCCAAGTTTCTCCCTCGATCTGAGAAGATGTTTGTTTATAGTTATTGTAGTCTGTTGTCGTAGGGGGCTGTTGTATGCCCTCTTCTCAAACTCATTAATAATTCATCAAGTTAAAACAAAGAAAATCATAACCGTGAAGGAGGTTTGGATACCCGGGCTTAATTAGCATAGAGTTTTACGATTTTATTTCTCCGTTTACTCCTTAGTTTTGGTTTCGATTGAGAAGATATACCAAACACTCGAGACAGTGATTTATCGGCATATCGAAACACCTCGAATTCCGTCAAAAATACTCCGCTGCGCGTCGTATTTTCAACTCTCTTCTCGGTGTTTGGATATGCCGATAAAACACTGTCGCTCGTGTTTGATATATTACTTCCCTAATAGCGGATGGATAAAGGATGGATTTGCGCTGCCCAAGTCTTTCTTGAATCCGTTCAATGTGCCGACATAATTGAAATGTCGCGGTTGCAAGGCTCACTTAATAGTGAAGTGTACAGTTACCCGATATACTTGTTTCTGTATTTAACACATTGACGTCAGTTTTTTACGCGTCTGTCCTGTTATTCATAATACATTTCGTCATAACATTGTCAAAATATTTGTGCATCCACGAGCCACAGGTGACAATGTTATGACGAAATTTATAATCAATATTAAGCAGGACAGAGGCGTGAAAAACTGACGCCAATTTGTTTTTTTACAATAATAAACTCGAATACAGTATTTCTATCAAAAACAATGCGTAACCGTTAACAAGTTTCTGAGGTTGTAAAGATTCCTGATACAGAAAAACGACAACAATAGGAAAGTGTTCGACAGTTGCTAGAAACCTCCTTAACCCGCGGGCTACTGACAAAATTTCCAAACATGTTGACTGAAATTATCTGATTTACACCAGTAAATGAACAACGCCGGTACAGATACCATTGAAGCACACCTCGTTTCGTGTCAGCTCATTCCGAATTTTTTTCCATACCACTACCACACCCCCCAACCCCTCTTCAACCTTTAAGCCAGTCCAAAGCCAATACCAAGGATTCTATGATAGCTCGTTGCAACCGTCCACGCGTGGTTTTCATGGTTTTATTATCTAGTATTTTAACAACAACAACACTCGTTTACCCTTCATGTAGTTTGTACTTTATTCTAGTGTTTCAAGACAGTAAAATTCACTTAAAATTTTCTTTTCTTTTCTTGGTTGAGGTTGTGTATTTAGGCAAATAAGGAGACTTATTGTACAACGATTCGGTATTCAATGAAATTACAATACATGTGAAAATAAGGACTTACTATTGCCATTATTGGTTACGATTCAGTAAGGAAATTCAATGATTAAAGTCTCAATTGCAGCACTTGTGGATGAGAAAACACCTGAGTTTTGTTGGGCCGGTTGTTTAAAACCCAGATTAACGCTGATGCCCAGTGTAGTTTCAAAGATAACCAATTACTATTTCTCATTTTTGTCCTTTATTCAAACTTCGGTTGTTAAATAAGCAAATTAGCAATTATTGTCTTTCGGTCAAACGGGCCCAGGTTTTATCAAAAACCGAAAAATAAAAGATCTGGAACTTACAGCTAATATAAGGAAGTACTTTTTAATTTCATTTAAAGAATTACTTGGGTTCAGAAACATTTAAATCATACACAAGATTACTCTCTAACATTTTCTCTACAGCCCTTTGCCTAGGACCCTCTCCGCCAATCCTTGTTTGCAGGGTAAGCGCCTTGGGAAAGGTTTAACACTCCATCTTACAATTAGCGATGGACAAATGTTTTTGGACCACGAAAATTGATGATCATATATTCCAAGACAATCTTAATTTTCAACGACATTGTCAAAAGAGAGAGCTGGGAAAGGGGTTGGTATTGGTGAAATTTTACAACGGTTGAAAATGAACACATGACCCATAATTTACAATAATACTAGACGGCAAGCTCGATAGTTGGCGAGGGGTAAACCCCCGAGCTAACTATCAAAAACCGAGAAACGAGAAACCGAGAGCGAGTCGTCTTTTAGTATAACCCAGTGGCTGATCTATTAAACACAGAATATTGCTAGAATTGATTTATTGAAGGTTAATATTGATAAAATTCAGCGAAAAACTACCGATCGATAGAAGGCACCTATGAAGCTAATCAGATTGCGCGTTTTGCCAATAGTCAGCCGTTGGGTTCTGCTACGAAGAAAGTTATTTCAAAGATAATGTTCCACACTTCAGGTGGCTATTTGATCCTGACCATATTATTTGAGAATTTAAGAGCTTTTTAAAAATATTATACGATCAACACCTTGTTATCGGTTACCTCGTTAGAAAAATAATGAAAATAAATAAATGAATAAATAAATAATAAATAAAACCAATCACTTGGAATTTGAAAGAGACGTGCCTAGTCCCCAGGCGTTCTCTCTTTGGCGAGCAAGATCCTGAGATCGAGTAAGTCGGCGGTCACAAAATAGTGACGTCATGAGTTTGCCGGCAAGAGGACGCCTGGGTACTACATTGTAGCATACGCTGATTCTCATTTAGAAATTGAATTATTATGTATACGATATACATCAAGGAAGCACAAAGGCATTAAGGTTTCCTAAAAAGAGTTATTACGATTAAAACAAATCAAACACTTTTCTAATTTATCATTATTGCCACTCGGCCAAAACAAAATAATCTCCGTACTTTTTAACCGACGACGCACAATTTTCCCGCGTTTCCATTTCAGACAAATCACCCATCCCAAATACACAATCTTTAACTTATTATATCTTCTCGTAGCCAATAGATCGGAACAGACAAATCGCGAATACAACACCAAGAATCTGCAAAGAAACAGAGCAGTGATTTAATAATAATGACGATGATGATTTAATGATGATGATGATGATGATGATGACGATGATAATTCCATGGCTTATTGGCATTAAAATCACTCCATGAAATTGAAGGCTCAATCTCCGAATAACACAACGATTTATTCTTACACATTACAACGTCAGATTGAGATATTCTAAACTCGAAGCAAAAGCGAAAAACAATTCCGGAAAATAACATGAAAGTTTCTCAACGCGCGCACGAGCGCGTCCTAGGCCGCGATTGGCTGTTTACTAGTTCACGTGCTCACGTGCAAAGTCTTCGAGGGAGGAAAGAGCGAGTTCCAACAACAACAAAAAAATACAACAATGCGAGTTCAAACAATTGGAAAGGACTAACTATTGGAAGGATGCTGGCGTCTCCGATTTCTGGGTCTGTATACGGGACGGGAGGTGGGGGGAGGGGGGTATTTACTGGGAAGGGTCGTTCGTACAGCTCGACCAAATTCATTTCATCTTCAAACTAACCGAAGAGAAGGACGGCAAACTTACTTGCAGAATGGCGATTCCAACACCTATTCCTCCAATGACAGCCATTTTCCCTTTGACGAACTCTTGGAGTGCTTTGGAACAACCCTGAAAACAAGCGAGGAATGAGAAATTTTATCTCCAGTTTATTCGTGTGCGCGAGGAAGTCAAGCAAAATGGACATCTTGGTAGAAGCCTATTACAAGGCCTTATTCAAACAAACAAACAAACAAGCAAGCAAGCAAGCAAAAAATAACGCTGTAGCTGGCAATTAACCTAGATGATGCTCTGCTTTAACTGCGTCGGTGTCAACAGCAGTGCAAAATGAGAAGTCGTGGTTGTTTGTACCTATAGCCTGCCCGTGCTAGCTAAGAGGTGATAAAACAAACAAGCAAACAAAAAACAGACACTGGTGTAGATAGCAACCCAGATCAGGAGTTGTAGCCTTGCTGAAATATTTCAAAATTGGAACTTTGATCGCGATGCTCAACGAGTTTGCCACTTGAAAACAGAAAGATCTTGGCTGGGACGAAACGCTGTGTCAGACTAGCCACGAATAATGTAATTTGTCACAAGCAACTGTCAACCTGTATTATTTTAATCTAGCTGAAGTTTTCTGTCTAAATGCCCCACTCCAGAAAATTCTTGGATGGTCAAAAGAGTCACTAAGCCCATTCAAAACAATTTGCAAATTGTGAATTGTTAGTAGTAAGCTGCAACCAACGAAATCTTTTTGTCGAGCACTTTTCACATTCCGCTGTTTCACTGAAGTCTTAAGAAACTAAGAAAACAGATGCTTTCATACTCACCTCTTGGTAGATATCTTCAGCTTTCGCCGAGGCGCTGCATTTTGAAGCTACTTTCTTGCAGCACGACTCTGGGAACGGTTCCTTTTTGTCGCTGTGCTTGTACCACGTTGTGTTCTTCCAGTCAGACGGGCCCGAAACTCCACAGCACTTCAACTGTCGAGCAACGAAAACAAAAATCTTATCAGTATTTTAAGAAATTCATCCTTTTTGCTAAAGGGTTTCTTTATTTTTCATTGACGCGTCACGTTAAGGCTATTAAAGGCTAAATCAAGTAATAAACTGAAATTTACTTCTGATTAGTAAGAACTGAGCTTTTTAAGGGCACATTTTTAAATAGTATTCCTTATTTATGGAATGACTTACCCAATGGGCTTAGGAATGATAATCTTAGCCTGTCATGCTTGAAACAACGATGTAGAGAGTTTTATAAGAGCAAGGACTTTTATCCTGATCACCCACTATTTCGGAATATAACAGTCTTAACATTTTAACTAGCTTTCTTTCGTTTACTTTTCTTTTTTTTTTTAATTAAAAGTAGGTATCTTTGGGTGGACTAGCACGTATGGTTCTAATGTTCCCTTATAGTCTTTCTTCATTGCATCTTTTTTTCTTATATTGCTGTATTTCTTGTCTTTTCATTGTTTGTATATCTCTTAAGTTTATATTCAAAACACCCTTTATAGGGGCTGAACCCAGGCGCGCGAAGAGAGAGTCCAGGATAACTTGCATGCGCATGCGCCAGTTTTTCCCCCAAAACTGGGGGAAAAACCATATTTGGCAGCACTTTTGAAAACGCGCGCGCACAGATGACGAGTTCAACTACGCGACCGTGTACTAAAGCTGGATCACCGGAATAACTTTAAAAAGCCTAGCTTTCCAGTCAGTGTCTACTAAAAGCTAACGCCAAAACACAAATCGCTCTCCATCAACTACTCCTAGTTTTGTAGCTGTTAATTGAATTATATTTGGATGCAATTGAGCACAGTTTTTTCTTGCATTTATTCGCGTGCTTGGTCGCGTAGTTGAATTCGTCATTTGAGCGAGCATTTTTAACCGAGCGCGCGCGTCCCAAGCAAGTGACGCCACACTCCTCGCTTCTGATTGGTTCGTTCTGAGCATGCGCATGCAAGTTATCCTGGACTCTCTCTTTGCACGCCTGGGTTCAACCCCTATAAAGGGCGCGCGGTAGAGAGAGTTCAGGGACTTGACTAGCTGGACTCCGGATCGAGCGGTCCGAGTTCGAGCCCTGGCCGGGGTGATTGTGTTGTGTTCTTGGGCGAGACAGTTGACTCTCGCTGTGCCTCTCTCAACCCAGGTGTATGAATAAGTAGGTACAAGCGAATTTTAATGCCGGTGGTATTCCTGCGATCGACTAGCATCCCATCCAGGGAGGAGTAGAAATACTCTTAGCCGCTTCATGCTACAGAAACTGGGATAAGCTCCGACCTGATGAGCCACTAGGCTCAAACGCAGACTTTACCCTTACCATTAATAAAAGTCATGAAAAAACTATAAAATAAACATACATGTAACATAAGATCTTCCTTTTAATAAGAAATAAATTTTGAATTACAACTTACGTTCTGTTGTGCCTTATCAATGGCCTCCGTTAATTTCTTGTGATCTTTCTCTCCGTATTCGTTCGTGATAGTTTTGTTCACCATGCCTTCTATCTTGTCAATAACCTAAAATGAAAAACAACATCAACTAATGTGTTGTACGGTGTGAACTAATGGAACGTTTCAGGGAACTTAAGGGGGGAATGGGCGTGGCCGAGTAGTTAATTAAAAACCAAATAATGGAGAATGATCCATGTGCGTGCCGCCAAGATAATTTTCGGCTTAGACTGGTTCACCCCTTCAGAAGACGTACTGCGTCAAGCAAAGTGGATACCATTGAGGCAAATGTACATCCGCAGGGTACTTTGTTTTGTCTTCAAATGTGTATCTGGAGGTGCTCCGGTCCAATTACAACACTTGTGGACGGAGCAGAAGACTAATTACAATCTTAGAAGGAAAAATTGCTTGTCAGTACCAAGACCAAAGACTGACTTTCTCAAAAAGTCGATTACTTATGAAGGGGCCACATTATGGAATTCTTTGAATAACGAGGCCCGCCTTAAAGAATCGTTGGCAAGTTTCAAGGGTGCTTTGAAAGTATTAGGGATTTAGAGGTTGTGTATTTTTGTTTGTTTGGAATGCTTAGTTTGTAGTCTTTACTTGTTATTTAAGGGTTTAGTTAGATTCAATAGTAATTTGTAAACACGACCACATCAGCTATGCTGCAAAACATTTATCGTGTATAAATAAAAGCTTTTATTATTATTTATTATTATTATTACAGTGTAGAAGAAAACAGAACGAAAGGCAACAAAATGCAATGATATGTAAATGTCTGTAGTCTGAGGCAACTGAGAAAGGTATGGTCAGTACGATAGAAGCTCTCTCAGGGCCTCACATAAATAGCTAACTACCCGTAGAGTTAACAATAAAACAAACAACAGGACAGGAACAGCGACCCTAGCCCCCGAAACAATAGCAAACGGCTACACTTGAGGACCAGTAGAATTATAAGCTTACGAGAGCTGCTACACTACTGAATAATTTTTCTCATCAAAAGTTCTCTTCGTGCATGTAACATTCATACATAAGCGTTACTGAGAATTGATATTAAGTTCTTCGGTGCAAGAAAGAAAACTCGAACTGCCCCCAGTAGGGCAAGGTCATCCCTTGACACAAACAAGAAAAAACGTTTTGGCTTAAAAATCTCGAAAGTTAAAACAATTAATTGCTTTAAGGTTATAAATACCTTGTCCCTTTGAGAGTAAGCCATGATTCCGGAGGCGATCTCCAAAATGAAAATCATCATCACCAAGAATGAATACTACATTTATAGAAAATAGAAAAATAGTTGTAAAATCAAAACTAAACAACCGTGACAACTACAAACAAAACAAGAAACCCAACAATTTTAAACTGAATACCACTAAAAAATACAAATGGCATAATTATAACCTGATAACATAACTTGCATTTGATGGAAACGAATTCTAAAGTTTATACATGTGAACCCGAGGCGCAGACAAGGTTTCTCATATAAACTACTTTCAAACATTTTTTTTAATTTGTCGAGTGTTTGTTTGTTCTGTTCATACTATGTAAACGAGAAACGGCCGTTGACTATTCCTTTTATAGAATAAAGCCAGCAAAATTTAATGATATTTAATAATGGTGCTTACATAACTTAACATGAAACAATTCTCGACCAATCAGAATGCGCGTTATATTATCACAATGTTATAAATCTTTATCTAAGGCTATTTTTATCTTACCAGAAGCAGCAGCCATTTCTTCTCCTTCATCACTCCACAGCAGCCGATAGCTCCGATGATTATTACCAGGAATCCCGCGGCTATCAGAATGTTCGCCGCGGTCTCGAAGCCAGTTTCATCCATGAGTCCCGAGTAGTTGCTGGCGCTTACTCGTGCGAAGATCCCAACGGACATCACTCCAATTCCGCCGGCCTGGAACCAAACATAACCCAAAGGTGTTTTACGATTAGAAATAGGCTTTTTTTTTTCCATATGTTCCTTGGACAGAATAGTCGATTTTGTAGCCCTAATCGTCGCTTTTATATTGGCCATGTTTGAATCTGTATTTGCGGTGTTCAGTTAATTTAAGGCTGGTCGTACGATCGCTTACGTAAAGCCTGGTTTTCACTAGCGACTCAAGCACAAGCACAATCACGCAAAAACGACAAATTTTGATCCTTGTCCTTGTGCTTGCGGCAAGCACAAGCACAAGCATCGAAATGCAATGCGCTTGTGCTTTTGCTTGAGTCGAAACTGTTTCCACGGTAAAATAAGAGCTGTTATCCTTGCGCTTGTGCTTGCGTCGCTAGTGAAAACCAGGCTTAACGACGTAGTGAAAGTCTAAAATTGGAGTCGTATTAAAATGTAGTCATAACTGAGCTCGACAGAAATCGGAGTCGAAAGAATCAGAACGTTTCCATTTTCTTCCGATTCCGCTTTTGATAACTCCGTCGCTTATGATCCAGTGAAAACTAGTTTGTCTAAATCGCAAGTAGAAGCGGAGGAACAGACTAATCCCAATGCTAGTTCTCACGCCCGCCGAGTGCTTCCTTTCTGCTTGCAGCACCGACAATTTATTTCAGTTTTCACCTGATCATAAGCGACGTAGCTTACGAATCCGTCGGCTTGATTTTCACTAGATCGTAACGCTCTGCGCTTCTCATTACGACTCCGACTCTATTGCAGTGAAAAACCAGCCTTTAGAGATATAACAACTAACTCCATGATATCGACTGCTGTTTTAAAGGAGCTACTTCACGGACAACTAATCTTGAAAAAAACTGGCCAGTTTTTTTTCAAGTTTGTCGTTCATAATCCGTCTTAATCTTCGTCAGTTGAAACCACCCTTTATTATTTTCGCGTTTTTATTACTCCTTTGTTGTTTTTCTTCATTACACAACTATTATTCTGAGGTTTTCTTCACTTTGGAAAAAATCTGAAAAATGACTTAAAATATCGCGACACTGCTCCTTTAAACTTCAGTGCGCATGTGCAATTATGGTTCCACAGCTTCTGATCTCGTTCCCAGAGCCCACGTTACTCTTAAGGATCGCAGGCTCTGGGAACGAGTTTTTAGCTCTAAACCTTTTACAGCGAGAAAAACCGCTAATCTCTTCTATTCAAAGATTCATAATCTTAAAATCTATACTCTGTTGTAGAAATGATAAAACAGTGATAGCGGTAATGTAAGAGAAACCGAGAGTTTTATACTACAAAAAATTGCGGTTAAAAATAATTATAATTTAAGTACAAGCAGGAAAGGAGCATCTGGGCAAACACGAGAATATTGTTCGTAATAAATTTCACGGCGAGCCGAAAAGCTAATATCACCCTTGTTTGTGATAGTTTATCGCTCATTTTCTCGACTTTTGATCAAATAGAATACAAAATTTGAATATGATAATAAATGAATAATGATGAGATCTGGCGCTTAAAAGCGCAGTCAGTTACCGTTCTTTTGAGCGTTAATTTAATATTTATATGAATTTTCATTCATATATAGGGATCTGTAATGAAATCACAGTTATCGATGTTAAAAGGTTAGCATTTCAAAAACTTTTTCCATAGGGAAACCAGCTAAGTAAGCAGGGAAGATTTGAAGCTACTGCTTTTTGACAAAAGAAAATCTCGAAAGCAGAAAACGATGGTAAAGATACTCTAAATAAAACAACTATTCAAACCAATTTGGGCAATAAAAGAGAAAGGATTACTTGAGTGTAATTGAGGTTGGCATTTTTCCTGAAGTAACTGGCTACCCTGGTTACCACCGCTAGCTGGATAATTAAATGAAATATCTTGATCGCTAGCCATATATGACCTACTAGCTTCTGAACATACGGGCTGTCAGTATGCAATATGGCATTTATCTACTCGGTCATGACCTTAAGCTGCAGAGTAACTCAGGTTCTTCGCGTTAAATTGCGCTGAAAGATTATTTTTTAGATACGTTTTCGATCGCTACTTGAGACAAAAGGACGCCATGAAAGTACTTTTCTATTCTTCATTGCTCGCACTTGTCAAACACCTTAAAAAGCAAGGTTTCCAAGAGCTCTTTCTTTTATTTAATTTTCTTGCAAGAATTGTGCTTTTTAGAACGAACAAAACGAGTTTCGTCTCCTTTTTATCGACGTTCATCGCTGACCAAATACTAAAAGGATTTAAAGTTCTATTCATGACCGGAAATAGAAACATATGTTGTTTCTTGGAAGAAGAAAGAAAAAAAAATCAAATATGGCGGCAAAGCTCCAATTCTTCTGTCTCTTTGAATGCAACGGCAAAGCGGCACGGAAGAACATCTTGATAATAAACTTAAAAAGTAGAAAAATAATTGTGCGTGGCTTAAAATCATGAATTTGCAAATGTTCTACGTATAATTTATTTTTTTGAGCCGTAAATTAGCCGATAAGTTCCCCCAAGGTAATCCGTAAACGCCGAGGCAGTGGTTTTTCCAGTCTGATCAAAGTTGAGAGTTGACGTTATTCAAAAAAAAAAAATCTCGAAAGAATAGAATACTCAATTTTAAATATATAATTGTGTGAAAAATATAATTTACTCAGTCAGGCAAATCACAACACTGAGCGAAAATCTTCAAAAAAAATTTAAAATTTTGAAATCTGGAAAATTTTGGGCTTCATTCATTTTTCTGTTGAATTCAAACTCGCGGCGAAAGTTTGATCTCAATTAAATATAGGCCGTAGAAATTTAGCGCGAGTGACAAGACACTGAAACATTAATGAGCGGTTAGTGCCGCATACAGCGACGCAAAAGCCGAAAGCCAGTTTTGTTTTGTTCGAGTTTCAAAATGAATACAAAACGCTAATACTTAGACAAAAAGTAAAACCGGCTGAAAAGACAAAAAATACGTCAAAGAAATTGGAAGCCTGACTCACCCAAAACACCAAGTTAAAGACGCACAGAAGAAACTTCAAACACTTCATCCCACAGTCGAGCGCCATTTTTAGACGGTTCTTCTGTTGTAAACCTTAAACAAAAATAAAGATCAAATGAGATAGAAGCGATCGATCTCCCCAATCCAACCACAGATGGCATAAATAATACGTCATATTTTACCTTTAAACTAACTTTAAATACCACAAACACAACCTATCTCTCGCTCGCAGCCTCTCGCTTTCAAGTCACACGGCCACCTCCCAGCTCAAGATAAAGATTGCGTTTAGTGAATGTTTTCTTTTTTTTCGATTCGAACCTGCATAAATTTTCTTCCACTATACAGAATGGAAATTAACATACAATTTGATTGACAATCGGCTGATCTTTATATTTGGTTTATTTGTCAGCCAATCAGATCATCTCATTGTTGACATCAAGTCCGCTCGTACTATTTCCATTTGACAGATGGCCGGTTATTAAGCTACAAGACCAGGGCGCAGGTGATAGAAAAAGATTCAAAACGCTCTGCGGGAAATGCTATAATATTTTTCTTTAACAGTAATTTTAAAACTAAAGTTTAAATAACACAATGAAAAAGACATGCGATTGTAAAAAGAATCACTTTTACAAATTTTCCCTCACCTGAATCCGTCAAAAGCTTCATTATATTTACAATTTAAACCACAGAACGCGTCTTTTAATCATATCAGTAATAATATTTCGGTTAATCCAGCTTACAAAAATTTTTTGCTATAATTTTACAAGCATCAGTTGATTTATGTTAAGTTAAACTTTTGGTTTGATTAAAGGCGAGCGAGTAAGATGGTAAACAGAGCCTAAACAAGGAAGTCACTGACATAAATTCATTGCTCAGTTGATATTTCAGAATTATCATCGGGAAGGTCAGTGAAGAACGAGACAATTAATAAATCGATGGTTTTTTCTGACATAAACATCCGATTCAAGTTGAACAGGACACAATGGCTTGGGGAACAAAGAGTTTCCTTGGTATTGTGATGCAGCCAGTGCAAAAACACATGTATACATGCCATGTATATTTCTCAGATTTAGGTCCCGTCCACACTGACCCGGGTAAATTTGAAAACGCATCTTTTTTTCTCTGGTTAGGCCAACCGTCCACACTGAACCGGCGTTTTCGGTCACCGAAAACGGAGCTTTTCAAAAAACTCTCTCCAAAGTGGGTATCGTTTTCAAATTTACCCGGGTTAATGTGGACGGAAAACATTTTACGCGGCGTTCTCAAATTTCTCCGTTTTCAAATTTACCCGGGTCAGTGTGGACGGGGTCTTAGTTTGGAGAATTTTGTGTTACATAAAAAATTCTTTCGTTAATGATTTTTCGTTATTTTCCTGACTTGTTTGTTAACATTGTATTTATATTGTACGGTTAACTTTTGGTTCGATTACTCTTCACGTGGGACGAGAAGAGTTTGAACACAGCTGGCTCGCGGAAAAAGCTTCAGTTAAATAAAGGTAAGATGTTTCACACTCGGTCATATTAGGGTAATATGGGACTTTCTGACCAGTAATAATTACTTAAAATATTTTATTGTATCACAGGCGACGGCCTGGCTATTTTACTGTAAATGTTAATTAATTTTCTCTCAATAGACTGATTATACTCCAAAAGAAGAGACCTCCGCTATAGGCGTTTAGTCAAGAATGAATTTGACAACACAGTCCGCGTCGTGGGCAGATGCTATATGTGCCTGCATGATGCAGAACACAAGTGACGGCCAGCGGGCTTCGACGAATCTCGCTGGGGCAGAACTTTGAGGAGAGTGTGCCATTTTTGGACGTTTTCGACAGCGATTAGTGGAAGACTAAGGAATTATCGAGAAGAATTAATACTTCTCAACTGGTTGTATTGTAATTTAACCAGATAATGAAGAAAACAAAACAAATAATAACAAATACGAAATAATAATTAAAACAAACGCTCAAATTAAAAAGAGACAAACCAGTCGAAGCCCGCCATTGGGAAAGAACCTACAGTTTTCGCCTAAGCGGCGTTAATCGGAAAATAATCGAAATTGCTACATAGTATCGTTAGCAATTTTGTATTACTTTATCTGGCAAATCATAAAGAGAAAAGCAATGCTCAAGGAGAATTACAAGCATATGAGATTTTGCTCTTTCCGAGCACTGTCCAACGTTAATTTATTCCTTCCTAGGGCCATTTTTTTTTCTTTTGTACCACGTGAATCCCAAAGCACTAGCCCCAAATTTTCTCGTTTCTCTGAGTGATCCAAATTCCATTCTCGTCCCCAGAGCCGCTGGAACAAGTGGCTCTGGAGACACATGATTTAATTGGCTATATTTTTAACAACGGAAATTTAAATCTAGCCAATCAGTTCCTGTCCTCAGGGCCACTTGTTCCTCGTGCCCCAGGTTCTGCCGGCTAAGAGGGACAAGAGGCGCTGGGGACGAGGAGGTCCAAATTCGCGCGAATTCGCGCACGAATTAATCTCGTTCCCAGATCTCTTTTCGGGCGAAGCTGGGATCGGAGTTGGTTGATCACAAAGCGTATTTAATTATGCAGATCATATAACAAGGCAAATACAAAAACATATTTTATTTACAAACCCTGCTGCATTTATTTAGTTTACAAGAATTATTCAAAATTTTGAAGCATTCTTCCCCCTTACTTCGCTTTACGTCCAGACCAATGGACAAGGCATTTTAATTATTTTATGTAAAACTTAAATTAGTTGTGTTAACTTAATTCTTGCTGTATCCTTGTCGCTTTACTACGTACAATAAATAAATATGGCAATTTATATTACTTTTGTAAAGGCAATTGAATATTACGTGACTTTATACACTCACATTTCTCCCCAAGAGTAAACTCCCGAATCTTTTCTCGGAAATTTCTCATTGCTCGCCTGCCTCCTCTTTCTGTTAAGATATTTCAACGATATGATTTATTTGGTTGCTTAGGAACCACGTCTCTGTTTGATTATGTAGCAAACACTGCCTTGGCGAATGATGCAGTTTATAAATTCGTTAGTCATATAAAATCACTTTTAAAGTCAATAATTTATAATTTCAATTGGTTGCTAAAAGTCTGCATAACGAGAGTCGATAATGAAGCAAACTCGATTTTCTGATTGTTGGCATTGGCTTGAACATTGAAATATTTCAGTAACAAATTGAATAATTTTCTTTTGTCGGCGACAATAGTAAGAATTTGCGGTCTGTGCCATGTTAAATAAGGTGTTGATTCGCTTTTTATTGAGGGTCGCCAAGTTTAGGGGCCATAACACAAGACTAAAAGAGACCCATGGTTTAAGCCCTCCATATTGCTACTAAAATATACCCATCAGTATTTAGTAAGTTCCTGTCCCAGGAATTCGAATTGAGAGAAATCTTTTTAAATAGAGTATTTAAACTGTTGAAATGTTACGTCCTCAAGAAGGAACATTACAAAGTCACGTTTAAAAAGTTCAGATAGTTAAAATGACAAACTTAGCAATAAATAATTCGCCGTTAGAATCTCCAACGATATACAAAAGATTTGCTACATCGCTTTATAAATGAAAACGATTGAGCGATCTGTGAAGATAAGTCCCGGTAGTTTTTCGTTTCGATTTATATTTCAACTCGTTGTCTGTCTTTTGACGGTGGGGGAGGGGTGATCTTTCATTGTTTTGCATCTACTTGAGGCACGAAAAAGAGGCCTGGTCCGTAATTTCGTCCATCAAAAAACGAGAGCACTGGGACGGGCTTGGTGTCGAGTCTGCTTCTGTTTTAGGCATGCGCACAACTGGTCCATGGTTCCTCAGCCAGTGCTGTTTGTATTCCGTGATGCAGCCACATAAGAAAACAGACACAGGACTGCGTAGCAGATTTGATTGCACTGAAATATAACCAAACAAATATATTAAGTAGAGGTAAGAATGGGATAGTACTTGTTTCACGAATCGAATGTGCGTAAAGACTTGCATTTACGTCTGCATGTCTACCGTGTGAATAACGGTGACACAAGCGAAAACGCGACCAAAATATTCAGCAGTTCTGTCTCGTCCGCCATCTTGAAAAAATCACTTTAAATGGGCACGCGCGCACTGTCGCTTGCGGTTACATGTGAACCTGCGATACATGCAGGAACTTTCGTTACATGCCTGAACTTGCGTTACAAACGTTAGCTTGCGTTACATGCTTGAACTTGCGTTACAAACGTGAGCTTGCGTTACATGCGTGAACTTGCGTTACATACGTGAGCTTGCTTAACATGTGTGAACTTGCGTTACACACGTGAGCTTGCGTTACATGCGTGACAATCGCTTAAGGTTGCGTTAGGGTTAACAATAACAACAGTGAAATCCGGATATAACGAGCGTGTAAATAACAAACAAGATGTCGACGTACCATTTGTGAACCAAATCTGTGTTGAATTGTTCCTTGTGTTGCTGGCACTGTAACAAAGCAATGAGACTGTTTAATTTATCGTTCAAATCTGCAACCAAGGCCTGTAAAATCTATTAAATTACGGGCAACTGAGAGACACTGACTGCCCTAGTTGTGACCAGTAAACTATTTCTCCAAAGATAACTGAATTATAGGGAATCTATAAAAAGTAGTAAGAAAAGTTTCTATGCTGCTTGACCATTGTTGATGTTGTTTGAACAAAAACGTACTATTTCCAAGAGCCAATGACAAGACAGTTTCAATGACCACATCCAAACACGTTCCGAGGGCGCACATTCATCCAGTCCGCTGGAGCTAATATTCTGGGAATAAGGTCACAGCTATTCATTTTTTACTGCAAACAGTCTTGCTGCGCTTGGACATAAAAAGGTTGAGATTTATACTCACCGAATTCCTCCAAAAGAAACACGCCTCCTTGTGTGGAACAGTTTCTTATGTGACACAAGTCGATATGCACCTACAAACAACAAAATAACGAATAATGAAACCTAGAAATAAACTAATAAATAGGCAAATAAACAATCAAACAAACGAACGAACGAAGGAGCGAACGAATGACCAAACGAACGCTTAACGCTTAACCTCCCCTGACGAACACCTCAATAATACGGACACCTCCCTATAACAGACAGTTCACTTGGTCCGAAAGACACAAAACTTCATATAAACTCTACCTCTGTAATGCGACAGACACCTCCATAAAACGGGCTATCTCCCCTGTTCCTTTAGAGTCCGTACTAAAGAGGTCCGACTGTAGCTAAATTGTTCCTATTCGTTTGACAAGATAGTAAATAGCATTCTTAGCATTAAAAGTAACTGTAGAACTCACCCTTCGCGTGGCAAATTTTAGGCCAATTCCCTCAAGTGTGACTTGTAGCAGACCACCTTCACCGGTACTAAGATCCTAAAGTAAGAAAACATCAGCTTACAGAAGTGCAGATGCAAAAAGGAATTAAACGCTCCACCCGTGCTCAGTTTGGCAATTTGTTACGAAATCACCACAGTAGTGGAAAGAAGCGCTTTACCATGGCTGTTAATCCGCGAGCCTCACCGTTAAGTATTCGCCGACAGAACACCAAGGCGCACATTGCTCTTTGAAGAGAAACGTTATCTCTACTTTTGGCTCAAAAAATACCTAAAATTATAGGTCCATAGAAGAAAACAGGATAGAATGCAAAAGAACTTGTATTAAAACTGACCTTTACTGGAAACTCCCCTCCGAGTTGAACTCCTGTTAGAATGTAGAAAGATCATAAAACAAACGTAAGTACATACACAAGTAAAGATCTACAAGTTATCATCAAATTAAACAGCAAAACCTTCCACATCATTTTTGGGAGAAGTTTTCTTCGCAGCCGTTATTTGGTCAACACGCAGTGATTCTCACTAAGGCCATCCCAACAAAATGTTTCGTTTCCCATCGCCCGACCGACCAATTTTTTTTCGAAAAGTAAAGTAAAAAAAAAATCCAGATTCACTAGTCAAATAGGCAAGTACTTCAATTTACAAGCACACAATCTTGTTTTATTAACAACAATTGGAATGATGTGATGTCTTTGTCTTTAATAAACATCGATACTAAGTTATTTAAAGACTGTTAAGGAATAACGAACGGAAAGACCATGTTTTCGAGTTGACCGTGTAGGAAAAGGGTTATGGATTAGTGTCGACCCTTCGCTCTTCATGTTGACAAAATAGCATGCAAGCTGAGGAATAAACAAAGAAGTTTTCCTTCATGGGCTGTTCGCACTCTAAAGACCGATGAATTAGACCCGTCTTCTCAGATATGTATTAAGTATAAACAGAGCAAACATAAACCAGGGACAAACACTTCAACACATGTACATAAAGCACTGTCTGTAATAACTTGCACACCAGCCACAAGCGATGGCACTATGTTTCATAGTTAATGGTTTGAACCCAGGAGTATCAGTAGTTCGTATAATGTGATCGTCGGGGTGAGAGTAGTTCTGAAATGAACTGTTGTCGGTGACTGACGTTTAGACAACCTGAGCGGAAGTCATCTTCAGAGTCAAGTGAAAAGTTGTTGTCAGTCGATAATGTTATAAGTCTGGTCCGTTGAAGCTGATTGGTCAGTTTTGCCGTGATGTCATTGGCTGAAAGACGCTTGTAAAGTGTAAAGTTTCGCTGTAAGTGCATAACAAACAAAAACATGAACAGATACAAAGACGAAAGTTACACATGTATTGAACACACACAGAACACCTGTAAACAAACACAAGAAAAGCAACTTAGTGAACAGGAAAATAAAACAATCACAAGGTAACAAGTAAACAGTAAACACAATACAATAAAGTGACAAGACTATTTAACTGTTTTACACAACTGCCATTGTGAAAGGGTGCATTCAGTACACAAAGTTAAATCTTTAACCTTGATAAACTAAGGTAATCTAACAAAGATTTGGAAAGGTCGCGACCAACGCTCAAAACGTCAGTTGCTTGTTTGGTAACAATAATAACCCAACGTAATAATAATGCATTGATTCAAATGCAGGTGACTAGAGAGAGAAAATTTGATGTCACCAAAGAATGTTCATTTATGGTGATAAAATGTCAGAAAATTAAAGGACAACTGAACTCAGTGACAGAATGGTTAAAAAAGATAACGTTGCGTCATTCAATAAACTAGTCTAAGAAACCATGTCTTTGCAGAAAACTAGACCAAACTTTAGCAAACATTAACATAAATCTGTATTATAATGCTTACCATTCGCTTTGTACATAAAATCATTAAGTATTTATGGTAAGAATTTTTATTGCTTCAGCGACGGTTGCGCTGAGACAAATCTACAAGAACGTTACACTGCTGAGGTTTATTGCACGCAATATCGCCTGCACGAGCATTTATTGATTTATTGACTGACCTGTTCCCTTGTCACTAAGTCTGTCCGCAGCTCTCTGCAAACTTTCCTTGATGCAATAGTACAAAGCTTTACACTGTTAAAAAAGAAAGAAAACAATAAACGCTTGCGTTTTCACTGCTTACTTGTCAGGGATGTTCTCCCACCCCTGTCGCGCGGCCAACTCAATACCAGCTTTTCTCAATTCTCGTTGCTTCGCGGCTCGCGTAGTCTTCACGCAGCCTTTAGTTTGGCGGTCACGCAAAGCTTCTCCTTAGTTGTCACGACATAGTTGTCACGCCGTGAGTTGCGTGACGACCAACATAGCGCATGCGCAGCAACTACGACCCCGTTTGACCACAAACAAGTGATTCGCGCAAAGGCTTCATGTGACAAAGTTATTTTAGTGACAAATGAGTTACCTTTTTGGTGCAAAACTTGTTTAGAATCGTCTCGTCTTTCTGTCTACACCACAGACATAGTACTTTCGTCTTTGGAGCGTACGTGATGTTGACAAGTTTCTCATACCACCATCTTTCCACAACAGCCCCCATGCCAGTCCGAAGAAGAATGCAGTCATCACATACCTGTACAAAAACACACGTTACAGGCTAACAAACGGCTGATTTACATCCCCAATTACTCTTTAACACTTAAAAATTCTAATACTGTCAGAAAGCTGGGTAAAATTTGAAGTGAATACTTTATTTACCCTCGGATTGTAAAGTAGCTTATAACATAGCTGATATCTCCGAGCATTTCAACAGTACAACGGTACAACGGGCAAAGTCCACACCACAACACCCGCAACTTCGTGCCCTACTCTTTACGATAAGTGTGTGGGTTCTTTTACGTCCCCTGCTGACCAAAACACTGAAGATGCAGGAGACGGGGCCTAAGGTTTATCGTATCCGAGAAGACTAGAATATCTAACCATTTACAGGTTTGTGTAGGTGAAATGGGACACTGTGCAAAAGTGACAGTACAGTCAGCAGCTTGAGAAACTGATCATAACTTGCATTTAAAGATCTCCACGGATCTCTGTAGTGCTACGTTGACAATGTGGAATTTTTCCTGTAACGTCTCGCAACAAAACAACGGAAGGAAATGTGCACTTACCTCCATGAAAAACACATCTCCATTCATAGAATCTCCAGAATGAACAACGAAGGAATGTTTTAACATCTGGCGGCTCCCAGCTGGCTTGAGATCGATATCGTTACCATTCTAACAAAGGTAAAAAGCAGAACAGACAATAAACAACACACAACTGTGTACACAAAGAGTTCCCGTTCGTTTTTGACGAATCAAAAAATAGAGCGAGCAGTAGCGAATACAGTTATAATACGAGATGGTCCCTGCCGTTTTCAGTCATTTCACTGTAAACTAAACTCCCTATATCACAGACACCTCTCTAAGACGGAGAACTGGAAGTTTTAGAGTTGACCGAGTTGACCGGTATATTCCGACACGTCAGCACGACAGCATGATGTCACGAGGTTACGTCATGTTACTTAGCAACCCCTTGTTAACCGCACTAAGTATCAGTCAAATTCTCTAAGATGATTTTCCTACGGAGGAAAGTGATTGTTTCCGCAACTAATGTTATCAAAGCACATTTAAATCTTATTTATAACGTGAAATTAATAGCCTGAATTTTTGCAACATATTTGATACACGTTTCTCCTCCAGGAATTATTTTCTTTACAGTAGAAGTGTTAGCTGGAAGTTCAAGACAAGATATTCTCTGATCACACAAATCCTAATTTGTGTTTGAATGAGACAAAATCAAATTCTGAAGAAAGCTAATCTTATAAAGCACAAATGACATTTTTTATGTGTTCTAGCAATTGTATACGAGAAACATATTACATATGGAACAATATTACTCCTTCAATTCATTAGAATTTAAATAATGTGCAAATTTTAACATTTTCGTTAGTCACCGCTAATGGAATACATACTCAACTCTATCTAAAGGTAGTTTCTGTAAAAAAAATCTCAGGAAAAATAAGCGTTTCTAACATCACTTGTACCACATACATCGTTCAACAAAAAACCAAATTATTAAAATTCTCGCAACCTGGGAATATCTGAATTAGCTAGATCCATCACATACACAAAATACACTGATGCAAAGAAGGTTTGAAATCACCGCATGTCGTAATGCATAAGAAACAAAATCCACTTATAAAAGAGCAAAAATATCATGGCGTCAAACTTTTAGGACTAAAAGTGCAATACAGTAGGGTGATTGACACTTATCAAGCTCTGGAGGTAAGGAAATAATCAACGCTGCTAACTGACCTCACGTGTCTGTTGTTGGTGAAACCCTCCGTTTAAAATCAAGCTCAAACAAGACCACATGCCTGACTGAACAGTTAAATCAACAGCACTAATTCAAGAATTCATGCAATTGTTCTCAGCTGTTTTGAGTCCAATTTTAACTTTCTATACCTTCCACACAAGTTGCTTGTTCTTCATTTAACGAATTCGCTGTTTCTTTATTGTTTAGCAGCAATATAAAACAATACTCGTCAAACATACTTGCTGAAAAGATCAGTTTCTATAGAAATGCCATTTCCTTTTATAAATGTAATCATTTTAAAAGGAAAAGACGCGTGTCACCCGTGTGACAAGTATAAAGTTCGTGCGAATGCATTGTGAATTAAAAATTAAGTTACTTTCACAACCAATGATTAAAATCAAGATTTTTGTTTACTTCGAATGTAAAGTTTTTCTCTGACAGCTAATCTGTTTTCAGTGATAGTTTGACAGTTCAGAGTTGAATCAGCCAGATTTCATGGATTTGCATCGCTGAATAACTCTAAAAAATATGCCATATGTTTTAGCACGGTTCTAAAAAATTAAAAATACAGGCGCTACACACGTTCCAGCAATCAAAGATAGTATAATTATTTCTCTGCAGTCCTTGTTTTACAAATTCAGAGCAAAATTCAATTATATGGAGATCATCTAATAAGTGCCTTTATATGTAAAGCTGAAATTGAACAAAATGGATGTTTCTATGGCAATGTCTCCTCTATGCTAGTCTCAGACAGAGTTTCACGACGTATTTTAGTTACGGAAAGAAAAAAACCTCCGGTGAACTTTTGGAAATTTAGCCCCTACTTCCTCGCCCAAGAACGTAAGAATGAATTTTATACAGAGTTAGACGAGAGCGATTTTCGATCAAGTGTCGTAAAACCACAAAACCAAAGTGATCACTCTGGCCAGTCACAAAGGACACACAATTCAGTGAACCAATCAAAACTCCAAGTAAATACATGAAGCCGGCACGAAGCGCGGGAAAACGTGCGCGAGCGAGTCACGATTGGTTTTGGTTTTAGTTCTGATTGGTTGAGAAAGTGACGCGAGATTTTTAAACCAATCGCTGAGCGAAGTAATGCAAAACCAAACCAAACGGAAATTACTTTCGATACTCAAGTGAAAAACACTCTACATGGTTCGTACAACTTCAGACAAACAAAATTTAAGGACTTTTCAAGGACTTTTCAAGGACAAAAAATTGTTTTCAAGGACTCAGTTTTATTCACAAAATCAAAAGTCTCCGATTTCTCCGTCCTCTTTTTCATTTCTTAAACACTCAACTAAGTCATCTACAACTTTTAAATAGTTCAGGCTTGACGAGATCATCGTGATGGCATTTAACATTTTTAAAACGACAACGGTGTTCCTTTTATGTTTTCTTGCCTTTCATGTGAGAAGCGCTTTCTCCCATGCGTTCGATGTCGATTACTTTGTTGCAAACACAACACAAAGCCTTGTGCTTGTCGCCTTTAAATTCTCTAACCCAGCTGAACTTTTCATCACTTAACCATTTACTAATGAATAGACATCTGCCTGTAGATAATTTGAATTGCAAACAAAGGAATTCAAAACAAAGCTACATGTTTACTCACTATCGGCCATGTTGCCCCTTCCAACAAAACCGCATGGTGGACAACCCCACATCAGAGGCCTGGTGCATGAAATTGAGGCAAAGATCTAAATCATGCTTCATGTAGGGGTTCGCGTTTTACACCGACATTTTCGCAAGTTATTTCGCATTTTAGAAGTCGTTCGTGAACAAATTTTTCTTATCAAAATCATTTAATTTATCAGAAAAGTAATAGGGCGTGCAAGAAGTCCTAAATTTCAAGGACTTTTCAAGACCTAATGCAGAAATCAAGTACTTTTCAAGGACTTAACCAAATTCAAGGACTTTTCAAGACGACTGCTAAAATTCAAGACCTTTTCAAGATTGTACGAACCATGACTCTAACATTCGTAGTTCTGCCTTTATTTGCTTCGTGTCTCATTCGGATGTTCAGGTGCCGTTTTCGGCCAAACTTCGTTGAAGCACTCGAAAAGTTTCCGTATGTTATCCTCCAATCAAAAGCTAGCTCGAACACTTACGAGAACTCCGAAAATTATAAAGCTAGCATGGCGCAATAAGGAACTGTTAGGTTGTTTATTAACTTCGCTGGGTGACGAAAAACGGCAAGCTCAGTCATGTTTTGCAACCGGAACAAGTTCTCTTACACCGCTAAGTATACGACCAACCCTAATTCAAGACCCAGAGGTTATGGTAGTCTCCCCAAAGCAAAAACTTAAAGTCATAACGTTCTTCCTTGCCCTTTTAGCCTGAGATCACAGAACAATTTTCGCCTCTTGTTACTCTCCGCCAAAACAACGGGCTAAAATCTGTCTCCGTTTCTGCGGAGTCTGTTTCTCCGTTTACTGCCCTGTAAGAGATATTTCCTCAGTCTTACCAGATTTTGTAGGTTATCAAGCAGGTCATTGACTTGTTGGCTCTGTAACAGTCCAATGTGTGACTTCCCTAACAGCCTCCGAACTTTCTTCTTCAATGCATCTTTGTCAACATTCAAGGCAACCATGAACGCAACTAAATTGTACAACATGGTCGCTAAAAGCCTGTCTTCATCTTCTTCAAGACGTTTCTTCTCTGCAGGACCTAATGAATTATACCTGAGGACAAACGCAGGATACATATGAGCAAATTTAAGAAATTCTATTTTTTTGTTCTAATTTATGTCGATTTAGCATTCAAGTCCCAAGCCTATCATGTTAATTATTCATGTTCTTTATTGTATTGCATTGGGAGATGCTGTGGTCTAATGGTTAGTGCGCCGGAATTCGAATCGAGCAATCCGGGTTCGGTCTCTGGGCAGGGCACTGTGTTGTGTCCTTTAGCAAGACACTTTATTCTCACAGTGCAAGGCTGTGGGGTAACCCGGGGGGGGGGGGGGGGAGGGGGGAGTGAAATACTCCTAGTCGCTTCATGCTACTGACACCGGGATAAGCTCCGGCCTGATGGGCCACTAGGCTCGAACACAGACTCTCCATTGTAGCTCTGAAAATCTTTTAGTACATCAAGGTATGAAAAAGAGGATTTTTTTTCTTATTCTTCTTCCCTTTTTGCCGTCCTTGACGGTGTATTGATAATGTAAGAAGAAATTGGATGTTGATCAGCCTTCGCATTTAAGGTGTGTATTGAAAGATTAAATCTATCAAATTTTTCCGTTCGCCGCTGTTCGTAATCCATCTCAATTTCCCTCATTCATAACCATCCTTGTTCCTTTCTGGTTAATTATCACATACCGTAAAATTCCGGTTATAAGCCCCCCCCCCCCGGTTATAGGCCTATCATCCTGGAAACAAAGAAATACATCCGATTATAAGCCCCCCCGGATATAAGCCCCCCTCTACCGGACGACACTACTGAATAGGGCTAAATGTTGCTTTGTTATGCGTTTTTAACTAAAAAACATATTTCCATCAACACTCCTGTGGCTCGTTTCGAAACGTTTTTTTCATTCCGCTTATAAGCCCTCCCGGATATAAGCCCCTCCGCTTATAAGCCTACCGAAAACCCCTTACGAAGTTGTATAAGCCCAGGGCTTATAACCGGAATTCTACGGTATTGAACCAGGGACCGCGAAGCGGGGGCGGGGAGCTGAGCTCCCCCCAATACTTCCGAAAAAATTAAGACTTACTAAGAGACAAGAGTCTCTAAAGCCCCCACTTCAAGTCACTAGTCACCCCACCCCCCTTCCCCAATTGAAAAAATGCCCCGCGGTCCCTGTATTCGGTGTTTCTCTTTCTTAGCAAACTATTATTTTGAGGTTTCCCCTCATTTGAAGGTAAATTTGAACGTTGTAAAGTTGATTTTGAAAACAGCGTCTTAACAGGCTTGTGGCATGTAGGGTTTGAACTGGTTTACCTGTCAATCATTTCCGCTGGTCCCTGATCCATTCCAACAGCCTCCCTCTCAGCAGCGACCGCATCAAGGAAGATGTTTTCCCAGAAGTCCATGTTATCCCACACAGGCGATCTCTCATTCAGCAGTCCTTCAAACAGGTAACGTCTCCCTGTCGTCTTCTTCCCCTCATCCCCCTCCACGGGAAAAATGTCTCCGTTGTAATAACGAAAGCCTACAACGAAGAAATACAAAAAAGTAAATATTGATCAAGATCAAACTATGGTTACCCTGTGGGTTTATTTCATTATTTCCACCAAAAATTAATATTTGTGTCGCAGGAAACCTAAAACTAACAGTCCAATTTTTATTAAAAAATTGCATCTTTGGCTTGGGATGGCTGGGATAAAAACGGATTGCAACTTGAAAAAGTAAGGCTTAGTTTTTCAAGTTGTTTGCGCACGTCTTAAAAAAACTATTTATAGCCATAGCTTGATTTCTGTCCGGGAATTAAGGTGATATCTTCCTTTAGATGTTCAAAGATAATGTTTTTTATGGGTTAAGTTGCCTACCACTAATTTCAGAACAGTTCAGATAAAAAATTTGCGAAATTGTCGTGACATGGCTCCTTCATACAACAAATTATAACACACTAATTGAATAAGTAAGCTAATCCTTATGTATTACCTTTGTTTAAGTTGCTTTTTCTCAGCAAGGGACTCGGAGGAATGGAAGAGGACGTTTGACTCATGCGGTCAAATGAGTTTCGTCGTGTCAAGGTGTTATTTAGCTTCATGTGAGCCAGGGCTGGGCTTTTACACCTCTCTTGCCTGAGTCTGTCTTCTCTACTAGCTCTTGCTAGCTCCTACACAAACATTAACACGAAAAGGAGAATTGTAAATGTTGCGCCTTACATGGTGGTTGTAACTTTAAAGTCTGTGGATAAAACCCTACAGTGTGGCCATTCAAATGAAAGCTATGGAGCAGCACTTTCATGTGGTGCTGTTTTTTTTTGGCAGTACAAGGTGTTTCTAACTTTTCAGTCTTTTCAGTGTGTGACCCAGTACTTTCTTGCGGTGTCATTTATTATACTGTACAAGGTGGTTCTAACTTTTACGTTTGTGGATGAAACCCTAGTGTGCGACCATTCAAATGAAAGGTATTGAGCAGCACTTTCATGTGGTACTGTTTATTACGCTGTACAAGGTGATTCTAACTTTTAAGTCTTTGGATAAAACCCTAGTGTGTGACCATTCAAATGAGAGCTAGCCAGCAGTGCTTTCCCGTGATGCTGTTTATTTCTAAACATTTTGTAAACGTTTTTTTTTTTTCAAGTTTTTGCACACTTCAAGGAGAACTATTAGGGACGGACCGTTATTTTCTTGGAGGGAGGGGGGAGAAAAATTTTCCTCTGCAAACCTTTTTTTTTTTTAGTTTATGCACCTCTGCAAACATTTTGTTTTGAAATTCTTACTATTTTTTGTTATACATATCGTGTTTGCAAACAATTTATTTTGTCTTTCCAGGCCCTGCAAACAATTTTTTTCAATATTTTTCATCCCCCCTCTAAAAAAATAGGGCCCCAATGGGTCCATGTGTTTTGCTGCTAGAGCAAAGTCTTAGGGAACATGTTGATGAAAGACAAGTGAGTCGAGATTGAAATCCAACGTCTTTTATTGTCTGTCACTTGTGTGCAGGTTAATAATTGCACTATATTGTAGTCACTTTGTGTTAATTCAATCCTGATAATTTTACTGATCAATGTTATGTTGAAATCAAAGACAGCAAACATAATTTAATTACTAGTAAGTTAACGTAATGTCTGACATGATTGTCTCTTTGATAAAAAACAGTAACTCTTAACATTATAAAAAAATCTCAATGAACTCAATGTGATTCTTTTAGTGGCGTTATCTCACTGGTTACCGTTAGTTGTATTTGGAATCATTGTCACAATGGTAGCGTTTTAACAACAACGAAAAAGACAGAATCTATTGACCTTATAAGAACTCAATGTGATATATTTATTAGTGACAAGACAGTGGTTCTTTAACCACTTTCACCCAAATTAAACACTGGAACAACTAACTCTTAACAAACTTGTTGTGTCACCCTGAGTTAAATATGCAAAATTCAGAAATTATAAATAATCGCACGCGCACCGGCGTACAACAACAGAAAGACGGCGTTGAACGTAACGCAAAGTTCATTTTGAAAGCGAAAGTTTACAAATAATTATTATCATTCGTCAGTCATCCCTTCACGCATGAACACTCGTCGAATTTCAGTGTCTTCACAACAAGATCGGAAGATCGATAAGGACCAATTTTTGATTCTGCGAAAGTTCGTTTTCTTAAAGTTTTAGAAATTTGTGAAGTTGGAGGATTCACTGAGGACTGCGTAGCCGAAGATGCAGTGGCTCGCTGGACATCAAATTCTATTTTTCACGGCGTTTAATTAATCTTCACAAAATAAACATGTGGCGCCAGCGCGTCTGGCAGTCAAAAATTCATTTTTCAAAAAACTTTCCCTTTCCAGCTATTTTAGCGGGGCTTATACTATAGTACCTACCTGTCAGTCGTAGAAAAGCTGAAATTTAAGGATGAACTGTTTATTAAATGAAGACCGTATTATTTTTTAATAACTAGTAAACAAACTGGTCGCCATTTAAACACGAACTGACGAATGTTGCATCTGATGCAGTGAATCTGGTGAATGAGAACTTCCTTTACAGTGAAACGAACTCAACCGGGGCCACCCAACGTTTTTTAGCCAATCACAAGACAAGTTTTAAACAAAAGAATTGGAGTTCCTTGGTCAGGGGACCAATCACAGTGAAGGGTAATTTTAACTCTTCGCTTGACTGAATACGATGCGAAGGCACGCTAAAGTGTTGTTTTTACGGCAAAAAATATAATTTTGTTCATTTCGTTTACGGTTAAGGCGAAAGTCTGCCGGTAATTTAGAACACTGGACGGAATCAACGTTAATAAGTTTACCGAATGACGGCCGGGAATTTTGAAGACGGAACGGACTCAACGAAAATAGCACGGCCTGCGCCTGGAATGAAGACAAAACGGACTCGACAAAAATTTATTTACCGAATTGACAACGGCTGAAACTGTGAAGACGAAACGACTTTTCCTCAAACCAGTATATATGGAATTTGCCGAAGCGAATCAACACCGGTCAGCAAAGAGATAAACTCAGTGTATTACATTCAGTGATATATATACAGTGATACAGTGATAAAAAGAACATTGTACCTAATGAACAAATTACAACGGCGAACATTTCAAACCATAAATATTCATCGCCGGATAAAACTCAACAACACGTGCAGAAACGTGACAGGTTCACGCATACTAGTTAGCGGCTGTAATTTGGTAAATTTATATTTACGTTCGTTTAGTGTTCAAAAATGTCGGCCGCAAATTCGAGGAAAACTGACATAAGCTTTCGTCTTCGACATTCCCGGCCGTGTTTTGGAAAATGTGTGGCATATTATAAGTTTTATAGCCGATCATGCTTCGGTAAATTTTTTATTTACGTTGCGTCCGTTCAGTCTTCAAAACTCCCGGCCGTAATATTCGATCAATAATTATCCAAGCCGTCTTTCGGAAAATATTGAGCTGGCCGTGAATCGGCCGGTAAATTTATTTCGCTACGTTCATCACTTCGTTCAGTCTTTCGAAGTCTTCAAAATTGCTCGCCGTAATTCGGTGATACGCTGAATCCTTTCAGTCTTCAAAAATATTCGCGGCCGTAATTCGGTAAACGTATTTACGTTGATTCCGTCCAGTGTTCCAAATTACTGGCAGACTTTCGCCTTAACCGTAAACGAAATGAACAAAATTATATTTTTGCCGTAAAAACAACACTTTAGCGTGCCTTCGCATCGTATTCAGTCAAGCGAAGAGTTAAAATTGCCCTTCACTGTGATTGGTCCCCTGACCAAGGAACTCCAATTCTTTTGTTTAAAACTTGTCTTGTGATTGGCTAAAAAACGTTGGGTGGCCCCGGTTGAGTTCGTTTCACTGTAATATTTCTTTGTTTTCGACGGTGTGCACCACTGAATAAGTTTCTTTCCCATTGTGATGTTACTAGTATTAATTCGTTTCTAGCTGTCTTTTATATAGCTCGAATACAGCTACAATTAGCGGTGCAGCCTACCAGCATGGTATATTCCTTTCCAGCTGTCTTTGCGTGACAAGTTACACGTTCATACATTTTATTTTAAAATATGAAGTTCAGAGTTAATACAGTACTAGTATGCTGTAGACAGTGTAGACAAGGTGAGGGTAAGTTTATTTTCAAAGCGAAAGTTTACAAACTGTGCACTAACCGGTCCTTTGGAGAAAATATTTATGACCTTCGGCGAGGTTCCAAGTCTTCGCTCTTTTCGTAAATGATGAAAACTGCAGAATAATTTTCTCATAAAACTGGAGTGGTCGCGCCACAGTTTGTTTTCTTTCCCAATGCGATATACTTTTAAATCGGTTTTCTGTTTTCCAACGTGTCCAACGTGGTTTGCGTTCGAATACTTTGGCCCGTAACTTCGAATGCGATCAGCGCTACGGTTCATTGGTTTCGATTTTGTTTGTTCATGGATTTGATTGACATCGGTAGTTCAGATTTCTCCTCTGTTACGGCACTTGCACCTTACACCTTACGTCCCTTACGGCACAAACTTCAGCTCTCAATGTGTTTTGCTTGCAGCCATTGCGGCTGCAGCAAAACACAAAAATAATGGTCCGTCTCTTACAGCCTACCTGTATCTTGGTTGGATCAATGGATCTACTTCTGGAGATCTTATCTTTCAGTTCCTTTCCTCTTCTACTCAGCAATGCGGCCACATCACTGTTAGAGCGTGTAAGCTCATGAGCCATTCTCGAATCCTGTTGGCTTTGAGGCACTGATGACATTATTGTTTCAATGTCACTGTTTGTGTTGTTCAGTTCACCGACTCTGTCGCTCCTTCCATTTAACAAAGCATGTCTCTTGCCTGCAAGACGTGGCATTAAAAATTTACCATAGTTTCAATTTGATATTTTTTTGGATAAACCGCTTTAAGTCTGTAACAACGTTAAGCACCAAGCTTCAAGGAACTGAAGGTACGAATGGCCAAAAGTGATGAAGATTGAAATGGATTGTGATATGGGTGCCCCCCCCGGGGTTTTGAAATATTGTTGTAACGCATGGAAGACACATTTGGTTGCAATGAAGCTATGGTTTTGTCATTAAGGTCCATAGAAGTAATTTCCTTGCAAACATTAAGTCTTATAGCAAGTATTTGGCAAAGCTTAACAAAATAAACTTTACTCGGCCGTGACACAGTCCATTTAAAATCAGAGAAAATCGAATTTTTTAAGGAAAAGAGGAGGGAACCAGAAACACAAGCCTTGTTATAAATTCTATTATTTTTAAGACTGGGCCTTTATGTGAACTTGTTGGAAGGAAAATTATCCCACTACAGTGCAGCTTTTGTGTGTGGGTGGGTATTCTTAGCTCAATAAATAATTGCACATAACAATAATAGAGCAGCTTTCAATTGAGTGTCGTAAAACCAAAACCAAAGTAATTACTCTGGCCAATCAGAAACGACATTGACAATCCAGTGAACCAATCAAAACTCGAAGCAAAAACATGTAGCTGACGCGCAGCGCGGGAAAACGTGCGCGAGCGAGTCACAATTGGTTTTGGTTTAAGTTCTGATTGGTCAAGAAAGTGGCGCGAGATTTTTAAACCAATCACTGAGCGTAGTAATGCAAAACCAAAGCAAACGCAAATTACTTTCGACACTCAAGTGAAAACCGCTGTATTATGCTTGATTAATATACAGTACAGTCAACTCTCTCTTAATGGACACCTCTATAAGACCTTGTAGGCATCACTATAAGACGGACACCTCAATAAGACGGACACCTTAATAAGACGGACACCTGGTGTTGGTCCCATCCACGTCGTCTTTCAGTAACTAAACTCCCTATAAGACAGACACCTCTCAAAGACGGACAGTTGTAGCCAGTCCCGACAGTGTCCATTATAGAGAATGTTGACTGTATGCCTCAATAATTAATAACTAATTAATATTTATTGACCTGTCTCAGCTACCCAGGACTGGACTGCAGACATATCTCGTGAGTGGTCCGATAAATTGGATATGCTGTCGCTGTTTGAAATAACTGACAAATTGTCATCATCTTGGAGTTGCGCGATCTGCTCCTTAATGTCGCGTCCATGGTAGTGGGTGTGTGCAATCTCCAGAAACTGGAATGCAGATGCGATGCCTCCAATGCCATGGTTTTCGACGCTCACTTCAAAGCCGTACACTGCTGCCCTCAACACTTCCAGCATCCCTCTGAAGACACTGCGAGAAACTCGCTAAAAGCAAACAGATTGATCAGGAAGGAGGAAAAATATTTTTTTTGCAGGTTTTCGTACCCATATTATGAAAACCAGTTGAGAGTATATAACATGGTAGTTTCTTGGTACAGTTTTGAATTAAAGTGTATATTTAGAAAGTTGTATTTAGGAAGTGTAACAGCGAATTGACATTGGGGTAACAGATTATCAAATTCGTGAAGTCTTTTGGCTCGACATTAGATATGTCGAGCGCTATTACTGTAGCGTTTCTCATGTGCTGTACGCTGGAATTTTAAAAGGAATAAGTATGTTACAAGTTTGAAATTGGGTAGTATGCATTTTAATCAGGATTTTACATTTAGGTTAAGGTGGCAACCCAATTAACTTTGGTACATTGTCAAAACTTTATTTAGAGCTTGTCTAATACATTTTTCAAATTAGTGTTTTAGCGAAGAACTGTAAATGAAGAGCTTCCCATGCACATGTAATTCCATTTACTGGCACTTTCTGTGCAAATTTTGTCTGTTATTTGTTCTTGAGAAGATTCTGGAAAACTCTATAACCATCGCAGTCCTAATACTTGAAATACTGATTACAAAGCATTTATTTTATTGTAAATTCCACGAATTGTGTGATATATTGTAGGAAGAAATGAAATCTGATTGCATTTGGGAATTAGGGGGGGCAATTAAGTACAAAACAAGCTTTCACGATTTAAAGGAAGATTTACATATTAAGCAAATTTCATATCAAATTATTTTGCTTAAGTTAATAATTTTATCACTTATCCTTTTAACAACAAACAGAACATATAATGAAATTATGGTGTTTAATTTAAAATTTTACTGGTTTTAAATCAATAGTTGCATGTACAATGTGTTCATGCAGAATTTACAGACCTTTAACATAAGGAAAAATTCTGAAGCTTTTGTAAATGTACAGTCTCTCATGGTGACCGAGCAAGTAGAATGGTCACCTACCTTAGCTTCAGGGACTGGAGGCTGGGTCGAGTCAGCCCCAGTGCCCCAAGTGGAAGAAGAAGTAGAAGGTGTAGACCATCCGAGAGAGAGTGAGGACAAGGTACTCCACCAGAGATTAGGCTGCGGCATGTATGGAATAGCTAGCTTAGTAACAGAAGTATAGTGCATAAAGACAACATGCGGACATGCACATGTACAGCGGCACACACAACATTTATATCTAGGGGCATAGAATGGTATAATCCAAGACATACCAGGTACCAGGACTTTTTGTTTGAAAAAGGCTGACCAAGAATAAGCATTAAAAAAGGCATAGACTCAATGCAACAACTGCTGTCACAGACAGGAGCTCTGAGATTTCATATGACAAAAATTATTGTAGCTTATTCTTTCTATCTTTTTTTATTGACTTACATATATGTTAAATTCGTTTTGCTGAACATTTTGGATCAGGATTCAAATAAAATGGCTTTGAAAAAAAATTCTTGAGAATTCAGTGCCAGACTAGCCTGAGCTGGGGTAATAACATTATAATTTAAGAATCTCAAAAGGCATTTTAATCCAGATGAGTCTTCAAATTTCAGTATGATTTTGAGTCATGGCTGAAATTTATGGGGAATGCATCACCTTCTATGAACCATTCTATACCCCTATAATGAGAACTTTTTTTAAAAAATATTGCTTTTACTTATGACATGCACAAGCCAAAATTATCTGCTTTAATTTTGTTGTTCAACTTTACGTACATGTATCAATGAGCATAATTTAGAGATTTATTGAATTTTTTTTTTAATTCTGAAACTAGTTATTTATTGCAAATTATTTCTAATCAGTTGTTTAAACGTTCTTTTTTGACACAAATTAACGACATCTTAAATTATCACTGACTTCATTAAATAACACTAGACATAATGCAGCCACAACGCAAGAACCACAAACATGAGCAAAAACAGAAAACAAAAATGATCCAAAACAACCACAAAGCAACCAAAAGAAAAAGTGCAACAAAGAAAAAAAGCAAATCAGTAGCAAAGATCAAGAAGTGAGAATTAGAATTGTATCATTACTAGCCAATAAAAGGCAAGTAAAAGTTCTTGATTAACGCTTATTAATTTACTATTTATATTATGAGTATACCATAAACTTCCATATATAAGGCTCTCTCATCCCCATCACCCCCCCCCCCCCCACCCAACCCCCTAAAAAAGCACACACCATAATCTTTGGTACAAAAATTGTCTGATATAAAAGGCACATGAATGATAAAATTTCTGCAGTTATAACCCTATTTCTGGATGTTTAGTTTGCACTTTATATCGTTATAGTATGTTCAGAGACCTTTTATGTTCATTGACAAATGTCGAGATTGTTTTGAATTTAGAAGTGTGAGTTGCACTTTGACCACTTATTGTGAATTTCCTACATGTAATTTACAATGTCTTGGAAAAGCCTTTTGAACATTGGAAGTTTACAGTATTCCAATAATTAACCATTTATTTTTACATTTACTTGTTAACTTTTAATGAACTTTTTAACATGTACATGTCATGTACATGTACACATAAGCAGATTAAATGAATGAGATTACTAACAACAGAATTATGAGCATCTTGTTTTGTGTCAAGATTCGTCTTAGCAGTAAGCCCTGTGCTTTGCGACCCCTGTGTATACTGCGTCAGCAAGGATGGAGGAATTATGCTACTGATGAGCTGCACAGTGAGAAAACGTTACAGTCATATAGCAGCAACATACATATACAAATTAACATCATTATGTATTTTAATGTAAGTGCTCTAGCTTTAATGTATGTATAAACAATAAATTATTTTTTTTATGATTAAATAGACCTTCAACCATCATTGTACTAATAGACACCTTCTGTAGACAGAGAACTATCACAAGTGGACAGTTAGTTGTTTCACCAAGCTTTATATAATCACTACATTTTTTAACTCCCATAAGTGGAAACCTCTTCTCAGTGGCCACCTTTTTAGGTCCCAAGCAGGGCTGTCATTAAGCACTGTAACCCGCATAACACCTGTTACTGGTGAAAATGTTGATTGGTGTTACATAAGACCATAAACTTCCATACAGAACAAAATGCTATGTGTGATAACTTCAATGTTATGGTTGCTTAAAAACTTAATGACAGCCCTGGCAAGGATCCCAGGGGGGGAGTACTTGAAGTATACATGATGGGGGAGGGGGGTCCGACGGAGCTTCATATTGCAAACCCAAAAAAATACATGAGCCAGAAATTTTACACCCAAAAAATACCTGACATCAAAATTTTCTTCCCCAAAAAGTACAAGACCTAGCACCTCTAACTGATTTTTCAATAAAACAGACTTTAAGACCTAAAAAACTACATGACAGATCTCTTGACCCAAAAAAATACAGAGGGTGTAAATTTTCAACCGAAAAAAATACGTCGGACCTCCCCGTCATGTATACTGCAAGTACCCCCCCCCCCCTGGGGCAAGGGTATCCCCTTATGGATTGTTCGACTGTAATAGGACACTAAGATGTTCTAAATTATAGGTCTGGCCATACAAGACCACTGCAAATAATTTCGTAAGGCCAACAGAAGAGACAGCTACACGACCGCAACTGACACTCTGAGAAATAGCAATTGACTGACATTAGATCATCTTTTGAGGGTCTGTAATCAATCTTTTATTACTGACAATTTTAATAATTTTTATATCAAAAGCCACAGCAGAATTTGGCTGGTATAGCACTTGAAGTACTTTGTAATCTACATGTACTTAGCATATGGAGGGGTAAAAAGGAAACATACCATGTCATCCACAGCATCTGTGCTCTTGTCGGCAGAGGGAGCATTGTAAAGACGATTGGCAACCATGGCTCTTAGAGCTTCATCTGTCATTAGTCTGCGGAGTTTCTTTGATACAAGCCAGCCCACACCATCGCCTTTCATCACACTACGGACAATTTCCTTCAGAAACTGTTGATTTTCACTGCAAAAGTATTGAAAGAGTATAAATCAATAACTTATTCTTCTGCACCAATATAATCTTCCGAATATAAGCATCCTTTCTTTATTTAAGGGTACAATTGCGAAACACAATGTTGTTCCATACAGCACTGAAACTAGAAGCTGGAAAGTAGTTATTTATTTTGTATAAACATGCACTGCACAAGCCCTCCTCCCCCAGCCTGCTTGCTGTACATATGCAGTGGCTGCATACATGCCCAGGGGGGGGTACTCCGGCTTGTAAATGACGGGGATGATCGAAGGATTTTTTTGGGTTTGAAATTTTCAATTCCGGGATTTTTTTGGGTTGGAAAATTTGGCAAGTATTTTTTTGAGTGACTTTATTTAAATAGGGGATTTTTTGGTATTAAAAACAAACTAAAGTGCCTTGGTGCGGCCTTGGCGTATTTATGGTATGATGAATAAACAAACACAAGCGTTCAATTTTTTATGGTTTTCTTTGTGTTATATTATTGCCCCTCCTGGCAATTTAGGGGTAATTTGACAAGGGATTTTTTGGGGGGTTATTTTTGGTCCAGGGATTTTTTTGGGTAATGTCAGAGGACTTAGGGATTTTTTTGGGGTCCTGAGTTTTGCCTCCATTCGATCATCCCGGTCATTTACAAGCCAAAGTACCCCCCTGGGCATACATGTGCATGTCAAAACTGCTGATTTATGCTTTTATAGAGAAATTAAGACAAACTTAATTAGCATGAAGATATTACCTGTTCAGAGTCTTTTCTGTAGAAGTTTGTTTTGTCAATGAAGGTCTTCCAGGAATTCTTTCCCCAGGCACTGGCGGTTTTTGCCTCATTCCTGGTGAAAAGAAAAATAAGTTTGTTAACAATGGTTACATTGAATAAACTAAATTTACACAGTGGTAAATGACCTTTCAGATAAATTTTTACAGCAGAGCTGCACTCTAGCAGAGCCCAGGTGCCACAATGACCATTGCCTTTGGGCAACTTGTACAACTTTGCTAATCATGGAAGCTTTTAAGAGCTGGGCATCCAAGATTTCTGACAGAAGAGCCTTTGGGCACCCTGTAATTATTCTAAGAGCACAGCTTTGATACAGTGTATGATCATGTTCAAAGTTTGTGTGACATGAAGTGAGGTGAGGTGAGGTGAGGTGAGGTGAGGTGAGGTGAGGTGAGGTGAGGTGAGGTGAGGGGAGGGGAGGGGAGGGGAGGGGAGGGGAGGGGGGGGGGGTGAGGTATTATTCAGTGTTGAGCCAAGATGACCCACAGAGGCAGAGCTTATTACAATTCTTGTAGCCTGAAAATAACTTGCAGTATTACACATGTACAATTGTCTACTGACATAGCCAGGTTGCTCAACAGTTGCTGGTACCCATTTATATTCCTGGAAGGAGGGAGGCATTAACAATATCAAGCGTCAAGATCTTGCCAAGGACACAACTGACACAATGATTCTGTGCACTGACAAAACACACACCATGTCCTGTGTTCATTGCCCAGACAAATCCAGACCACTTGATTAACGAGGGGGTGCAGTGTACTAGCACTAACCACTTGGCCACTCTGCCTCTGACTTGTGAACATGCATATGTACACTTATTTCCTACAGTGCATGAAGAAATTTAGCATTTACCTGGAAAAGGAAAGAAAGGTTTTTCTTCTTGTGGAGAGAGCTTGTTTGGCGGAGGGTTTGTAGGAATTCTCTTGGCAAAGCCATTTACTGGAGAGTTTTCTACATTCTCCTGCTGTACTGTCTTTGTGACATTGAATGTGGATTTTTTTAGACTGTTCCACAGACCTGCAAATGTTACCATAGGCATAAGTAAACATGTACAAAAGTATAATAAAGTTCTCAATAAATGAGTTGAAAGTGCCTTTAAAATAGTTAAAAAATCCAAACGTTTCGGGCTTAGCCCTTCATCAGTGGAAAGTCGATTTCAGTTTAAAACGCTGGCTTGCGCCATGAAAACAAATTTAAGTTCAAAGGCGCGTGCGCGATAAGAGCGCGCGACAACCTAAAGATATCGAAAATCTGAATTCAGACCATGTGGCTGACTGGTACCCAGCTTGAAAATTAGACGCATTTCCTGCCGTTTGCGTAGTTTATTTCTGCCGCAGAGCAACCAACATGTAAACATGGCACATTTTAAAATTTAAAATTGTATTTACTGTTCATGTACCATAATGAAGTTAAAGTTGCTACCAAGTATAAGCTTATAATTCCAGCTAATAAAACCTTATGGTCGATTAACATTCTTTTTTTTTTCCTACAATGTCAATACATTGTTATACAGACAGGAGATGAGAATGAAGAGCAATAATCATAAACCAAGAGATAAGATTACACTCTAACTGTAAATTGATCTGTACATGATCCACAAAAAATAATTAATTTTCAGAACAAAAAATTAATGACAAACAACAAAGAGAAATTATTATAGTAATTTTCCAGGCTTGGGAAATAAAGAATGGGCTAATTCAAACCAACAAAATGGCAGGGGATTTCAATTTAATTTGAAGTAGGCAGCTGGTTTAAGAAGAGTTACTGAATGTCTAAGAGAATCTTTCTTCAATCACTGTACTTCAATTCAGGTTTAAAATAGCAGACTTTTTTGAGCAATTAGTACACCGTACATGTAGTAGCTGATACTTTTTGTTGGCCGTCAGTGCTTATTGAAAGAACTGAAGTAGAATAAGATCTGTGCATGTTGTATAGATGTGGGACCTGACATTGATTACATACCTAGGACAGCTTCAGTGCTGTTGGTAAACATACTATTCTGCTTCTCTGTTGGGGACATGGTATGCGTGGATGAGCTGGATTGCGAGGAGGTGCCGGATACAAAAGTGTTTTCACTTTCTGCATCTGATGTCATTTTCTTCCTTGTCTGATTAGGTGTGGGAGGGTTGGATACAGAATATGTAAAATCTTCACTGTCGTCCTCTTGCACAGAACATGAGTCACCACTGCTCATAGAACAAGCTGCAGAGTCTGTGGTGCCTGCGTCAGATTGATCCGTCCTAGAAATAACACAGACAAACTTAATCTTAGTTAAAGCTCATTCTCAGCATACAAAGGCACAATGTTCAGTCCACTGATAAACCTGTATAAAACAGTTACATGTATCAGTGCTGTCATAAAGGGCCATAACCCATAACACCTGTCACGGATGAGTTCACTCTATGTTACGGGTGAAGATGTTGATTGGCCTTATGTTACACTTGCGTACAGAGGAAAATGCTATGGGTGATAAATACAATTTAATGGCTGCTTAAAAAATTAATGACAGCCCTGCTGATGTATGGTGCTTATCAAGATATTTTCTCACTCGTCCTATGCCTCATTGTAATGGTACATTTAATTAAATGTGGGTTTGTTTGCTGTTACTTGTCGATCATCTTGCATTCTAAGTAGCAATTACATGATATCTCTATAATTTATTAGAAAGATTATCTCTATTATTAGAAATTTCCAGTCAAATGCCAACTGGCTAAAGGCAGACTAGTTGGCTATTTTGCAAGATATAATAAATAATAAATGCAAATTTGCAGTGGCACTTCCACAGGGTGGCTCTTCGTCCACTGTTCCCGATCGAATTGGAATTAAGCAGTGTTGGTGTTTGTGGAGGAAGGAAAACCAGAGAGCCCAGAGAAAAACCCTCGGAGCGAGGACGGGAACCAACAACAAACTCAACCCACATATGACGCTGGGTCCGGGAATCGAACCCGGGCCACATTGGTGGGAGGCAAGTGCTCTCACCACTGCGCCATCCCCGCAAGACTATAGCGCAGCCAATGAGTTGAACTTGGGATTACCAAGAATACTACATGTATAGCTATAGCTAATGGACAGAGTTGAGGCCTTGAACCAAAGACCACTTGATTTCCACCCACCCACCCATGCTAGTACCGTCAACTCAACTTATTTAAAATGTAGATTTCTCTCTTTTATTTACTAAGTTTGCTGTTATTGTTGTTACCTTGAACCAGATCTCTTCTTCTTTTCCAGGAGCATGTTTCCCACCACTACTGTGCCACCTGGCAAAGCAAATGACGCCTGCAAATCTGGCATCGGAGATGACGCCCTCACAGGAGTAAATGGGGGTACATGGGGACCCATGGGTGAGGACCCATTTATATCACCACTGATCATCCTTTGTACGAGGTCGCTGACGGAGCTGTGACAACTGCTACTATCGTCATCTTCATCATTGTTGGGAGTGACCTCTTCCTCGTCAAAAATCAAACTTGGTTCATAGTCCACGTCAATCCAAGGCTCCATGTAGATCTTTGAGTTTGAGTCGAAAACTTGATAGACGACAGGTTCTAGGTCATCAGCAAACCATTTGGCTTTGTCACCAATGATCTGAGGATCATGGACACCTGAAAAACAGTAAATACAACATTGAGAAATTGTCAAGGAAAGGAGACAAGAAATAAAGAAACTCACAAGCAGGGAAAATGGGAGATACCTTATTATAGGAAATTAACGCGACATGAAATTAACGCAAATTTCAAACATTCGCGTTAATAATTTAAGTCGCGTTAATTTTTGTTAACGTTAATTTCCGCACCGTTAATTAAATGGAGCGTTAATTTTCATGACGTTAATTTCCATTATTTTGGACCTAATTTTTCCTTACAGTCCAGACGTTCTTGATTCCAAGGAAAAAGCATAATTTAATCTGCCACTATCATTGATACTGCAAAGAACGCTCAAAGTGGAAAAAATACCATGAACGTTGTTTTTGTTTAAGATTATACGCCTAAAAGTGTTGAAATAAACTTGTTTCCGGTTGTGCAAGTCGCGTTAATTTCCTTCATTTTGAAATGTTACCCCTTCTTTCGCGTTAATTCCTTTATTGGGAAGTACTTTTTCATTCAATTCGCGTTAATTTAAGTCGCGTTAATTTCAAATACCTTAATTAACACAAGCGTTAATTTCCTATAATAAGGTAATCAGTAAATGAGAATTATGGCATACAACAAATACAAGCATGTTGTTTAAAACTTGTTCAAACAAAATTTATTCAAATTCTTAGGAATAAGTTCTAATAAGAATAAATGAGAAATTATTTACCTTTGATAATCTTCAAAAAAACTTTGTTTGATGGATTCACCAGCCACTCTCCATAATATTCTAGTGACTGAAAAATAGCAGTTAAATAAAATACCAATGAGAATCATATGCTTTTCAATAGCCAAAAAAATTAAGTTGGGTGATGACGAACATAAATACACTGTACCATATTTCTAAGGGATGGTTCAGATTTATAAGGATAGCCGGGTCAATGCCCAGTAATTTTTTCTCGGAGAAAAAATTACTGGGCATTGGGTTTTTTCATTGAGCAACTATACTGGGTTTGAATAAAATGTTGATTTAGTACATACAACGAGAGAACAAAATTAATGTGTTGCTCCTTTGGTAATAAAAGTTCGTGGAAGCTGAATTTGCATTAAAATTCAACCAATAAATATAATATTGCTGGAGCGTTTTATGACAATGCAAGCCACAGTTGAACCCATAGAACTTGAAGGGGTTTTCTTGTCACAAATCTACATACAAATGTAGGTTGCAGTTTTCTTCCAAAACAAACAACACAAAATAATATTAAACTTCGTCGACTGGTTCAGATCTTGCAAGTGTATACAAGATTAATAACATTGCATGACAGATCCATAAAAAAGAAAGTGGCAATTCTCCATTTTGTTATCAGCTAATGATTTGTTAAAAATAAACTTGTAATGTTACAAACACTTTCAAGAGTGGATGTTTCTTTGCAACATCCAAACACAAATTTTGCCAAAAAGAAACTCCCCCCCCCCCCCCACCCTGATCTTCTGCCACACATCACTTTTTTAATTCCCCTTTCCACACAGTCCAAAATCAATGAATGATATATTTAATACAATATACTGACAAAAACAGGTATCACTCATTCACCTGGCTTTCCGAAAGCCTCGCAACAAAGTCTGATAGCTCTGGTCTTGATTTCAGGAAGGGCCCTCTCTGGAGTGCCACAACAGGTCGAGAATACAGCCTCAGGGTCCTTGTATGTGCTTTGATACCTCCAAGAATGTTTGCTGATGTGAAAAAATTCACCATGGCAACTCTGACGGCAATGTCTACTGCATCCACGTCATTCCCATATACTGGCCCTGGGATACCATTTACACCATTAGGGGTCAGAGGTCTAAGGTCATCCAGGAGGGAAGAGTGATCTAAATTTGTCACAGTCTGAGGAGGCATACTGAGAGCTTGAAGAGCCTGTCAGGGAAAGGAAAGACTTCTGTGAGAGTTTTGTACACATAGGGCTCAATTAAACAGTACTTTGAAGGCCAATATTTGATAATTAAAAAATGTTTATACAGTATTTTGTCGATTGCCAAGTCTCATATAAATGCCACGTTTTTAAGGTAGAGTTGTAAATAACCCCCTCAAGCATTTATTTGATGTTTAAAAAGCTGTAGCTGTAATAGCAAGATATATGAATGTTAAAAATAAATATATATTAAAAAAAACCTTAATAACCACTGGGCTCCAATAAACTACTTGAGTCAAATAAATGCCGGGTCGACCAGGCCAAGTTTAAAAATAAACACCGCAGGAGCAAGAAAACACGGTACATTAGTAAGTAACCCAATGTAGTCCTATAATTCTTTTGTTAACTGATTAATTCACATCCAAAAAAATACCCTCTCATAGGATTTGTGAGCATCTTTGTGAGCATCCGGGTGCATCTCTGTGAGCATCCGGGTGCCTCAGGCGACTAACTTTTGTCTTTGGGCGACCAGATAATCTTATTTCTTTCATATATAGGGGTGTCGAATGGTAAATGCGAGACTTTGCGAGACGGTGAGACTGATATCTTTTCTGCGAGCCCGAGACCTTTTTAGCCTTGCAAAAGAAATCGAGACTGTGAGAAGGCGTCAAAGAAAAATTCAAGATGACGAGACCCCTGAAATTTGGCTAAAATTTTGCGAGTCATGCAGTTATTGAAGGACCATTCACCACCCCTATATATTAAGCTTTATGCTGGGCACCCTTGATCTCATAGTTTGGAACCTTTGGGCTCCTTGTAATTTTTCTTAGAGCACAGCCTTGCAATCCCTTAAAATGTTTTGTTGACTGAAAAGTTTTGTTGTGAGAATGAACGTCAGGCTTGTGATAGTAGGCTTGACAAAGGTCTCAGTGGTCTTTGTAAAATGGAAATAATATACCTACCAACTTCAAGCTCTTGATCAGCGCTGCACCTTCAGGTTGAGGTAATGGCGGCAACTCATCTGCTGTCAAAGGAACTGTGATCTATGCAAAAATATAAAGCAAGGTATTACTTATAAGGATTGAATATATGTCTGAACACATGCATGTAGTAAAATAAAACGTGGGATGAATATGTTTAGAGCTTACAAGTATGTACACTGACTAAAGTCTGGTAGTTAGAAAAAAAATTGCAGCATATTTTATTTATCACTTCTTCCTCTCAGGAAGCAGAAGTTCACTTCAACCGGTTCAAAAGGTCACGTCTCTTGATTTTGATTGGTAGATTTCAATCCATTCTGTTTGTTTCTGGGTTGTTTATCAAGGTTTGTTGGCTTTGGCATAAAATTTTATGATTGATGGCAGCAAAAAACGCAATTGTTAGTTGGGCTATGAACTTCAGAGTTTGCATGCTATCGAACACCGCAATAACACCTTCCTGCTTGTCAATGGCAAATCAAAGATCATTCTTCTGAACATTGTCTGCATCTGAATTAAACCACATTGTTTTACACCTGTAGTTTCCCTTGCTCTAAATACAATTTTCATTGGCTTGAGTCTCTATGTTTCCCTTGACTTCGTCACAGGAAACATAGAGACTTTCGGGAAAACAAAACCAACTGTTTCTTTCGTGACCAGACATTAAGTGTATAGAGCAGTTTTCGATTGAGTTTTGTAAAACCAAAACCAAAGTAACTACTCTGGCCAATAACAAAGGACATAGAGCAACCCATTGTCCAATCAAAACTCGAAGCAATTACACGAAGCGCAGGAAAACTTAAGCGAGCAAGTCACAATTGGTTTTGGTTTTACTTCTAATTGGTTGAGAAATTGGCGCGAGATTTTTAAACCAATCACTGAGCGTAGTAATGCAAAACAAAAGTAAACGCAAATTACTTTCAACACTCAAGTGAAAATCGCTCTAATATTCCACTCACCTTGTTAGAATCCAAATCAACCACCCAAACATCCCCAGGCATCTGAAATCCTTCAGACTTGTAACGAAAGAAGCTTGCCGGCACTCCAATCACATATGGCGTAGGAGCCAATAACAGCTGCTCGGCATTGTTCATGCACGTGGGCAGTAAAGGGATTACTGGAAACATGTACTCCAATGGGTACAGGAGAGATGTCAACGCCATTACACTCATGGTCAGGGCATTGTAATCTCGGGACTGGATCACAACCTGTATATTTATTTTAAAAATGATAATGATTATTTATATCCTGCATTTTCCATATGTATGTTTAAACACGCTGTACACATACTGTAATTTACTACACATAAAGGCCAGACCAAAGCACTGCGAAAAGACTAGAATGTCTAGCCATTTGCAGATGTAATTACAAAGGCAGCACATTCTCCTCACATATTTTAAGACCCAGAGTGTTGGTCCGGTCCGGGATTCAAACCTTCAACCTCCTGCTCTACCAACTGAGCTAACCAGGGGGAAGTAATCAGTTATTTCAATGATCAAGTGCCTATAAATACAGTAAAATCCCAATTTCTTGAACCCTCGGTTTCTCTAAACTCCCGATTTCTGAGCAAATTTTCGTTTCCTTTGGATTGTACATCTTTGAAATTTTAACCCCCAATTTCTCAAAGCAATTTTCGTTTCCCCTGGAGGTTTCGAGAAATCGGGATTTTACTGTTACATGCCTTGGGTCAATCCCCATGACTCAAGCTAAGTCAAATTTACTTTTTTCTGAGTACAATAACATGCCTACAATGTAATACAGGAAATAATTCCGTCTGAAACTTCTTTTAAACATTTTGATTTTAACACCTCTTACGAAGTGGCATTGCCCATCACTCATGTGTCTGGGCAGATCTATAGAACTTTAATTGCACCATAATATATCATTCTTCCAGCTCTCAGCTGTTAAAGATAACCTTCATTTAAAATAATGAGCACAGAAATTAAGAATTTGTACAGTAGACTACTTCGTGATGAGTTTTATCTCTACATCAATTTGAATCCTAGAAAACTATTTTTTCATAAAATTTTTCATTTCTGCTTTTTAGTAAAGTAATGCTATGCAATGTTTTCTTTAAGGTAAACAAAAACTAGCGCTGGTCATTTAATTCCGCAAGATAAACAAATTCACAATGTAAACAAATACAGCTTCTAAAACTACTGTCAATAAATCAAACCCAACTTTCACGAAAGCACAGGTGAAAAATTTATTCAAAGGGCAATTTAATCCGAGTTTTTTCTCGTTTTTGTTCTTCTTTTTATGGACAGTTTAAGACTTGAAATACAAAAAAATGGTAAAATGAAAATTTAATGGCGTTAAGATCAAAAGTTGCTAGGAGTTTTCTACCCAGGATTGTGTTGGATTAACCACATAAATTGCTTGCATGGCACAAAACGTTTACTGCTTATAAAGCAATTTTTTCCTTCTTCCCTGAGATCCCCGTGGGAATTATAAAAAGTGTTGTTAATTAGCTTAAATTTATTTCCTACAAGTTTACACTTCATTTCAAATAAAACCACAGCCGGACAGTGAGGATTTTACGCTTCTAAACTTTTCAATTTCCACCTGCTAAAAGGTAAGCGACGAAATCGACCACTATTTGTTTTGAATTCAGAACAAACGCTACACTCACCTTGTGCTCGAGTAAAATACACGTTAAAACCTTCAAACATGTTTCTACTCCAAGAAGCTCCAAAGGAATATGAATGGGAAAGTCTACGAGCGAAAATCGGTTCAATTCCGGCATAGCGAAGGTCAAAGGGGGATATGACTCGGGCGAATGAAGATGTACTTCTACTCTTGTTCTGCCTGAAATGGGCGCCTGAGCGAGAAATAGACGTTGAATCCATGTTTCTACTTCTTCCATATCGCGGGCCAAATGACTCGTTTTCTGATCCTCTGTGCAAGTAAACACAGACCAGCTATGTAAGCCTGGTACAACGTTGTCGTTCTTATCGAGACCTTTGCCACCGATTCGTGAGTCGATCATTTTGCGAAGAAAAAATAGGCACTCCCTAAAGGTTGGAAAAAATGGATGATGCGATATGATACACAAGGATGTTAAGCTCATACAAAAATCCCGTTTGTTGTGAAAACTTCGGGATCTTTTCCGAACGGTCAGTGTATTTTCTTTGCCATCACCTCGGTCTTTGTGTATAAAATTCGAACAAGGCCGAAAGACATTGACACAAATCCCATAACGAACCTTGCCGGAGTCTTTCTCGGTTAAAGTGAACGCAAACGAGTTCGCTTCTCGAAGAGAGAATTTCTTTGACACCGTGCTGCATCCTTCAGGCTGGCAGAAGAAAACCACGTCTCCTGGTAGAGCGAAATCTTTGTGGTCTTTCTGCGGAAAGCGACGCAAAAGCTCCGGTGTTTCGGTCGAGTCGAGAGTTGGCTTGCGTACACCAACAACAACAAGATAGTCTATGAGTCTTGTCTGCATTGCTCGTGTTCCTGAGCCCATTGTTGTTAGTTTGTTTCCCAGTTAAATCGCGAACAAGACCGTCCAATGCACAATATCATCATAATGCCGATCTTCACGGCCAGTTAATCCATAACTCGGCTTTAGTCGGACATTTTCAAGGCATAGCCATAGCGTTTTGAAAGCGACCAGGCGTGATAGTATTTCTCGTTTTCCTCACGCGTGATAACGCGATACCCCGCATGTTGTGACGTCACGAACATCAAGTAAATAAATAATTTATTCCATTTCCAGTTTTTCTTCGCCGATAATGCCCAACACTTATTAGTAGGAATATCAACATGACAAAAAGTGACACAAACTTCTTGCCTCCGTGAATAACTCATGACAAGAAATTTTAAAGGAAAGTGATTTTCCCAATTTAGTTAACAATTTCGATATCAGCCCGATCGCGTTCTGGCCTTCGGTAGCCGAGAAAGAACCAAAGGACCTGTCGTCTGATAGCGTTTGCCTAAGGCAAACACACACTACTAAAGAATTACAGTTAAGATAGAATATTATTTATCTGTGACCGGTACTAATAACAATATTTTTTAAAATTGCATTTTAAATCATTTATTGCGGAATTTATCAGTTTCGGCAAAATTCATTCACAAGACGGGCTTTTTAGAACGGATGGCGCTCACGAAAATTAAAGTTCTCCATTACATTTAGACTAGCAAAGGTATTATCGATCGCCCTAGGGCCTTTTCAGTTTAAAACGGGAAGACAGACTGAAAACGTGAAGTAACGGTACTAAACTGAACTCAGAACCCCATAGCATTGTCGCCCTATTATTACTGACCCGACATTAAAAAGATTTTATGTTTTCTATTCTTGCTGTCATTTTACTCAGTATCTGCCAGTTGGCCTTAGTCATGATAGTCGCCATGTTTTTGTTTTTCACATTATAATGCAAATTGGGGCGCGTGGCGTCTGAGGCGGCAAAATTGCGGCAATTTTCTTTGTAGTTCTGATACATTTCCGTAGCTATGCGTTGCTTTCTGCAAGTAAAATAAAGCCTTTCAGTGACTCACAAGACCGGTACTAGATGGGATGGAAGTCTATTTCAAGTTACTCTCCAGCATTCTGTCAGGATGCGCAAACAAGTTACAAGCTAGTACCCATTTATAGTTATGGGTGGAGGGGGCACTTAGGCCTTTCTCGATTTGATTACTTAATTTGATTGTTTTCTTCTGTTTCGACTGTTTGTGCGTCGTGTTTCTTGTGTTCTCGTGTTGTGTCACTTGTGTGTGTGTTTTTTTTTTATTTATTTTTTTAAATAATTTTTAATTTTTTTTAAACAAACAATTATTTTAATAATTGTTTGTTTAATAATTGTTTGTTTAAAACTTAAAAGTATCACCTGTTGTTGATATAAGCATATAATGTAAGAGTTTGTCTGTTTTAATTGAAATAAAACAAAGCATTCTTTGGCATTCTTTAAAGAAATCAGGCATTTTTTGATCATTTTTGGCTTTATGCGAGAATTTCTAGTAGCATTAAATGCCAGCTTTACTAATCAAAATTGTGAAACTTTAGGATTATTTATCCTTCTGAGTTCTGAGTGCTGAAATCTGGATCACAGTCATGAAAAATGACAGAAAATGCTAGCAATTCCTTTTCAAGAAAAAAACGAAAAAAAAATGCTCGTTTTCCCAAAAAATGCCGAAAAAAATGCTAGCATAATCGAGAAAGGCCTAGGGGCACTGTAAGAGTAAACTGTCTTGCTAAAACCGGTCCACTTCAAACACCCTATCAAGTTGATCAGTTGTCCTAGTCCAAAGGTTTCCTGCCTTTCCTGAGACGAAGCCGAAAACAGTGAATTGAAAGAAAAACACCGAAAGCTGAAAATAAACGAACAATGACAGTAGTAAAGGAAAAAGGAGATCAGGAAAGCCAGAAATAACCAAAGAAAAAACTACGTGTGGTAAATGAAAACGGAATTCCTGGGGAGAAATTTAAAAAAAAAACAAGCCTGATTGAAAGTAATTCTTTGGTCTTAGGCCCAAATCTCCACCCGTGGAGAGGTTATTCGGCCCCAAGCCAGTTCTAGAATAATGTAACCCCTTTAAAGTGTGATTCGAACCCTCGACCCAAGACCCCTGGTGACTCCGCTGTGTTCGCTGCGCGCCTTTCCCGCTGAAGGGAAAAGTGCCCTGGGGACGAGGTTGCTACGCGGCGCCATACCTCTGAAATCCCTTGGGATTATTAGCTAAAAAGTTCAGTTCGGGATTTTGACTGAGAGTGCACTCTGTGCTAGATCAGTTAAAGTGGGCTAAAATTAGGAAACTGAGAGCTTCATTAAGTGGAGATAGTGCTTCGCAACAATCAAGACTTTGAAAAGGGAGTGGTAGACGGTTTTTTGTGATCCGTGAAAAGCTTTTTTATTTCCCGTGGATCGTGAAATGGCTATTTTTTCTCGTGAAATGTGATTTGGTTACGTAGTCGTGAAGCGTGAATCGACTTTTTTCCGTGAAAATTGCGAAATGACTGTTGTTGTTTCCTCGTGAAACGTGAACGTAAACCGTGATTCTTCCTTCTTTCCAAAAAATTATTGACCAATATTCAGTTAGCGTTTCAACTGAAACAAGACTACGTGTGGTAAATTGCGTAGCCAGTGCATGAACATGACTGATCGTCATTCTTGGCTCCCTGTCACTCTACTCTAATAGGTTATTTAACTCCTTTTATCTTGGTTTCTTATAGTCCAGATCCTCAACTCTCCCTTCCGCACGCTATATAGGGATTGAACCCAGGCGTGAGAAGAAAGAGTTCAGCCCCTATGCAGGGCGGGGTTATGGAGAGTTAAGGCTTAATAAAATGGTGGCAGTTATTTGTAATTATATTTCAGTTGGGGTGCATATATAAGAAATAAAATGGACCTTTCAATGTCTCAGTGCTGTTTGGTAACACATTTGTTTTTCAAAATAACAACAATAATAGATCAGATCATAAATGCGGTGGACGAAAACCTTTAAAAGCGTTAACCTGCCTTATTGGAGGTAAAACAGCCAAAAATTTAGCCGTTAGGCGTAAAAATTGGAATATTTAACCGTTAGCCGTAAAATATGTTAACCGTAAAAAAATCGGTCAGTAATTATAAAAAAAATTGAGCTAGTTCACTTCATCGTCCTAGAATGGTCCTAAGACTTAAAATATGTTTTTCAAAAATGGAAATTAATTTTTAACTTTTAAAGACAATGAAAATTACCTTTTAACTTCTGTTAACCGTAATGAAAATAAATTAACCGTTAACCATAAAAAAGCCAAAATTTGAACCGTTAACCGTAAAAACCACCACCCCATTAAGACCTTTTTATTGCCTTGTTCATAGTTTGTCATGATGAGTTGAAAGATACTACAATCCTGGACAAAACTAGTGGAGACAAACGAAGGTCACACACTTTTCGCGAATGTCTTGACTTACAAGCGGGAAAAAGTACTTTATCCCCCCTCTCCCCCTACTTAATGTTGTATTATGGGGTTTGCAATCCACCGGCTTTGTTTTTACAACACGACAACATTGAAATGGGGGATGGGGGGAGGGGAAAAAAAAGGGTTGTAGACTTTGTAGTACCTAAATTAGTGGAAATTAGCCAAGCATCTTTACAGTTTTGTCCAAGATTGTAGCTCTTGCTTTTTTTATCGAAAAACGTACGAATCATTCACGGTTGTATGGTGCCAGCTTGTGACACCAACCCTTTTTTAAAAAGATAAGGTATCACAACCTCGTTCCCAGGCCCCAGGGTCTCTCTCTCCTGCTCCTGCCCTCTCGTTCTAGGTGGTAGGAGAGAGAGACCCTGGGAACGAGGTTCAAGGTATCATTACTTATCATTACAAATAAAAACAAAGACAACAACACGTTTGAAAGTTTTATTGAATAAAATTCAGTCGAATTAAGGTTCAAATACGCCCCATTACACCAGGGCGTTTTATCAACCAGCGACTTAAATTGCAATATAAAATTTGTAATTTAAAAATGTTTGAAATTATTGCTTGCTATACAGTGACGTCAGCGCTGTGTGTGCAAAGGTTACAACCAATGAGAGCCAAGATATCGGTCACGTGCATGAGAATGAAAAATACTTATGTGAAAAAGAAAAAAAGTCGTCATAAATCTGGTGAAAAATATTATGGCGAATAAAACTTTGTCGAAAAATTAATTAACTTAAAGAGGAGCACTTTCGCCGTGTAAACCTAAACTGTAAAATTATTCAATTCCAGTTGCAAAACGATTTAGATGAATTCTGAAACTTAAGTTGAAAACGTAAGCATTTTTCAACTTTGTCCAAATGAGAATCTATTTCTATCCTTGCTATTTACAGATCAAATCGTTTTTAGCGTTTTTCCTACCTGTTATCTAGGCTTGTAATTTTTTAACTTCTCGAAATCGTGGTAAAATAGACGACGGTACCCCCTTAAGTTTAAACATTAAATATCCAGAAATAGTAAAATATGTTATCAAAGTGACCGAATTCCAGGCTTTAGATAACCTCGTTTCCAGGCTCTTTTCTGACGTGCAAACTCCTGTAGTCGCCATATTGGATTTAAGCGCCAGAGAAGACACTGGGTACGAGGATAGACTTGCACACTGCATGCCGCTGACTACTAAGAGGCGATCCTGCCGTCTCAGCTAAAACTATGGCAAAGTCTTGAGTCTAGGCTGTGAAATTGAAACGAGTAGAAACTTCTTATAACCTCTTCATCGTTTATCGATGACGAAGGCAGTAAATTTTGCTCCTCTAATCACGTTTGATCCGTGAGAAACAAACTAAGTTCTTCTCTCTGCGTTATTGTGTACTGCTTACTGTTATAAACGCTTTTATCGCAGAGGAAACTACTTCAAAACTATTCTTTTCTTAATGAAGATACCACTTTCTAAATAAAAATAAAAAGACAAATAACTACAAAGTGTCTTTATAACTTGAAATAATTCTATCGAACTCTGGCATTGAATTGTAAACTCGAGTCTTCAGTTCTTTTGCTTTCCTATGTTTCTCTTGCGTTTCGATGTGTGCAGGTAGTTCTGAACCCGGGGGTTCTGAATTTCATGAGATTTTCTCACAAGGCACCAGTGAAGAACAAGTCTCAGGAATTAGATTTTTTGAAGCAGTTAACGCTACAAAATAAATTGGATTTTCGGCCTTGCCTCAAATAACTGAAGTAAACCGAGCCTCTTTTCTAAATGAATTACAGCTTAAGTTGAGCCCTATTCCATTCAACGGGTTACTATTTTTGCGGTGTTAGCACTTTTAAGGTAAAAACATTTTACCCTACAAAAATATGACAAAACGAAAACCAAGCAAAATCTATGAAAAGATACTAGCTTAAATCTGCGTTCGTTCTTTGATTAATTTGACTGCTGTTCTCAACAATTCTTGTTGCACAATAGAATAGAAATATTCCATGTTTGTCTTTCTTAATTCATATGCTTGATATGAATATTATTGTCTAAACGAGCCAAATAAGCATGATATGTGAACATTTTTCCTTGCTCTTAAAGACTCTTTAAATAAAGCACTAAGTTAAGTGGCATTTTCATTTAACATTACTGAAACATTTTCTTTCTAGATCAAGTAAAAAAGAACTATTTAAGCTACTTCCTACTCGTAAAAAATAACCGAAAAAAAGTCATATTTCATCGATGTGTCTTTCGTGCCTTATATTTTGCAGTTGAAAAATTATACTATTAAAACTATGTATAATATTAATAATCGATAAAGTTTATTAATGAGATCAATTAGTTAATTAGTAAAGAGACATTAAGTCCAAAATTACATTTGTGACATTTTGGGTACCCTTAGAAAATGTACCCCACCACAAAGAGGGTTATGTGACTAAACATTAATTAATTGTTAATACAAGTTATTACATTAGAACCAACTATGCTACGTAAAACCCTGATTTATAAATGATTCGAAATTGTTTAATGCCATTAATTAACTTATGTGAATATTAGTAAGCACTTGGCTGCCTTCTTCTGATATCAGAATATAATAACCAGTGTGACCTTATAAATGTAGCGACAAATAGGTCTTTTTTAGAACTGGAATTAGACTTAGACAGTGTAATTTAAGGCACAATAATAAGTGAAACAAGAAGTCCATGCCATAATTTATCGGACTTCTGACGTCACGAGGACTAAAAGTGTCACGAGAAACAGGCTTTTGCAAGTTAATTCTCTAACTTTTCCTGTCCGTGTAACAAATATATTAATATTAAAATTTGCGTTGTGCATTTGTAATTTACCTTCTTATACCACGGCGATTATTGACCTTAATGGGTCAAATTGAGGTCAGTTTTATATTCAATGAAAACCTCTCGGCCAATAAAATTGGATGTAACGTGCGCTTTTTGCCATTAGTCCTTGGTGCAATTGCCTCGACAAGGAGACAAAGCTTGTGAAAGCTTGAGATCGCGTTCCTTTCGTATTCATCCAGAAAAGTAGAAGGCCCTTCAAGCTTTGCGCAGGGATAGAAACCCTGTGATGTCTTTTTATCGGAAACAACCACTTGGATTACTGTCGAAACTGGCTTTGAAGGCCTCCAAAGTCGACGATCAGCGGTGAAAGTCAAAAGGAAGCTGAATATGGATGGGATTCCATCTCAAAGACAGTAACCTGGTGACGCCAGAGGGCAAAAGGACGCGAAAACCACTCTGTGGTCCGTTTCAATCCGAGCCGAAAGGCCTTATTGGGGCGCTGATCACTACCGTATCCAGCAGTAGGTGGTATAAAGTTCTGGGACCAATTCAGTGTAAGCAAGTGCACTGCTTTTCTAAAAACATCTTCTGCCGAAAAGTCGAACACCGTGAGGAGAAGGTCTGATTTTGAGAGCGTCATTTTTTAATACTGCACTCACATACTTCGTTTTTGTGTGTCAATACTTGTGTCTTCAATTTGCAAATTCGTGCGTGCTTTCTTGGGTGAAGGCGTAAAACATCCCTAGTATTTGCACGCGTGAGATTTTCATAGCTCACAATAAAATTGCGGAATTTTTGACTTTCTTCTTCTGCTTTATAATCGTGCCTTATTTGGAGCTACGTTTTCGACTATCACGCGAAGAGGTCGTGACGTCACAAGCATTTCCATATTTGGTTTTCAGTGTATTTGCATTAGATGTTTCGCCGTTTTTTCGTCTCCTCGCAGTTTCAATTTGTTTCACTGCCACTCTTTCAAAGTTTTATTTGTCCTCTTGGCGAGGAAATCTTCCATTCCAGCTTCTTAAATGGATTTGAATCTGTTTAAAGCTTGCGTGTATTAATAAGGATTAATATTGTCGCTGAATAAATGTCCTATCATATGCCGAAATGTGCAATTCTTCAAGACATCATTATCATCATTACACCTAACAGTCTCGTGTTAGACTGTTGTGTGAGTTTTATCAAAAGAGTTTTCCTCTCCGTTTTTCATTCCACAAACCAAAACTCCTTTCGGTGATCTGGGAGGCTTGCCGTCCATGCTGTCGAGTTCGATGTGGAGCTTCGTGCTGTTGTTACCGGCTTTTTTATCCTCGTCTTCTTTCATCCGAGCTTCTTCGGCCTTTTTCAATTCTTCCTCTTTTCGTCGGTTTATCTCCTTGTTGTAGAAATTCTCGAAGTTGGATACGATGACGGGAACAGGCAAAGCAATGGTTAGCACCCCTGCGAGTGAAATGACAACACAGGATTAAAAAAATCTTATTTATTTTCCAATAGTTAGCGCGGTTTTCCTTTGAGAGTCGAAAGTTATTCGCGTTTGCTCTGGTTTTGCATTACTACGCTTAGTAATTGTTTAAAAAAAAAAACTCGCGCCACTTTCACAGCCAATCAGAAGTAAAACCATAACCAACCGTGACTCGCTTGTGCACGTTTTCCCACTCTTCGTGCCGGCTACATGTATTTCCTTCGAGTTTTGATTGAATCACTGGATTGTTTGCCATCTTTTGTGGTTGCCCAGAGTGATTCGTTCGCAGAATTTTTTTGTCGTGCCATTGGTTAAGAATGGTCACGTGGTACAAATCTACCACACTATTCTGTCAGCTACTAAAGTCATCGCCTTCAAAATGGTCCCTAAAATTTCAGATCTGTCATTATTCATGAGTTTATTAGTCAGGCAATTATTCATCTTTTGTTTTTACTGTTCATGTGCTTTTGACGAAAATCGCCAAAAACTTGAGCTGAAACTGACCTGCGCTACTTGTGCACAGCTGACCTTTGTGAAAAGCAGGTACGCAATGCGTGCATGCGTGAGTGAACGACAAGACGTCATAATAGTTTTCAACATTGTACCTTTGTAAATCAAGTTTGAAATAAATAATATTGCAACTTCTAGCATTGGGTAGCAGTAATTGTTAATTTAAGTTTCTTTCAACTTTCAAGAATTAGCTCAAAGCAAACAACACTAATTATGCTTGTTCGATCATCTATTACTGTGTATTACAAAATAATTCTAACCTATGCCTATGCTCTTGTTTATTATCCTCGTTCTTTTGGCGGGTTATCACACCAATTTGAATTTTTAAATCGATATTTAACATATACATATTTGACATTGTGCTGTATACTGTGAAATACTCGGTTTCATTAGTATTACTTGCTAGAGGACTAACACGCTTCATAATACCGAGGGTAAACAATCATTTTTTTCGAAGTAGTTAGGCAGCTTAGCGTGTCAATGCTAACCGCGATCAAAGTGACACGAAAATAGTGAACGGACCGAAGCGACGACAAATCTTAGAAGAAACTCCTCTTACGTAAATAACGTAAAGTTGAGAATGCCTGAAATTTGCGCAGATTCAGAAGTTCTCATGATAACGAAATAAATCTTGGCATTCTAATTAAGATCAACAATCATCTTGAAACATTTAAACAACAGGAAATTTTAGCCATAAGATGTTTCAGAACTTTAAGGCCTAACTTCTGAAGAGTTGAGTTCGAAAGAAGGGTATCTCAGTACAAAGATTTATATTGAACCTGATCATGATCAAGATTTTTTCTAATTCAGAGACAACGATAAATTAAAGATGTTAAAACTTGGCAAAGACCTCCCCCATTTTGAAAATGAAGCAACAATTGTTGCCTAATTCTGATTTTTTTAAAACATTTGATTTTTGATATCATTCAAGTTATGTCGACTAATATTATATAGAAAATGATTTATGTTGCTGGGGAAATTTGTGGACTGAATTAGTACAAGGAAGGGGGTAATCGCGTTTTACGTTTCCATACTGATAGATATTCAAAGTGTTGCTAATCTTCGTCAAGTTCGCAGTAAAATTTTCAATACATGCAAAGTCTCAAAAGTCGATAGAATATTTCACGATTCCTTGGACCTCTACTAGTATTAAATCCTTAAAATTAATCAAGTATTTTTACTGACTGTAAATATTTTAATTATAAATCTGATTTCGCGAAAGCAAAGATTCTTTGTTCACGGAAACTGTTGAAAGAGGATTACGTTGTTGAGACCACCATTTTGAAAGAAAAGCGAAATATATATGGAGGTCATTTCCGCAAAATTGAAGTTTTTAACCATTAAAAGTCTGTAGACTAAGATTCCTGAAAAACGATATCATTCACCAAATTTTCAGTGGGGATGTAGTTATCTTATGCTGGGCATCGTTATTTTAAAGATTAGGTATTTCATGATTCTCCCGCGCCATGTTTGATTTGCGTTCGAAATGGTGGTAAAACCTTCACGCTAAGTTTGCGCGATTTTCAAAATGGTGGATAATTATTACTGGGAAGAAGAGTCTGTTCCTTTTTTGGATTAAAGGGTACTGAATACGAGTAAATATCCTGATAAAAAAGTTATACAAAACAACGAAAAGATCCAGATTAGCTTGAAGTCCGCAGTTTAAAAACATAACCTATTCAGGTCGAACGATTTCGCAAAGAAACTATGGAAAATGTTCTTATTTTAATAATCCATAAACCATTTAAGTACATGCGTAAACATTTCAGCAGTTCAAGAATATAATTAATTATATTCAAGCTTAAACTTTAAAGAAACCATAACACTATCGGTAAACATAGCGTTTTGAAGAAAGCGCAAAAATAAAATATTACTGGAAGTACAAATCCTGACTTAATTTTAAAAAGAACTGATTTAATAATATTTGTTCTGTACTAACATTTACCAATAAAGTTTTTTTTATTGTTTTATCGTTAAATCTGAAGTTTTATGACCTTAGAAAGAGCCTAAAGCGTTGAAATGTTTATGTTTTATCTACCGTAGATATTTCGCGAACTGGAGTTCGCAAGCAGGCTGTGAGTCGAATAGCAGCTGTCTCAAAAAAACAACAGCTGATTAATAAAACAAGCTTAACCTTTCCTTTTGGCAATCGCAGTAGATCCTTCGATAGATTTATTTTTTAACGTAAATTAAATCTTGTATTTGCGTAGGAGTTTAGAAGAATTCCTCCTCGCCTCGATTGATAACCTTTCCTTTTTTGAAAATAAATGATAAACGTAAAGATTTCGCAGCGCACGAATTCAATTTGAAGTTTTTATTAGCAATACTGTGTTCTATTCGCAATATTCTCTTTTCCGCCTTTTTCAATAGTATACACAAGGTGTGTTTGTGAAAAATGTTTTCATTGCCCTGGCACCCCGCTGCGATTCAATCCCTTCGACTCGAAACGAAATTGGGGACTTTGCGAAGTAACTGCCGATGCTTTACATATGAAATCATGTCCTACACGATAGATCAGACACTCGCTACCAAGTTTATATTGATTTCACTTTTCCATTTTGACTTCGTGAAGATAGTATGCGTGCAGAAAACTTTTGAATATTTAAACTCCTCAGCGGTAAGCCAAAATGTTGTCATTTGGTTGTTAACACTATTACTACTTATGACAATTGATAATTTGAAGAGGTTCTCTTGAGTTTTGAGGGAACGTTCACACATACCCAGTGCTTTCTTAATTCTTTTAATAAATTTAAACCGGGCGATCACTGTAATAAATTTTCAAGAGCTTTGTTATGAATGAGTGTCACGTATTTTAAGAAAAAACTTCCATTGAAGTTTGGTTTTATTTAGTTCGCAATGCCAAAGCGATTTCCTTGTCGTGAAACAATTTTAAACTAAAATACGCTAACTAAACTTGGTTTCAGCGCGTTCAAATATGTATGTTTTTCATTGCAGAGGTGAAACGCTGTCAAACGATTGTTAGAATCTTTACAATTTTTATTATAAGCTTTCTGTCGCATTCTTCTGTAACCTGCAGGTACTAATAAATATTTCAGAGCTTGACAAGCTTACTGCAGAGCGAACGCACAACTCTAATTTAATTTATTTTACTCCGTTAAGAGCGCCGGCCGTACAATTCAATCCTTTTCACTGCTTTGCCGTGATTCCGCGCCGGCCTAATGTTATGTATAAAGTTGAAGTTTGACTTTTCACGTTTGAAGCGAAGGGAAATGGATTGGACACCTTTTTATTGTTATCGACTTCAGCGTTCCGAAGCCAATTAATATTTAACAAGAAATTTAAACATGCGTTCATCTGAGGGCGAGAGAAATTCGACAATTTTTTAGCTGTAACAAGCAAATGTCGAGGAAATAACGCATTCATCTTGCTAAGTAAAAACGAAAAATAAATCAGATTTGCTTGCTTTGCTGTATAATTGATAGGTTTTCTTGGTAAAAAAAATTCATCACCGCCATTTCAAAACAAAGTTATTGTATTTGGTTCCCACATAATCAATTACTTATTCACGCAAGATGAGAAGAATGACAGAAGGCATAAAGTGCTATCCTCGTTCGAATCCTCGCGAACCGGTCAAACACGTTGCGCGCGCGAACCACGCGAGGGAATTACAAAATTCTTCGAGAGACTTCTAACAAAAATAAATTATTTTTTAAAACAGCGTGCTTATTTGTGTGCAAGATACGATCTTTACTTTTAACCACTATTATTTTTGTCCTTGGAAGTCAATAGCAATAAACTGTGGTGAAAAGTCAGTGACTTGAGCGCTATCAATCGGAAATATTTACGCTTGCTGTATTTTTTCGTATAGTTTCGTTTGAAAATTGCATTGTTAATTGTTTTCTCAATTACTTAGTTCAACCAGATCGGCCCAATTGAATCGTTTTTTTAAAAAGATTGCCTAAAACATTTCCAAAGCGAAACACACCGAGTTAAACAGGCAAAAAAAAGATAATAATAATTCCGTCTTGCGGTTATAATGTGCACATAAGATGCAGCTAGGAGCTGCAATTTCAAGAGTTCAGTTATTGTTTTCAAATGAGAAAATTTATAGAGGATGAATATCTTTGTAATTCTTGCACTGTAACAGATGAAACCATTCCAGTGCAAGACTTACAACAAAAAGTCCACTTAGTGCTTGTCAGTTAAAGCATTATGTTGGCTTACCTGAGATAGCGCAGAGTGCTCCCACAATTTTCCCGGGTAAACTGACAGGGGACACGTCTCCATAGCCCACGGTCGTCATGGTAACGACAGCCCACCAGAAGGCGTGCGGAATGCTTTCAAACATGCTACCAGGACCTCCTTCAGCGTAGTAGACGCAACTAGCAAATATCATAACACCAATAGCTAAGAAGAACATTAACATAATCAGTTCATTTAAACTCGCTTTGAGCGTGTTCCCTAATATCTGGAGCCCGCGCGAGTGACGCGAGAGTTTAAACACTCGAAACACGCGGACCACACGCACCACGCGTAGCACGGAGATAGAAGAATCGTCTTCGGCGAGTCCAAGTTGAACGTAATACGGAAGAATGGATAATAAATCAATAATGTTCAACGCGCCGATAAGAAATTTGAATTTTTGCGGAGAAGTAATGAAGCGAATAACGTACTCGCCCGTAAACCAAACGATGACAAAAGTGTTAAGTCTAAACCAAACTTTATCGTATGGGTTAGGAGGTGGTTTCCAGTCGGCCGTAGCATTCGGCGGAGGGGTTTCGTCGACTACTTTGAAGGACGGCAGAGTCTCGATGCAGAAAATTATTAACGAAAGAGTAATAACTACCACCGAAAAAATCGCTAGAAATTTTGCCAACTTCGACGATTGGGGATACTCCAAAGTGTTCCAAATTATTTTCATGTAGTAATTATCTGGCATAGGTTGTTCGTCCGGTTCGTCGGCTATCCCTGCCTCGAGTTGAACCACTTGTACGGCCGCTTCTGGTAGGTCGTAGAACACAACTTCGTTGATGAATACATGAGGTGGGACATGTTCAGGTCTTATGAGAGTACCTCCAGATTGATAATAATAAAGAATGGCATCAAACGCCGATCGGTGCCTATCGAAAAAGTATTCTTGTCGTTTCGTGTTGTAAAATTTGGCCCTCCGACTCGAGGATCCCAAGAGAGTTTCGGGAAATCTTGCAAGAGTTTCTTCGTAAGTCTCAAAACGCTTGCCTCCAACGTTTATAATAATCGGATCGTCCATATTTGAGGGAGTGAATTTCGCAAAACTGTCGAATTTTTCTTTTAACTTTTCATATCCGCGATAGTTACCTGGTGCCCCATTCGGATCCGCGCTTGTGGAAGCAGAAGTTGTGGCTGTCGTCAACATTAAAAATGTCACAACAACGAAAATAGCCTTCCGTCAGTAGACCTGCAGATTAATCTTGTATGCCGCGTTACTTGGGCCGGTGTCACCGCAAAATTTGTACACATGCGTAATCAATGCCCGTCAATATCCGCGATTCTTTTCACTGGGTGCGGGGTTCGAACGATCTTCGCGACAGATCATGTCGATTTCGCCCTTTCAAGTCGTTCGGCTTCTCTTCTCCTCTGGCGTTCACTGATTTAACAAATGCAAGCCTTGACACATGTTTACATCAATATATTTATGACTCTGTGTTCGCAGACCATTGAAAATTGTTACATTATTATTTTATGAAGATGTCTAGAATTGTAATTAACCATCCACACACATCCAGCGAAGGAATAGCTTCTACACCTCAGAAATCGCCTCAGTTTTGCTTCTCAATCCAGGATTCGTGAGCTGAAAATTAAAATGTAGCGTGAAATTTTCTAATTTGGTTAGCGAGCGCAAAAAAGAGCAGTAATCAAAAGTGAAATACCTAGATTGAGAATTACGAAAGTTTTAATCGTTAAAAGCGAGGACATTTGTATGCAGAGAAAGGCATGGGCTCAAACAAAGACAGGGAAGTCCTCCAACTGCGAAAATGCAAATTTGCTATTTCCATATTTGTAAACTTCTCACATTCAATTCCTAACAAAAATTGAGCTAAATTTTACTCAGTTGCGTGGGAAATATCGAAAAAAAAGATCCGCATTCGACGAAGTTTGAAATCTTTAGCTTACCGTACTAATTTTCTAGTATTTGTGAAATGTTTTCACAAGTAATCAACGAAGTGATAAGCACGGTTCGTTTCACCTGCTCAAGCCAGCCAAGATATCAAAATTCAAACTTTTAACTCTTAGAATTACTAGTCGTAAATTAAATCGAAAAACATAACGTAGATGCGGGTGCCGGTCTTAAACAATCGTAACAATTATAATTTAGCAAAGAAAACCGCTTATGTTTGCTCTCGAAACGATGCGAAAAAAATGTATGAAAATTTTAAACCGGGGGAAACCGCGAGTTCTCGAAAAGTAACCTTCTAAAAAATTTAGCTCCGGTTGATACGATGGTTTATTTTATCTAAATCGACAAATTTAAATTACTCTGTGAGATAACTATACAAGAGGCTCTTACGAGGAAATATAAACACTGGATTTATAGCTATAATAATGTTTGTTTTTCGAACGCTTCGCTACCTCATTTTTTCACGCGAAAGCTTCAAGCCTAACAAAATAATCAGTATTATCGAAAACAGTAATAGCGTAAAGCGAATGCGTTCGAAAATTTAAATTAAATTTTTTCATCATGTCAAAGATCGAAGTGATGAAAATAGTCTTTTTCTGCCCGTACAACGCTGTTGTTCTCCGCTGCTAAACAATACATACAAGATTCCAATAACAAAGCGAAAAGCCTTTGTTAGGAAGAAATATTTAAACAGAATAGGAAACCTTCTAATTCCTGCTTCTGTTTAATTTTTAATGGCTTGAATGTTTTGAAAAAGAGTGCTTAAATATTCACCGGCTCTGTCGATTGTGGAAAATTTTGCCGGTACCTATCGCAGCGTTCTAAATCACAAAATCGACTAAAATCAAAGAAAATAAGTAAGTAAAAACAAGATTTTTTTTCGTACTGTGATTTATCTATAACTAAGCGTGCTGTTTTCAGAGATCCAGGATGTACCAAAATAGAACAAGCAGGATATTTCTACGAGGACTCAAATAGCATTATCCAACACTAATTTAGCTTCACCTACGGTGATAATGAAAAGAAGAAACGAGATTTGACTTTTAAAAAGTAAAAAAGAATTCTTTGCGCAGAAGAAAATCGAAAAAAAGGAAGACGAAATGTAGATTTGCTATTAAACTTGTGACATTTTCACTAAAAAACTATTTGAAATTTCATTATAACTCCCTGGAAACGTAACGTAATTCAGTCAAGTTGCCGGCCAGCTGTTTCGTAGCTTGTATTCCCAATCAGATTGTTTTTACTTTGTCCTACTATTTTAAACGAATGATATCCCGTAGCTTTAATCTTGTTCTCGCTTTGTTCATAATTGACCACAGTTCTCCAAAGCCAAAAGCAGGAATCTAACTCGAAAGGCTGTTATTATTTTGTGAGAGAAATTTATTCCAGGTTGATTTCAAATACATTTCAAGCTTCTATAATTTTTGCTATTAACGACTTCGCTTAAATTATCTTTGGATGCTATATTTCATTTTGGTAGGACGTTGATCAAGACTTTTTTAAAGAAACTTATTAACTACTCACTTAAAATTGAGAATACGTGAGACTTCGAGTTTTCAAGGCCAAATTTGGCTCAAACGGCAGGTCGCCTTACGGAAAATAAGGTTGATGTTTATTTATTTGAGACACACCTGAAATCAGATCAATAAAACATGACTGAATGTCTTAACATTTTTACATTAGACCTATCAAATCCGCGAAATACTCATGCTAACTAAGAAAAGTTTTCAAGTTCAGAAGATTACGATGGTTCGATTCGCTTTTGTGCATCATACAAATCATCTTTTAAGATATTCATCTTTTTTGATTGATTTAAGCTAATATTTACAGGGGGCAAGCACAAATAACAAAACAATCAAACACAATATAGCTCAGCGTTCTAAAGAAAGTGATGGAATTTCAGAAAAGCGTATCGAATCAAAACCGAGCCTCGCGAAATCCTTTTCACGATAAAGCCAATAAATATGAAACCCGTAAGAATATTCAAATTAATACAAAGAGATTATTATCTTATAGTAAAAGTTTGAAGTCAGACCCATGCAGCTTAACCCATAAAGCCGATGTCCTGCAGATATTTTAATGAAATGCTTCGGAAAGATTTTTCAGAAAAATAATTAGTGCTTCCCCGCGAACAGCTACCCTGAGGAATCATAAAAACATTTTTGAATAATGCTTCTACTATATTCATCGTACAAACCGTCTCAAAAAAGGAAACCGAGATAATTCTCGCTTGAAACTGAATTAGAGCTGCAAAACTATAACAAAAAAATTCAATATTTCAGACGAATTCATGACAAGTTTAACCGATAAAATCAACAATACAAACAATAAATAAAGTTTCTAAATATATTATTAGTTATTTGAGGAGAGAATTCTGTAGGCCTAACTTAAATTGCAACGTGCCAAAATTTCAGTTATTACAGCATGTAGATTCGTAAATCGTCGGGTTTTTTTTAACTGAACGTGTAAATTTCGTTGTAGTTTACTTTTGGGGTTATTGACTTACCCAAGACGAACGCTATGGTAAAATCTTGATGAAGGACAGATTAATTTAGTAATATTATCATCAAATAAATAAGGTAGTATACTGAAAACATTACAACACTTATGTAAAACAACGCAAAAAAGTTATTTGAATTTTCATCCAATTTACAATGTGTTGTTAAGATTAAATCGTGTAAAAATTGAAGAGAAAATACTGAAATAAAAAAGAAAATACAAGCATTTTCCCTTAAATTGTAAAATAAATTTCGGCCATAAAGCAATTTTAATTTTAACTGGCAATATTACAGGAATATTGTATGTTTTTATTGCTCAAAACACAGCTGATATAGCTTATTTCGTTCTTTAGTGAATCTTTGATAAAAATACGGCTGGCTAATCTAGAACCAGTCATTCATACACTGTTTTTCACAGCAAGGGTCGAAACATATTTTAAAGCTTAGATTGCATCGATTTCACCGGATTAAAAATATTCTACGCGCCAAAAAGTTATGTAGAGGCATTTTTACATCATTTATGCATTTCCTGTCATTCTCTTCTCAAATGTACTTATTCGAGATTTTTTCCACAATAATAACATTTCTCCTTAATTTTGAACGACTCAATTTGTGATATGTAAGGACGGAATATAAGTCTGTGGGCATTGAATCATTCCGTCCAAGTATTAAAGATAAAATGTTTTGCGAATGAAATTGTCTCTAACATGTTTTAATTTTTTATCTCAAGTAAAATAACACTAGTCTAAAATTTTCATTTAAAAATTACCACGCATCATTTTCCCCAACTTGGAAATCTCCTTTGATTTTGAAAAATATTAGCCGGAAAAAGGGAAAAATATCGCTGATATTTTTCTGAATTTTAAACAAATTACAAAAAGCTAAAGCTAGTCATGCCAGCGGTGACTGCAGAATACAGTTCAGAAATCGTTTGCAGGAGTTGATAAAAGTCATTGTTATTCAAATGTTTAGCCGAAGAGAACGCGAAGTTGGCTTTAATTAAAGCGTGAACTCTTAAGGTATATATACCTCCCATATTTGACCGAATTTTGCACATATTTTGCCTAAAAATTGCAGTCCAACAAGACAACACAGACTACAAACAAGTAAAATATCACGAAAGCCACGCAGAGCAACGTTGTTTCTCCAGTAGCTAGTCAAACTCAAACTTAAAATAAATGTTTACTTTCCAACACCTCCTACCAATCCCTGTTTACAATGACATAGAAAACTGCAGGATACCTTTTCCATGAAAACAACTTAGGGACGGACCATTAATTTTTGGAGAGCGGGGATGAAAAATATTGAAAAAAAATTTGTTTGCAGGTCCTGGAAAGACAAAATAAATTGTTTGCAAAAACGATATGTATAACAAAAATCGGTAAGAATTTCGAAAAAAAATGTTTGCAGAGGTGCATAAACTAAAAAAAAAGTTTGCAGAGGAAAATTTTTCATCCCCCCCCCTCTAAGAAAATAATGGTCCGTCCCTTATATATACTGGCCAAGAATTGTTATCCCAGCATACCTTGTGGCTTCAAAGACAGAAAAGCGAACATAGGCCATATCTATACAGTATTTGTTATTCATGAGTATATAATTTTCCGTATTCACCGTACTTGACAGTCACGAGTGTAGATTATTAGTGGTCTATTGAGTATTGGCAATATTCCCCAGGTATATTTTAACTGACAGGTGGTACAAGACGTACAACAATAACATTCGTAAATGAAATACTTTGTTCGATAACAATTGTACTCTGTCAAGTGAATTTTATCACCCCCGGAAAAAATGGATTGGAAATTGTTTCCTCCAACACAATCTCGCATCGATGATGAAGAACGCTCGCAAAAGAATCGAGTTTCTTTGGATCAACTTTTTCATAACCTTGACGCACTCCTCAAAAGAGACATGAGGGATTGTTTATCAAAACAACTAAACGGACTGCTTAACAACAACGCGGAAATATATCAAGCTAGGCCAAGCGTTCAACGAAGAGAGAGGCGTGATTATGTGGAAACAGGAGAAGACGTTGGAAACGAAATAAAATACAAAACGGATAAAGAAACTAACTTCAGCAAGTATGCGCTAAATCGTCCAAAGACGCCGGTTTATAAACCATCAAATTTACAATCCAAATCGAATCGCTCTAAGTATGGGGAATCTTCCGCCGTGTTTTCGTCAAAGAAATCAGCCACTCCGCCTCAAATTTCCCCGACACCTTCAAATAGTAAGAAAAGCGATAGGAAGGAACAATTAAAATTCGAAAGACTTCCACTGAGTTTGGAAGACAACCGATGCAATGCGTTACCTAGCAACGGCTGGTGGATAACAGACGCAAATGGTGAATCTAGCAGTGATTCTGAAACAGAAGCTGAAGTTATCAAGAAAACTGAATGCGATTCATATTCAAATATGGGAATCAAAAGCGACAAATCTGATCAACTTCGCTCTTTGGATGTGTGTAGTAGTCCAGATAGCGTACACTCATCATTTAGCTCAGTAGTTTTAGATTATAGCAGCGATAAGTCGAGATCCCAAACATCGGCAGGCTCTAGTCCCAGTACACTTTCAAAGCTTCAAAGAATACAGTCTGGAGAGCTGAAGGAAGCTGGAGAAAATTCATCCTTCTTTCACTTGACGAACGGGTCTGGGAACGACAGTGGAATGATGGACGAAACATTTGTGGAACCCATGCCGCCGCGACCTTCTCCAGACCTTGATGACGAAACCTGCCAAACTAGTTCTGAAAACGATTCTCTGTCGTGTTTCAGTAGATGTACGAGTTTTGCTTCAGACGCGGCCATATTTGATGGCGATTTGGAATTACACTACAAAGAACTGTTTCATTATCGCTTTAATACAGTAAGTCGAATAAATTATAATAATTTAGAGACATTTAAGCATAATAATTCGCGTCCTGACAAGGGGATTATGCCAAGAGATGTTGACAGTTCTCAGGGATGCTTTGATAAACGTCGCAAAATAAATTGTGTCTTTCCTAAAGTGAGTGTGAGCAAGGAAAGGATAATGAATAACAAAGCTATTCCTGTAGTTCCACAAAAGGGAGCTGTAAAAAGACGACCTAACACAGCAGATATACCAGTGAAATTGAGGCTTAAACACAGAAGCAACACCTTCACAAAGTTTAATAAGGTCACAGAGGAGAATAGCGCAGATGAGAGAGTTCTGCCTACAACTTTGAACAAGTCAGCGGATGCATCGTATTCTGTAATGACTCCGTATATGGCGAATGTAGTGTGGTCTGTTATGGATGACGAAAAAGTGGTCTGATTGAAGTAATAAATAAGAAATTAGCAATAAAATAAATACAAATAGCATCCTTTCTTGATGTAGAAAAATTATAACGTCATTTAATGATTACAATTTCGTACTCTATTCTTGTCAGATGCATGTATGTATGTTTGCGCACTTTGATGCGATCTCGACACATTGTATTTTGTTCGGTTCTTTCCTCGGCAACCACGCGTTTTGAGTGGCAGGTCTTTGGTGGGGGGAGGGGAGGGTGAACTTTTACTGTAATCAGGTGCCATGTGCATGTATACTTCTAAACGTGGAATTTTTAGGAGGAGCTGACTATTTAAACTTAATTCTTTTAAATTCACAAGTTGTGAATCTCGAGCATCAAAGTTGGTCAAAGTTATAATTAGGACAAAGGTTCGAAACGTTCCCGAATTGTAATAACGTCCCATTATTGTAATACACTGTACCTGTCGTTGTTTGTCACAATTTGTAATATTCCGAGCCGTCGCAAACTGTAATACATAACACAATGCCGTTGTTTGAGATAACGATCTTAAAAGAAAATGAGCAGTTATCCAGAAATTTCGAGTCTTTAAACAAATAACTATAAAGGCAAGTAAATTAAGATCATTTTTTGCCTATAACACGAAGAAATTGGCGACCAACGCACAATTGAAAGTCGATGGTAACGTAAAGGTGGTGTAAAATTCTTATTTCTACAACTTAACATTACTTTTAATTACAACTAAACGTTACGTTAACCGAGTAAAGCTTTACGCTACCTGGTTGGTTGGTTGGTTGGTTGTCATGTGGTCAGTTACTTTCCTGTAATTCTGAATTCTCAATTCCCGTTCAGGTACGATGGTTGAACCACTTTTAAAGGATTATAGTTGAATGACACGTGTTAGTGTAATTTGAGATAGCTGCGTTATATTACAAATGTGTACATAGTAAGACAAGCATGAATTAAAAAACAAACAAATAAAACAAAAACGCCATGTTACAATTAATCCACGACAGTGCAAACGTTAGCTTTCTTCAGTTTGCATAATCAGGATCGACCTTAATGTCCACAAAGTAACCAACAAATAATCGGAAAATAAGCATTTATAAAACAATTTTACAGCTGCTCGCAGTTATATGTGTTTCTCCCACTGCCAGGAGAAACATGCTTGAAATTCGTCGTTTCTGGCTTCCCAGACTTCCCAGTTAATGATGGCACCTTGCTGGATCGAAGACATCTGCTAACGTTTTATTTCTTCTTTTTACTCTCTTAATCGAGTCGGTTTTCACATGTATTAAAACTCCAAAGGGGGGCTTCGAAACAACCGTAACGCTCTCCTGGGACGCCCCTGATAGACCGTGTGGCCGAGAAGCCTCAGCTCAGATCAGCTACTGCGGTAAGTGCTTAACGCTTATGTATAAATTTAACAATAGAGCTGAGAGGGCGGCCCGTCTAAACTCCCAAAATACAGGGGGGGGGGGGGCGTAATTATTTTATTTGCGTAAACATAAACAACATAACATAACATAAAACTTTATTTAACATATAACATAAAACTTTATTTATCCTCGAATTTAATATAGCTAAGATAAGCTAGCTTCTTTGAGAAACAAGTGAAATATATATTAAAAAATAAAAATAAAAAATACAATAAGTAAAATAGAAATAACAATATTATTATATCCGTTAACTACTTACACATTAAAACTATATAAAAATACAAATTTACGAAGTTTGTTCTATTCACCCCCTCTCCAATGATAAAAAGTCTTAGCTAAAAGTACATTGTCGGATTGCTGTAATGAAGTCATTTAGTGATGTCGCAGTTTTTATAATTTCTGGTAATGAGTTCCAAGTCTTTGCAGCAAAATAGCTGAAAGATTTAAGTCCGTATGTTGTAGAAGACGGCTTCCGTAAATGAAGAATATCACTTCCCCTTAGGCAGTAAGTTACAGATTGCAGGGTGAAAAGATCTTTTAAATACTGCGGGTACTCTTGCAAATGCACGCATTTAAAGATAATGATGAGCATGCTGTGAATCCACCTGTCACTGAGGGTTACATTACCTATCTGCTGCAGAAGTTCATCGTAATTGGAGTCTCTGTTATCTAAGATAGCCCTAAGTATTCTTTTATTTAGCGTCTCTAGCTTGTCACGATTTCGAGCGCTACAGAAATGCCATACGGGCCCTCAGTAAAAGAAGTGCGGAAGTACAAAAGCTTTATAAAGGCCTAGCAGTGTACTTGCCGGAAAGAGCTTACGGAACCGTATCATAACATTAAGCTGATTATTTATCTTTTTACACACATTGGATATATGTTCATCAAAGCAGAGTTCGTTATCCACAGTCATTCCAAATAGATCAATTGAATTCTTCACTGGAAAGGAAAAGACATAGTCAGTTTTCCCCATTATCATGGCTTGATGTTTGCTGGGATTAACTAGCATGCCATTGTTCCTGTACCATTCGTTTGCAATGCCAACGTTATACATTATCCGCCTATCCAGTGCTGCACGGTCAGTGTCCGAATCGTATAGTTGTTCATCATCAGCATAAGCATGAAGCTTTACGCTCTCGATGTGATAGAATAAATCATTAATGAAAATATTGAAAAACGTTGGCCCTTATACACTTCCTTGGGGTACACCTCTCTTGCGTGTTAGACGCGCGAGGTAAAAAATGTGTTTCCTTGTCATTTTCACACGCGCTTCGCGCACGAGATCTATTTTAGCCTGGCACGTCTCGCCGACATAAACAAACTTTCGCTTCAGATAGAGGGTCTAAAACGAACGATTTGGAGAAAGTTGCGGTAAGTCGTGTGCCCCAGGACGCTTCGGGTACAATACATGAATGGTTAACCCGAATTACTGAGTGAGGACTGGAAATGGAAGAGAACGCGGGAAGGAGTTGAATGTTTTGCCAGAGAGTTGCAGAGCCGTCTTCGCTTCAAATTAAAGGTTGGGTTCATACAGTTGAATTAAAACACTTTTGCTATTATAGATTATCTCAATTTGCCTTCGTGAAATAGTTATTTTACAGGTTTCTGACAGCAGTTTTCACGCGTTGGGCAATTTGCGGTAGTCAGCGAATTTCAATCATGTCGGACTGGTCTTCAACGTTTTGGGGAGGCACTGGGGGATTGTTTGGCGATGAAGATGATGGAGATACTGTAGACCCAGATCAAAAAGTAAGTTAGCACGAGATGGTTAATTAAAATCATTTTATTTCAAATGTTGCTTTACAAGTTTATGGATACCTTCCAAGCCAGATGCATGCCTGCCCTGGGATTCCAGGGGGCATAAGCAGTGGGAGCGGGGGCACGGGTCGGGGAGTGGGGGGCAGGGGGGTAGGCGGTTGTAGGAGGCTGGAAGAGTTTTATTGAAGGGATTTTTACAACAAATTAACGTTTTTTATGCATCCTCTGTCTGGTAATTTATAAAGGCTTGCATAATTATAGAAATGTCATGATTAAAACAGTTGTCGATCCACTAGCATAAATCAGCATGAATAAGGTGTCTTTGTTGTATGTACAGTTGTCGATCCACTAGCATAAATCAGCATAAATAAGGTGTCTTTGTTGTATGTATAGAGTACCCTTTACTTGGAGTCCATGCTTAAAAATTAAAACCCAAGTTGATGTCATAAGGGAAATTATTAAAAACTAGCAATGGTATATTGCAATTCCTGAGTTTTGATTGGTTAACAGGCAATGGTATATGAGTCATATACCATTGACTACAAAAATGGTAGCCGTTACATACACATCAATGAGAACAGCTGGGAAGCTCAAATCTTTACAATTCTTTGGACGTTTTTAATAAAACAATTATTCCACTTATGCTTGATGGATATGAGATCGTTATAGCCAACTCGGCGCTCAATTCTAACGCGCACTCGTGGAATAATTGTTAACCGGGTGGGGGTCTAGTGCCCCCAGTTCATAATCTACCTTCGTTTTTTTTTTTTTGGTCGGTAGGGCATTGAAGGTCATATATGTTGATTGGCTTAAAACTGGTCATCTTTCATCACCTACTTGAAATTGCCTCAATGGGGGGAAGGGGAATGGGACGGAGGAAATGTTTTAAATTACTTGCCACTTGAGGGATTTAAATTCCGTGCGTTATACCATTTTCCATGTATTTAACTCAATAATAAATCATCGCTTATACCACAGTGCAAAATAGAATTGCTGCACAGTTAGAAATGACCAGTACGAGATATAAATGAAAGAGTCACGTTATATTTTATGAGTTTTAAAAGTAGAACGAAAACAACTCTGACTGATCTCAATCTTCAAAGTCTTCGAAAGTGATCAAAGTGCCTTTGACCTTTAATACTGACGAACGAGTATCGTATATTGCAGTCATGCTTCAAAATAACGCACTTCTTGTTAAACAGCAACAAAAGGAAATATAAACGCTACTGGGTATGTCTAAAAGCCCTTGCCAAAAGAGTGGTTAAACATTAACCACCCGGTGTCAAGCTACTCAGTAGTTTCTTGTTAAAATAATACACTACTAGTCAATTAATTTTTTTATTGAGCCCTCCCCACCCCCTTTATGAAGCTTTATGAAGCGCTTTCCTCGATTTTAAGCACACCTTTCAAATCAAAATTTGAAAATACCACTTTAGTATGTTTACTTCATCTTTACTTTTGTTTCTTGTATTTTTTTGACAGACACGTTGGGACAATAAAGACAGCCTTATTTTAGTAATTGACTGCTCGAGGGAAATGTTTCAGCTGGCCCGGGGTAAAATTCCCTTTCAGCTATGTATAAAGGTTTGTTACCTTCATCTGTTAATGTTTTCCGCTTTGAGATTCAGAATAAAATTCTGTTAATCAAGACCTAGATCCTGATTGAGATTGTCAAAAGTCATGCTTTTGTGTCTTAATTTTTCTGTTATTAGTGTGCTGTAAGTGTGCTAAAACACAAGATAATTAGCAGCGACAAAGATATGATAGGAGTGGTGTTCTTTGGAACTGTAAGTATACAGCGGATTCAGGTTGAGCATTAAACCGTCTCAGTTGTTGCGATCATTGTTATGGTTGATTGCTTGGGTTGCGAGGCAAAATGACAGACATTGCTAGGCGGGAATGACAATGTTCTGTCTAGGAAAAAGCACATTGTCACTCATCCAGCGACTATTACTAGAAGAGGTAATCGTGTCTTGGATCTTATTATGTTATCATTTCTGCCTAGCAAGGTCTGTCATTTTGCCTCGCAACGCAATCAATCAACCGTGACAACAAACATGACAACTGAGACCGTTAAATGCTCAACCCGAATCTGCTGTAAGAAATGTACAGATGTCCCTTTTTGGGATGACAGGAGATAGCTGCATGCAGGCAGCACCCATCAGATAGCAATTTGCCAAGTTAGAGATCTATGTATTTTCTCTTTATAAGCAATGCATGAATTTTAGCTGGTGACTCATCAGAGCTCTGGCAGGTCCTTAGGTCTTATTGAAAGCCCTGTGTTACATAACTGTAGCGCACATGGGTTATATATCCCAATGCAGTGCTGCAGTTTAACAAGGCTGCTGCCTAAGGAAATTTTTAAGGAGCCCTTTGGGCTCCTAACATCAAAATTTAGGAGCCCAAGCCATTATGTTAGGAGCCCGGCTTAAGTTGCCGAAGACAAATCTGGGGTGGGGTGGCAGGGGGGGGGGGGGTGGTGTTACTTAGGCAAGTATGTGGTCAACTATGTGGCCTAGGAGAGGGGCCCAGGGATTGAACCTTCCCCCAACATTATCCTGCTATAATATACCCGAATGTCCCCTAGAGGGTACTCCCTATAGTGGACTATATGGGGAGGCTCCGCCCAACAGGGATACCTTTTTAAGGCTCCAGGTATATAAAAGGGTGGGGATTTCATGAGTTGGAGTATACAAAAGGGGAGGGAAAACTGGTTTTTAGGTATTAAAAGAACCCTTCATAATGCTTGAACAAACCCACCAAATGATCAAGTCATTTCAGTATTTTAAGGTGTTATTATTCAAGTGAAAAATAAGAGGGGGGGGGGTTATGGTTTCTAAAAGGGTAAGGGTCACTTTCACATACCAAAAATGGCAACCTCGTTCATGAGATCCTGGGAATGAGATTGCAGAAAGGGTATATGAAAGGGTAAGGGTACCCTCGGCAGAGCCCCCCCCCCCCCCATAAAACTGTTTTTTACTCTGCAGCAACCTCAGAGACCCAGAGGAAAGAAGTTGGATAAGTCATCAATATCATCAATATATATATCTCTCCCCTCTGTGGGTTAAATCACTAGCTAGGCTGGGAGAAATAAACCAACAATGAAAACTGACATGCATTTAGTTGAGAGCATGAAGGGTTAATTCATTTGTTAAGCCAGTGCCAGTCTGAGTGCATTTCATGTACTTTCATTAGTTTTCACATAGAAAATCAATGAACATGAAGCAGGAAAATCATTTTAGTAATCAAGGTTAAAAAAGAAGCAATAATTAACCAGGTCAATTTTTCCTTGGTTTAGAAAAAGGTAATAAAAAGTCAAAAACACCTGTGTAAACACTTTAATTAAGTTATGATCTTATCTTTGTTACATGATAACCAGTTGACAAAAATAGAACAGAAAAATTAAGTTGTGAAAACACTTCAAATTACTTAACTCATCAAATAAGTTGTTTATAAAATTAATGTAGCAACAAAAGCAATCCATTTTATTCAAACTGAACATCTGAGCAGGCAAAAGCACTGAGGTATCCAGCACAAAAATTTGCTTGTCACGGTTCAATGCCCGAGAATGCTCCTCATTTTAAACGCGAAAACATGAAACAGTTCGTTGAAAATAACAACCTTAGTCCACAAAAAAGCGGCAGCAGATATGAAATTTCCCATGAAAAGAAAGAGGCATACATTTTATGTTCCTACTAAAGTTAAGCGTTCAATGCTTCATAGATTAAGCTGAATTACATGTAAAACACGCCACGTTCGTGTACACATCACGATATTTGGCGCGTTGTTTAAGCCTGTCGGAAAGGTTTTTGTATCAAGCTTTTGCAGATTAAAAATTATTTCAGACCTGATTCATGACTGCAGTAGCAAACAGATTGATTTCACTTTTGTATCCGTAAATATTTCTTCAGATTCACTTGGATTTACTTCGAAACTTATCCGAAACGTCAACGAAGCAAACGAAACGTAAACCAGAACATAATACATTATTCCATATTTGGAAGTTAGGCCCAGTCCTAAACACTTGAAAGCGAATGGTTTTTGAAGTTGCTGAATTTTGCAAAGACACGTTACGTACTTGATACGCTAAATGCGAACAATTTTAGCGTTTTCGTTTTAAAATGAAGCAGTTTTTGTTTTAAAAAGGATTTTTTATGCCAATGAAACAAGGTTACAAGGAAATTGAAGTCAAAAGATGGGAGTTGAAGATCAATGTTTAGGCGCCCATGCAGGCTCCTTGAACAAAAATTTAGTCGCCCGCACTCGTAACTTAGGCGCCTCTGGCGACCGGGCGCCCGTTAGGCAGCAGCCTTGTTTAAATCAAGTTAGATACATTCCTGGATGCGAGTCAATCAGTTTATTTTCACTTATCCAATTAATAATAATTATTAATTCTTTACATATATATAAAGCAACACACTTATGAAACCAACTGTCTGTTTACATTAAACAATCAACGAACTTACCGGTAAACGATTTTCTCAAAAGGTTGAACCCTAAATTTTGATAATTTTAAGACAAGCTGTAAATGTAGCTATTGTTTATCTTAGATCCACTTATATTTTAACCCTTTGATGTATTTTTATCTTTTTATCCTTGTGAGTTTTTTTTTTCTTTTTTTTCTTTTTTTAATATTCTTTATCACTTGATCCATTGATTTAAACTAATTATACAGTATGGGGTAAGGGGAGGGAGGTGGTGTTAGTTTTGTCTTTTTTATCATTCTATTTTTAATGGATCCTGGTACATGAGCCTCTTGCTCGGACATCGAGGGAGACCTCGTCCCAGGTATGGACATTAAAATTTTATTGTATTGTATTGTATTGTATTGTAGGATAAAAGCAAAAATCCAAGTGATTTCAAACAAGTGTACTTATATCAGGTATGTTTAACTAACTTCTCTCTTTGCATCAACTTATAATTTAAATATACAGAGTCAATAATTTTCAAGTCACTAGAGCCCAAGCAGCTGGCATGTAACATCATTTCCCATAGAATTGAAGACTAGGAGTTCTTCTGCTCATCATCTAGATGGAATGCCAGAGTTAGTCCCCAGCAGTACATTGGTTCTCCCCAACAACCTGCCAATACTCTTGTAAACTCCTGAGGTTCAAGAGAGTCACTACAAACAATATATTATAAGTTAATAGACATTATTTCATTCTGCCATTATTAAGCGATGACGTGTAAGTGATGACGTCATCACTTTATGCCATCACATGACCGGCAGGATCTTATGTTTTCTTTGTTGTTATAAATTACACATTAGTTCCTGTTAAGAGAAAATAGGTTAGAATTTAGTGAGTAAAATTATGTAATACTTTCCAAAAGTGCAGCAAGAGAGGGGGAATTCTAATAAGTCTGTTCATTTTGTAACCAAAGATTTTTATAAATTTAAATTTTGTTTCATTGTTTTGATATTTGTAGGAGTTAGATTTTCCAGATGCCCAGCGCATACTTGATCTTGAAAAATTTCTTGAAGGTTAGTTGCTGTCATATTAATATATGATTGCGTGGATAAAATAGGTATGGCTTTTATCAATAAGTAACAGAAGTGCCATGAGTGCCACCAACTAATTCATCAAGTGCTACCTGCACCTATTACTAACAGTGTTTTAGCACATGTTAATGTTTCCAGCATATTTTCATGTGTTTGTTATGGATTTATATTTCAGATGACAGTTGTGATGATTTTGCAGACAAGTTTGGGCACAACAATGGATTTTCATTGAATGATGTCCTATGGACATGTTCTAACATGTTTTCTAAAAGGTAAACAAAACCTTGTTTCTGGTTGATTTACATCATGGGTGGTGCATCTTGAAAAATATATCCTGAATTTTCAGTTTCTTTGATCATAAATCGTCTACAGTCGTAACCACTGTTCCTTATTATTCAACCCTCCAAGTTTATTTTTTTCCTAAGTGGCCATTTGGCCACCGACTCCTCAAGTTTGGTCACCAGTGAAAAATTTTAGTCGTCAAATTAAGCTCAAGCTTTCAATCCTTCTTCTCAATTTTAGTCGCCAGGCTGGATTTCCAATTATTTCGCCAGCTTCAAAATTTTAGTCGCCATGGCGACTAAAATGGTCTAAACTTGGAGGGTTGTTATTTGGGTGTATTAGTACCTCTTTGAGATTCCTCTCCCTTGATTAGCTACTAATTTGAGGTTTTCTTTGGTTTGAGGATAATTTTGCACCTTGGAGAGAAAATATTTTATACCTTGATTTATAAATTAAAGCAAAATAATATATTAACCAATTGTTAACACTTAACGTATTGCAACAGACTCCTGACTTAGTAATTTAATAACCACTCCTTACTTCTTAGCTCCCAGAAGATTGGACACAAGCGAGTCATGTTGTTTACCAACAACGACAATCCACATGCTGGAGATCCTGCCCTTCAAGTAAGATTCCTGTTGTGTCCCTCTGGGACACTTTATTTCCAATTACTTTGCTAAACTATATGGCTATAATAGCTATACTATAAACCATTCAAAGCTCAAATTAAAAAAAAAAAAAACAACAACAAAAAAACAAATAACCTGAGTTTGAGATGCTGGAAAATTAATGTTTTCTAAGCCAAATAAAAGCTGTAATTTTCTATTGCTCCTGAATGGTCCCTAAAACATTTTTTTTTTAACCAATCCTAAATGCTTGTTTTACATAACCAAATTTCACCACAAGCTTGCATGTATGTATACTCATACAGTTCTGTTTTATAACATAATTTGAACAGATTCGTGGAAACCTAATCTAGTGTAAAATTTGATAATTCTTCTTTCTTGTTTTCAGAGACAAGCCAAGACAAAATCAAGAGTAAGTACAGTAATGTACTACTTCTAGTTAAACAATCCCATACAGTTTGTGTCAAGTATCACCTGTTTAAGCACCACAGGGGCACATCCAGGATATATTTTTCTTTGGAGGGGGTGTGCCACTAAGGATTGGCGTAACTGACTGGTGACATTAACAAATTTTAAAGCGAATGCCAAGCCACAAGTCATTTCAGGAAGGGGTGGACACCCCCTGCTCCTCTCCCTAGATCTGCCCCTGCACCAGGCTAACAGGCCTCATGTGCTTAACTTCAATATACTTTTTTGTAATTACAGTGAGAATTGCTACTCCCCGTGGTGCTAATTCACATGGTTCATGTAGGTTTAACGTTAAGGCCACCTGAACAGTTCATCTGCACTCATCTTCACTCCAATATGGATCGAGGGGCACAAATGGCACAAAGGCCAGGGTTCAATCCCCAGGCTGCTAGACCCTTGTGTTACTTATATTAAATATGGTTTGTATTTCAGGATTTGAGTGAAATTGGTATTGCAATAGAACTGATGCATATTCAACCTCCAGATCGTTCTTTTGATTCAAGTCTCTTTTATCAAGTAGGTCATCTTGCTGTTGTAATTTAAGAAACTTCTCATCTGCTTAACACTAGTTTACCTATTATTTGTAATCTTGGAAAAATGAGGCACTTTGAAAATTATCATTCTTGCTCAGGATTACCCAATGACCCTGACCCCTGAGGTCAACAGTACATGTTAACCATGAGGCCATCACCTCTCCCATAATAAATACTTATGACTACCTTATTTTAGGAAATTAACGATAAATGTTATTAACGCAAATTTCAAAAATTCGCGTTAATTTTATGTATGTTAACTTTTTTACTATAAGCATTTGACCAGAACTTTTCCTAAATTCGCGTTAATTTTATTACGCGTACAGAATGACACAATTTTTAAAGAATGACAGTCCTTGGTCAACATTTGTGGGTAACAATGCACTGTTACCCTCTGACATCATAGATTTTGTAATGTTGCCCTCTCAGAGACTTCTAGTGGGAAACAGTTATATTGTTAAATGTCATGTGGCTTCGAAGTAGCCAATGAGCGCATGCGCTGTTGGGGAAAAAAAACTCCTGCTATATATATAGGTAACAAAAGCAAATATAAGTGGCCTGTGAGAAGTCAGGTTAATGTGGTTCTACTGTTTTTCTGTTTGTCATGTCAGGATGTAATACACATGGATGATGACGAAGGAGGGATTTTACCAGACCCTGCTGAGAAATTTGAAGAACTCCTTACTAGGTAACAATAGTAGCATTATATTTAATGTGTGATATGCAACTGTTGTTTGTTTATACACCACCACCACTGGTAACAAAATACCATTTTTATTGCTAAAAACAGGGTGCAAAAGAAGGAGTTCAAGAAACGGGCAATGACAACTCTTCCTTTTATGCTGGCAGACGGAGTTGAGCTTGGCGTCTCTGTGTAAGTCAATAGTAAGCTTATGTACCCGTATGCATGTACCCATCAACCATTCTTGTTTTTACACAACCACATTAGTTTAGGTGTATTTTATGCTTATGTTACAGGTCAAAATTAGCTTTAGGTCAAATTTTTCAACCTAGGGTATTTTTTTTAACCTAGTTTATTTTTTTTTTATACTAGGTTAATAAGTAGAAAATTAAAATTAAAACACCTCCCCTCCCTCGCTGTCTCTGAACCCCCCCTTCACCATCCTTTATACTTACCCTCCCCTACCATCTGCTGTTATGCCACCCCCTAAGTAGTATCATCTAATTCTTTTTTTTTACTAAACTGCACTGGATTTAAACTCTCGACCTTCAGATTTGCTGTCCAACCCTTATCCACTTCGCCACATAGGAAATGTTGGGTGACTCACTATTTTTTTAAAAAAATATATGACTCTAATCCAAACCCTTACCCTAATAATAACCATAAATTTTACCTAGGTTGAAAAAAATAACCTAGGTTAAAAAAAATTTAACCCGAATTTAAATTTGACCTGTAACACTTACGTTAGCCTACTGTAGGGCAAAGCATCTTCAATCCTTTGGCAGGTAATGAAGGAGAGACAAACACAGATCTTTAAATACTGAAATGCTATGTGGAACCTCCCTTCATATATTTATAGGTCAGCTGCGAAAAAGTGCAGCTTAAGACTGACAGTTGCAAATTGCAAATAATAATAATAATTATTAATATGCTATTAATGTGCACACTTTATGACAATTGCCACAAGGAGCACAATAATTATTACATAGCTCATGCTCCCTGCTCAAACATATGCTCTGCAAATTTTGCCATGATTCATATTTGCTTCAATTCACATTTAAGTCCTCTTACTTTAATATTGAATTATTTTTGTTTTGTTTTTGTACATGTAGATATAATCTTTGTAGATCTGCAACAAAATCCTCTTATATTAACCTGGACAGTCGTACAAATGACGAAGTTAAAACTCATACCAAGTATATTTGTGTGGTGAGCTTTTTCATTTTAGCTATAATTATTTGACATGTGCACATTTTTGGTAATTAAATGTAAACTGATTTATAAGAATCACAAATGAATTGTTCCACAAGTAGTTTTGTAATAAAAGTCCTTTCTGTTACAGGATACCGGCAGAGAGTTAATGCCCACAGATATCAAGCTGTATCAAATGTTTGGAGGGGAGAAGGTAAGCCAGAATAAATTTTATTATTATTCCTATATATTCAATGTCGTCTGCCAAAGAGTCGTTCTCTTACACTGTCAAAATAACTTTCTTTAGTCTGTCAGTTGGTAATACCTTTCTGTAAATTTTATTATTGACTTGATAATTTTTAAATTTATTTATTTATTAAATAAATATTTATAAAATAAATTTATCAGCTCCAGCTTCCAATTTTAGGTTATCTTTGAAAAAGAAGAAGTTGCTTCCATGAAAAACTTTGGCAATCCAGGTAACGACTGCCACTTGTTTTATCTTTGTTATCATTAATTTTGTAAAAAAAAATCACCATTTTTGTGTGTGCAAAAGTTAAGTTTAAATTCACATAGTTTTCAAGGTAAATATTATCAAATGAATACATGTGAAGAGACAGGAGGTGAAAATAAAGGAAAGCATCAATTTGTGAATATTGTCTTGATAAACCACCAAATTTTCAGAACTTGCATTACAAAAGTAATCATTATGATACTCAGTTAAGGGAAGTTATTAAAATAATAATTAAAAATATTTTTCAGTAGTTGTGCTATTAGTACAGAAGAAATTTAGACCATTCCTGTATGATACAGAAATCACACTATATATGGTTCATGCACTCAGCACATAAAAGGTGTTAATAAATCACAACAAGTTCTTTCTGTTTTAATAATGTCAGTTCCTTTTGTCAACATTTGACATTTGCAGGTCTTCTCTTGATGGGATTCAAACCCAAATCATCTATGAAGAACTATTTTCACATCAGACCTGCGCAGTTTCTTTATCCCAGTGAAAAGGTATTTACCGGGAAAGGGGTAGTATCAAGAGAAGTCCTCTAAGTTTATTACGCTAGAAGTTTCAGGCCACTTCTCTCCTACAAGTCCGTAGCCGCACCACTTTTTCACAAATTTTCATGTCAAGTACAGTACATTTTAGCAAGGCCAGCAATTATCAGTGGATATCCATTTAGTCTTGGTGAGACTTCCCCTTTTATACTAATGCTCTGGTTTTCTACCCACAAAATAATATTTAAATGATATTTTGGTCTGGAAGATTGATGTGTCATGTTTTTTTTTTCTTGCCAATAGAGTGTTTCAGGAAGTACAACATTATTCTCCACACTTCTGAGCAGAAGTCTTGCCAGAGATGTGGTGCCAATATGCCGCTACATTCCAAGGATTAATACCCCGCCAAGATTTGTGGCTCTACTCCCACAGGTAAAGTGTACCCTTTTGAGAAAATTTGTTTACCAGTGACAACATCTATTAGATATGGGTGTCGACCCTTTACTTAGACTTTATGTCCAGAGTAAAGCTAACTATTAAAGTAAAGCAAAGGTAAAGTCTGCGTAAAGTCAAGTGGCCCATACCACAAGAGATTATCGGGTTTTTAGTGGCATTAAGAAACTTGAAGTATTTCATTCCCCTCCCCCCAAGGTGGAGTCCCTGCCAGGGTAAATTCCGACAAGCGACACAGCCCAAAAAGTAGCAACAGCACATAAAATAAAATTGCGACAAACGACAACACCTTTGGAAAAACTTAAATTCAGACAAGGACAAGTAATTTTCCTTCAATTTTTCTACGGACAGCGACGTAAAGTTTGATAAAACAGCGACATTGCGCATTTTTTAATTTAGACAAGGGACACAAGAACCCCCCCTGGCAGGGCCTCAAGGTGAGATGCTAGTCCATCGCAGGGTACCCCCCCCCCCCCCAGCATAATTTAGCCAGTACCCATTTATACACCTGAGTGGAGAGAGCCACTATGAGAGTAAAGTGTCTTGCTCAAGAACACAACACAATGACCAAGGACAGGGCTTGAACCCGGACCACAAAGCACTTTTTGTAAAAACATTTTAATATAATTTTTAAGAAAATTACTTCTCTTGTCTTACAGGAAGAAGAACTAGATGAACACAATAATCAAGTCACCCCTCCTGGATTCCATCTGATTTTTCTTCCATTTGCGGATGACTTCAGAAAACTTAAATATGAGGAAGCGCCTAAAGGTAGCCATACATGTAGTTACAGTAATTACACAAACATGCAACATGTAGAGTAATCATAAGCTTCAAGTGAAGAGTTCAAAAGGAAAAATACCGGTACATGCATAATTTAATATAAGTTATTTTCATTTCCATTTTCAGCTACAACAGAGCAGATCAGTAAAGCCAAAGATGTCATCAAGACATTCACATTGGAATTTGACAGTTCACAATTTGAAAATCCTTGTAAGCATTTAAATATGGACTCTAATGCAATTTTATGACATTGCAACAATATTGACTGTTTAGGTCGTGAATCGACAAGTAGTGGTTTAGTTTGGACAACACTTTTTGTAGACCAGGCTTTCTGCCATAGCAGACAGGTGGGTGTTCACTTTTTAAAAACTTTTTGTACCTCAGGATTGTTGATTGCTGGCTTGTGAGTTATTTGTTTAGCAAATCCATAAAAAATGGAATGTGAAATTTTAAGTGCACTGAGATGCTAAAATTTGGGAAATGTTCTGGAGGATCATGCCACCAGACTTAGGAGGGTAATGAGTTGGGCTCATATCAAATTTATAAACTAAACTCAATGCAGTTTCAATAAATTTTTTTGTACTTGTTTTTTGTGCCAAGAAATAAATATAATATTAAACTTATCTTTGAAATGAATTTCACTACTTTATTAAAATTAATGCATTCTTTTTCTCTACCTTGGTAGCTTTACAAAAACATTACAAGAATCTTGAAGCTCTGGCTCTAGACAGAGATGAGCCAGAAGAGGTCGTTGATCTGACGGGTGAGTAATACAGTTGAATCCCGATAACTCGAACCCTCAGTAACTCGAACGCGCTAACTCGCTTTTTCGATTCCCCTTCAGGTCATTTTCTTACTAATTTTACCCTTGATAACTCGAACTCCCGATATCTTGAACCTTTTTCGATTTCCCTTGAAGGTTCGAGTTAATGGGAATCGGCTGTAATATTATGGTGTTGTTACCAAAATATTTTTGTATTTAACTGACAATAGCTTTCATCAATGCATTGTTGCAGGAAATAGATCATTAAATACATTTGTTTGCAAGACTTCAGACATATTTAACAAAAAATCTAGCTCACTGCATGCAGATAGTCAGTAACATGCAACACAAATGGCCATCTAGCGTCATGATTTGCAGTAGAAAGCTGAACTCAAGTCATACTCTGTGCCGCAAGGGTAAAATAAGTGGGGGGGGGGGGGCACACGAGCGCCATAGGCGCGAACCGCTAGGGGGGGTTTGGGGGCATGCTCCCCCCGAACATTTTGAAATCTAGAGGCTTGGAAATGCTATTTCCAGCGTTCTCCAAGAGCTATTTGTGATTTACGCATATCGCAAATTTGAGACCTTTTTGAGACCTTTTTTACACATTGTTGTCACGATTTCTGGTTTGTTTTAGTTTTTGGCTGTTTAATATTGTTGTGCAACTTCCTACGTACATTGAAAATGAAAAGAAGTACATTTACCAAACAGGCTAAACTAAGTAAGTGCTGCGTTATATACAAGCGTTTACAGGGGCATGTACCCAGCTATCTGAAAAGCTTACTTAAGCTTACTAGCGAGACTCATTCACGAAATACAAGATATGCCAACTTTAATATTGTTCATCCAGTTATAAAACGATTAACTGAAGGTGGCAGAACTTTTACCGTGACTGCTTGTAAAGAATGGAACAGCCTACCCCTATCTATATGAAAATTGTCAACAATTAAAGCTTTTAGGAACTCTCTTTGGAAGAGAATTTTTAAAGAACAGCAGTTTTTAAATCATTTTATTCTGTAATTTAGTTACACTTTTACTCTTTTTACCTTTTTAATATTTTATCTCGTATTTCTTGTATTTTTATTCATAATATTTCATAGTTTATCCATAGTTTTAATATTCGTATTGTTCTGAGTATTTTTATATTTTATTGTAAATAATTATTGAGGGCCACTGGTTTGTTAGTGTTTTTATGCTATTTTAGTGCTACCCTCGTTAAATAAAGACTTTACCTTACCTTACCTAAAGTTATTGTTTCAAACCTCTCGGGAGATAAAATTTTATTTTCAACATTTTATACAGGTCTGTTTTTTACTTTTTGGGAAAAAAACTGGGGGGGCACGGGGCCCCCCCCCCCCCCCGGCCCTTGCTACGGCACTGGGCAGGACAAAGATCAAAACTCTGACTGGAGGCTTATTTGTCCAGTCTACAATCCAGGGCTGTCATTACTGTAAGGCCCATAACCTGTAGCACCTGTTACAGCTGAGTTTACTTGATGTTACAGGTGAAGATTTGGATTTGAGTTATGTTACACTTGCATACCCTGTAGAGCAAAATGCCACGGGTTGTACGATAACTCCAATGTAACAGCTGCTTAAAAACTTGATGACAGCCCTGCAATCCTAGACTCTTTTTATCCAAATCTGTCAGTTTGATTGTTACTTTCAGTTTCTTAGCCAGCGTAGCTTGGCGTTCTAGTCAGTCGGGGAGAGCGAGAAATCGCGCGCGCGAGCAAAGCGATGGCGGGAGAGAAGGAACGCGTTCTTTCTTTCCTTCTGCCTTCCGCCGTCGCTTTGCTCGCGCGCGCGATTTCTCGCTCTCCCCGACTGACTAGAACGCCAAGCTACGCTGGCTATCAGTTTCTTACATCTATTAACTTTAAATGCTTTCTTTATTAAGGTGCTTTAACAGAATTTTTTATATTATTTTTTTGTAGAACCCAAGGTGGAAGCAATTGATCGCAAAGCTGGTGACGCTATAAAAGAGTTCAAGGACCTAGTTTTTCCTGATGATTATAACCCAGCAGGAAAACCTGCACCAAAGAGAAAGGTATTAAGGGTTTGATGTGTTTTACCGGTATATGCAGTTGTAATTCGGTAAAACCAATGCAAAGTAATCAGTCTGTCAATCACAGAGGGCGCAGACAATCCAGTAAACCAATCAAAACTCAAAGCAAATACATGTAGCTGGCAAGACATGCGGAAAATGTGTGTGAGCGAGTCATGATTAGTTTTGGTTTTAGTTCTGATTGGCTGAGAAAGTGGTGTAAGTTTTTTAAGCCAATAACCCAGCACAGAAAAGCAGAACCTGACATGTCAAGGTAGAAAGCTACCATATTGGCAATTTAAACTGATTTGTTTGGATAAGGAATTTTTCACAAGAAGTTGGTGGGTTTTTTTTTCTTTTTAGGCTGGAGATGGGACAGGTGCTGCAGCCAAAAGAAGCAAATCAGGAGATGACGTAGAAATTGACATAAGAGAAGAGGCTCAGAAAGGAAGGGTGAGTATGCTTGTGCTTATAGTACAGATGCAAACAGGAAAGCAGAATTGCAAAGTTGAGAGGTTTTAAGCCAAGGAACAGGGATGCGGTTAACTCCCAAAGGGTATCACAGTTTTTGAGCCGTTTTTGTCTGAAGTTGGGTATAAATTTTGAGAGTTTGGTCTAAAATACAGTATACCATAGTTTATGCACTCAGGACTCAGGTCTGTTGTAAAATAATGGTATCAAATCTGAAATAGGGAAGAATACACATTTTGGTTTGAAAATAGTCAGGTTTTCAAGAAGCGTGTCCCCTCAAGAGTGTCCGTGTCCGCTTCAGGAATGTCCATATTCAGGAACGTGAAAATACAGAGTTGGTATGGGAGTTCAAACAGGGAAAGGAGAGCTGTCCGCTTATGAGAATGTCTGTTATTGGCCCTGGCTGTTTTTTAAATTTTAAGATTGTTCCTAAATTGATAATAATTAACATGGAACATGTGTTTCATTTTACAGCTTTCCAAGCTCACCGTGCCAGTGTTAAAGGAGTTTGTGAAACAGGCTGGCATCAAATGTGGAACCAAAAAAGCTGATCTAATGGAGGCTATTAAAGACCACTTTGGAGTTTGATGCTATTATTCCTGTCCACACCTTGACTTACAATACTAAGAGATTTCTATCATTTGTTGTACTTTTTAGTTTAAAACAGAAAATAATGCAAAATAAATGATGGATTGACAGGTTTTACAAGAGTTTTTTAATCAAAACATTTTTGTAAAATAATGCAGATCAAGAACTGTAAAAATACAATGTAGATTTATTCATTCTCATGTGGTATGTGTACACATATAGTTATAAAAAAAAAACATTTAAAATTAAAAATTCTACCTATAATGAATTTGTTGAAATTTTCAGTTTTGTCATAATTTTATATCGTTCCATTTAAAAGTCATTTCATCAAAAAAATGCTAATGGGGTTACCAGTACTGATGCTTTTTGCATACAACTTACAAGCAACTTCTTCCCAATACAAATAAATTATTTCTGAATAACTGTCTCAGAAACTGAATAACTGAAACTACATAATAACTGTCTGAAAAAAGGGTTTTGATGATATTAATATTATTCTAAGCAGATGGCTTATAATTTATTTTACAGGATAGATTACCCTCTCAGTCTGTTACATGTAGTACTCTGGAATGTTGGAATGTTCCTTTTTGGTCACTACCCAGCAAAATCTTTCTGAACTGATCACCCCCCTTCCCCCTAGCAAACCATCTGGGCATTTGATTTTTGTGAGAAAGTATTCAAAACCTCTCCACTTACAATATGACAATGTGGGCTGATTACATGGTCAAATTAAACACCATTTGTATGGAGCATGAAAGTTACCCATTTAACATGTGAACAATTTGACCAACATTTTGTACTCACAACAAAAAACCCTTATGTAGTCAAAAGACCAGGGAGGGGCTGGTATAGGATGACCAGGAAGGGGGAGAGGGGATGGTACTTGGTGATGTCAGTCTCAAATATAGAATACTGAGTAATGACTGTCTGCCAGTGGTTACTATATAACTAGTTTTGACCATGAGCATGACCAAACAATTATTGTGGTGATTCTAACGCACATTTACCATGAAGAACTGCCCCAATTATTCTCAGGAAATTGTTCAATAGGAATGGAAGAGTGTAGTCGACTGTTCAGCCGGATCTATCACATCATCCCAGATATAGTCTGTACTATTCCACTAGGATAAGACTGTCTGGCGCAGGCTATCAGAGTGGGGTAAGGGCTGAAAGCTTGACATCTTCAAGTTTAGATAGCGACCGTAAAATCATTTTGACACTGCTGTGGTTGCCATCGACATCAACTTGATATTGCAGTGACTTCCATTGCACAATTGCTGTAACCATTTCACTGTCATTACCAGCATATTATCATCATCATTATTGTTGTCACCAGCAACCTTCTAATCATCGTTATCACTCACATGGGGTACGGGCACAAGTCATTCCTCTGTGTCTTGTACAATGTAAACACTCCAACCTATCTTTTACTCGATATGTGGCCTCCTTACGCGTAATCCATAATGCCATGGCGTTCCTTGCCGAGAGTAAAGCGAACTTGATGCTATCGAGCGCACTTTCTTTAGAGCTGGTGAACTATATGACGGATACTGAAAAAAATCATCCGAAGATAAGATGCTCTCGGGTCTCGGGTATCTTTTGTAGTTGGCAGGAGGTAAAATATTTCCCTCCCAGTCTATTGGCGGAGCTCGACATTCACTTTGTACTTTCAACGTCTTTGATTGTAATTCTTGTCTTCCCTGCTTCTGCCATCCGAGTATTTTCTGTTTTGTTTGTGGCAATTTTACCTCGTGTTGAAATTTGTGGTAAGTGTTTTTGCCTATCCGCGAGGGTTTTGGTACAGTTAATGGATATATGTCTGCTATCATACCTGGCGAAGATGGCAGTGAATTTCGTGTTGCAAAGTCAGCACTGTGTTTTGGACGCACAAATTTGAAATTTTTCCACATATTGCTGTTGTAATCATCGTCGATTTGTTGTAGCTGTGAAGTGTCGAGATGTGTTATATCGAGCCAAAGTCTTTGTTGAGCTGTATTCGGCGGTTTATCTCGTTCGTCGTATGGTGCTTGACGAACGAAGCTTTTTAGGTCATAAGTCAGTTCTGAAGGAGATTCTTTCCTCAAGGGAAGCCCGAAAGTTGTTTTGGATCGAGGAGAAAACGCCATAGTGGATCCTTTCAAAACGATAGAAAGCGAATCGAAGGCCTACCGACTGTTGCCATGGAGATTTTGAAGCTTGAATGACCTGCCGAAATTACGCGGGACCGGGAAAAATCGCGGGAAAACAATTTGAAACAGAAAGCCATTCAAAAGTTAAAAAAGTTACAAATTAAAACTGAAACCAAATTTTCACGCGAATTTTTTAAATCGTAATTTCATACATTCAGTCCATAGAAACTGTTAACTATTAACCGCCGAGAAAAAAAGAACGTCTGATCGTAGGTTGGAATAGTTTCCCTCGCAGTCGTTGCACCGTACCTTAGCACCTCTTTCGCTTTAATTTCCTTTATTAAAAGTAATTTTCCCTTTACTTTGCGTTAAGTCGCGCTAATTTCCATTACCATAATAAACACGAGCGTCAATTTCCAATAAGGTAAATAGAGCAGAGTAATTTATTAGACCGGTTTGCGGCATTCATTCTTTCCCACAGGAGACAAAATAAGCAGAATTAGCATAATTTGCGTAATGTCATCTTGTTATTCTTAAACTGTCAGTCATTTTGGAATTGTGTGTGTCGGGAAGTAACTTTGTGAATTTCAAATACTTAATCTCTTATGCCAACAAGCATTTAGATTGACCGTTAAGCCGGTGACACACTAAGCGATTTTATTCGCCGATCGCGGCGAATTTGATCGCCAGTGATCGGCGAATAAAATCGCTGATATCTGACATGCCAGATATCAGCGATTTTACTACACGCTGGTCGCTGCGATCGGCGAAAATCGCAATTGTGGCACCGGACACACCGGCGATCGGCGAAAATCGCCAAGTGTGTCGGCTAACACAACGACAATTATTTAGAGTTTTCAACATTTATATGTCAACAATGAAATCCCGTTTGGGAAACGAAAACGTATTTGGAAAAATCGACAGTAAAATTGCGGTGTTCGACTGAGTGAGGCAAATCGAAGTGAAACGACTTTAAGCTTGAGTTATCGAGACGCAGAGTCGAGAAATCGGGACTCTACTAATTAGTGCTCGCTTTTGAGTGGGATGATAATTGGTCACAATGCTAATTTACACCTACCGATTAACTTTTATTGTAACGTTAAATTGTATAAACCTTTTTTCAACAACAAAATAATTGTTAACAGATAAATGGCTTTGTATAAAGTGAAAACACTGCAGAAATATATTTCTTTGTTGTATAAGTGGGGCATATCAAATCGTGGTTACAAATCGGGCCAAAATAGTAGCAAGTGTAAATAGCTTTGGTGGTTCATTTGTTTTTATGAGTTTACTTAATAGATCTATATAAACTTATCTATTTACTAATCTGTATTTACAATCCCCTGGGTACCAGAGATTTTTTTTCTCCTGATCAATGCTTAAGGAGTTTTTTTGCCCACGAAGCCACTAAAAGCACGAATTGTGAGCGGCGAAGCTAAAAGCGTGTTCGCGGCGAGCGAAAATATAAAACACCACGTCTCGCGTTAGTGTCGCGCTTCGGGTTCATCGCTTATCGCGGAAGAAAAATAGAACTTCTGGCGCCCAGGGTATATTAACAAATTTCTGTTACAAAATCTGTCCAGGAACGTGTCGAATACAATAATATGGTAATAATGGAAGCTAATAGTAATAGATAAACTGTTTGTGTCGCCCACCCAGCTGAATCGAAGCCGGCTGCCGCGCCGTGTTTCTGAGGCATCAGAAAAAAGATTTTAAACAGTAATATCTGTCCACCTTGAAGAAATCCAGTAACCTCATTAGCTTTTCGCACATTGTGTGTAGTCAACATCTTTATGGTTCGTTCCTGCGCAGATGTGTTGTGGAAACATTCACGCGAAAGGCGACTCTCCTGATTTCTTTGTGTTGCAAACTTTAAGGACTCAATTATATGGACGGAAATGCTGTAACTACGTGAAGTTCTCTTGTGTCGTAAATGACCGTCACAGCGTTACAACAAGCTCCCGAACGTCCATCAACTCCAACGGGAAAGGCAAAGTTCTTCTTATAAACTTGTCTATTTGTCCTTGATCTGTGTACACTTTTTGCGTCAGGTTTGGCTAGAGTCTCTTGAACCAAAGCCCAAACATCACTTCGACTCAGACTAGAAAGAAAAAGGCTTTTACCTTTCTTTCCTTGGAACATGTGATTCTTTTCTATATGTTCCATTGACCACCTTTTATCCTGATCGTGAAATTATCTGCTTTATTTGCTCTTTTTTTCTCCCCTGAGGTCAGATCACTACGCGCTACATTTCAACCTCGAGTCATGTGCTTCGTGCCGGCAGAGAGAGGACAGCTGAATCAAAACAAGCCAATTATTGGCTTTTACAAAAAGCCATGCGTTAACGTCAAAATTCAAATTATTGATTTACATGTTTGGCAAATCGTAATTACTTATCAATGATAGCATTTTAATACATTCAACGTTTGGTAAACAGTATAAAGGGAGATGTCAAAGAACACAAACCGAAAAATGTACAATCGAAAGCGCTTTATTGGGCTGATGTGGCTTCTTTCTCGAATACGCGTCGAAATTAAAACCTTTGTCTTTTTCAATTACGTGTCGACGTTCGAAAACGGCCGCTCGGAATTTAAGAGGGTCTGAATGGGGTTAACCGACTAGCAACAAAGGGCGAAAAATATTACCGAGTACCGACAAAACGAGGAAAAAATTACCGATTAGCGACAAATAAATTCTAACCGACAACCGACATGGTCCGATGTTATACGGACGTTTGTATTCAGAAGGAACAGCATTTTGAATTTATGTCTAGCTTAGGAAATGTCTAGTTCAGAAGTAACCACACCAATTCGAAATTTAGTCAATTATAAAGTTTCCTGTCACCTTTCCGAGCAGCAGCGGAGGTTCATTTGTAGAACAGTGGCTGGTAATCGAGGCCACAAGGCGTCCCGCTGTTGTATTTTCACTGCGCGTTGGTTATTCATGTGGTGACAGGCCATGAGCGGGATTGTTAAAGTGATTGTAAGGCGAGGAGGCCCGGGGGGAGACTCCTATATGACACGGACGGGGATGCTCGTCGGAAATGTTGAAAAGAACCCCTAAAAGAGACCAATCTGGGTGTGGCTCAAGCTTTTCTTGACCCCCAAAAGATACCAAAAAACTAAGAATAGAAGCTATATTTGTATATTTCTTCGTTTGTAACCCTAAACGAGACCATTATGGCTAAAAATATTGGCGTTTTGCCCGGAACACCCTAAGCGAGACCAAAAATCCGAAAATTACACCCCTAAGCGAGACGAGCATCCCCGTCACTTTCATATGTGAGTCCCCCCTCCCCGGGCGAGGAGGTTGCCATCGAACACCATCGTAACCGGGTTCTGGTGGAAAAAAATCTCATAAAGGTGTTTCCAAGCTAATTTGGCATTAGCGGGTTCTCGCTGAAGTTATTTCGCCTGGCGAAAACGCTTACGGGAAAAATGTGAAAATTTGCTTGAGCTTCCAAATTTAATATCGGATGAAAGCAGCAGTGAGCTCAACGGTGTGTGGAACGTTCTATTAGCCGTATTAGTTTTAGTGTGCAGCGAAGTTAAATGTTTCACATGTAGTTCTGTAGTATTAAGCTCAAACATTAACGTGGTTAACCTTTGGTTCCACGTTTTTTACTAATTTTGCTGTTTTGTTGAACGGAATGTTTTTATACACCGTCCATTTTTCAGGAAAGCAAAAATTGAAAAGAAAAACCCCTTACAAATAGAAGAAGCGAGTAAAAGAGTTTATAAGCATCTTTCTATTTTATTGGTAAATGAATAACACTGCCTTTAAATTTATTCTTTTCTGAGAACGGTCCAAATTTCAGTTTCGCTCGATAAGCGTAAGTAATATTTGACGAGCATTTGCTGATGCAAACTGATTTTATCGGTACTAGACGAACAAGTTGCTTAAAAAAACAGAGTTAACGAGGTTTAAGTGCAACCAAATAATGAATTATTACAAATTTTTATATCGTCTAGAGTTTAAAGTCTTAAAACTGCGTAAATTAAATAACAAATATTAATAATTAACTTGTAGTTTTAATCATTAACTGAGATTTACCGACAACCGACAAAGGTCGAAAATTTTAACCGACAACCGACAAAGTAAGGAATTTTTAACCGACTACCGACATGTGAACCCCCCCCCCCATTCAGACCCTCATTTAAGCTAGCGCTTCTCCAAATTTTCGCAGTTCCTGCAACGATAACTTCACACAAATTTGCCTCTTCAAAATAGAAATGGAAAGAAAACCAGGTGCACAGCAGTTTACAGTATTTCGTGTGTGAGAGAATTTTTTTATTGCAGTAATTTACAAAGCGATCTTGTTTGGTTGATTAATTTGATTTGTGTTATCATTTAAATACTACACAGATAAGTGAGTGAATTTTCTGCGGCTTAAATCTTGTTTTTCCGTGCGACTGAATAATTTAACTTAGGGTGATTTATTTTGTTTTATCGCTGCTCAATATACTTTAGAGACTGTTATGTAGATACTGACTTAATTTCCTTCGGTTTTGGGAAGCAATGTGCGGTAAAGTAGAGTTTGAAAGAACCCGTGTGAGATTTCAACGCGTATTATATTCCCTCCTCTTGTGATATATTATGATTTTGGAAGCAAGGTTAATAACTGAAAAAGGTACAAAAATTTGATTTAAATTTGTCAGTGGCGAGGTTAAAAAATATTATTAAAATTTTGCTTTTCATTTGTTGGCCGAGAAATAAAAAATCCTACATGCTAATTTTGTTAAAAAGAAATAAAAGGTTATGTTTTTCAGAGTGTTTAAAGCTTATGTTGTTTTAAAATGCAAAATGGCTTTGCGGTCGCATTTTTTGCAAAAAAAATTGTCCTTTTAAACGCTACTTTCAATTTTAAGCTTTTGTATTTCCTTTTGTTTATATATTTTTGTACAGACATTTTTAAATTTATATTAAATGCTTCGTCTAAAATTTTGTGTTTTAGTTGGTGACCGATGGCTTATGTTTGTATAAATTTTATACTGCTTTATTGACTTTATCTTCAACTTGAAGATTTCAGTTCCACAGGACTACAACAGAATACACTTAATAACTAAACATTAACATTAACAAGCTAACAACTAACTCTTGGTCGTGAGGGAAAAATTCTCCTCAAGTTCTTTTAGTGATTCATTATAACAGTTTAAAATATCACAGATAAAGTGGGCGCTTAGATTCAAGATATTTTCATCGCACATAGCTAAGATATATATAAAAAGTGCCTTATAATTCAAAAATTTAAAACTGTTATTTATTGAAAAGAGGCGATCTAAGAAGACACCTCTAAGATGAGAAAATGATGAGTGGGTGCATTTCATCAAAAAATGGGACTCGTCACCAATAGATGACTTACAGAATGGGCAAAGTCTCTCATCTCGAGGTATCTTCTTGTATCGACCTGATTCAATAGGCAGTTGATGACTAGAAATCCGCATTTTGGTTATCGCCACTCTTTGATTGACATTTTTTATTATCCTTAGATAAGGTTCAAACCTAACTTCGTTTTTTATTTCGCCGTAAAGACTTAATTTGTTTCCAATTGAAGGATCTAATTTATCCTTATTTATATTTTTCAACCAATGAACCTGAAATTGTTTTGAAAGATTATTTTTAAACAACCTTAACAGGTTGGGTATTTTACTTCTTTCAAAAGTTGAAAAATCTATTGTCAATTTTATATATTCTTCTCGAAATTACTCTCCGATGCTAATATTTTTTCGATTCTATGATTTTACCTCAAGATTGTTGAAACATCATTCTCCATTCTACGATTCACAGCCAAGGGCATTTGATTAGCGAACAGACAAGCGGGCAGCTGTTTTTGCTTGAATTTGCATAACGTCTGAAGACAGCTGCGAGCAAAGCCCAAGCTATTTTCACAGTTTACTTGATTCGCATTCAGTTTGCTTTTTCACCTCAGCCACGCAGAATACGCAAGGAGTCATAGATAAAGTTGTTCTCCCGGTTTGAACCGAAAAATAAATAAATACTCCAACTATTTGAGCATTGATTTTGTAACAGACTTTCGTTAATATACCCTGGGCGCCAAGAATGTCTTTTTTCTTTCGCGCTAAGCGATGAACCTGCAAAACGCGACACTAACGGAAACGAAGTGTTTATTATTTTCGCTCGCCGCGATCACGGCTTCGCCGCTCACAAATCGCGCTTTTAAATAGTGGCTTAGAACACGCCTCATGCATTGATCGAGAAAGAAATAAAAGACCATCTGGTATTGTAAATACAGGTCGGTAAACAGATAATTTTGTAGATTAAACAAACGAACCACGAAAACTATTTACTCTTGCCACTTTATTGGTCAGATTTGATTTCATTCATAGCTTCATCGCATGAAATAATGTAATTAATTGAATATTCAACCCTATATTATAAAAAACATTTTATACAATAAAAGCAAATAAATCGGCAAGTGTAAATTGCAATTGTATAAGTTAGCCATTGTAGTTTTTGTACAAATAATATTCCGGACAAAAGATAAAGAAAAGCAACTCTAACCATAACTTTACAGACGCACAGCTACAAATATTCGTATTCTTTTATGACAGCGGCAGAGGTCGGGAGTACAAATCGAGCAACAACTTCTTCGATTGAAATAAAAAATCTTCTCAAATTTTCTTTCCTGTTAGTGATCCCGATTACGTTCTAATTCACTTCGTTAAAACGAACGTAAATTATTTACCACTTCAATATCCGTAAAACAGGCACAACCAGTGATGGGTGGATCGCACTGATGCGGATCCTAACGAGCTAATTTCTCAACTCTGCCTCTCGACAGTTGAACAATGCAATTTTACACCCGATCTCTCCAACCAACGTTTCAATGTTTCAATGTTTAAAGTGGCGAACAAATGCACATGCCACTCTTCACATGTCAGTGGAATTCTCGTTGTTTTTCCCCTGATTTGCATAATTTCAACTCCTCCTGGTGGCGCGTAGTCACGAGACGATTTTATAATAAAAGAAGTGCCCAGTTGAAGCCGGTTACACCGTTTTTCCGAGGCGTCAGCAAAGAAATTTTTAACAGTGATATTTATCCACCTTGAAGAAATCCAGCATTAACATAAGCTATTGTATATTGGGTGTAGTCAGCGTCTTTCGTGGTGGGTTCCTGCGCCGGTTGTGTTTTCAGAAACTTCCACACAACAGAGCAAGCCACCCGGAATTTCTTTGTGAAACATAATGGCTCTCGTACGCATTATATGGATGGAAATGCTGTGACTACGTGTTTGTTTCTTGTGTCGTAAATGACTGTTACAAAATAACACGAAGTACCCGAACGTCCATGAACTCCAACGGGAAAGGCAAAATTCTTCTTATAAACTTGTCTATCGGCCCGCGAGGCATGTACACTTATTGCGTCTGGTTGAGATAGAGTCTCTTGAACTAAAGCCCAAACTTCACTTCGGCTCAGACTGGAAAGGAAAATGCTTTTACCTTCCTTTCTTCCTTGGAACATGTGATTGTTTTCAATATGTTCCATTGACCACCTTCTATCCTGATCGTGGAATTCTCTGCTTTTTTTGCTCTTTTTTCCTCTCCTGTGATCAGATCACTGCGCGCTACATTCTAATCTACGCGCTACAATTGAACCTAAGTTAATATACTTCTAGTTTAATTAATTCAATAATCACCTGCGCCCAGTGATAAAAACCCAGTTTTTCATTTTAGACCGAAGTCTATTGGCGGATAAAAATAAAGCTCTTAGCGCATACGTCACAATTCAAAATTTTTGATTTTGAATTACTTATTAATGCTTATTAAACAAACCCGTGTGAGATTTCAACGCGTTAAAATATTCCGCCCACCTCTCTCGAAATATGAAGTACATAACAAACGACTATATTGTTCTATTGTGATAATCTGTTTACACTGTGTTTATTGAATGATACGGCCCATTGATCGTCTCGTTTTCACTTTTACTTTTTTCACAGTTTAATAAAGACGTTGAAGTGTCAAGACACACCCCGCAATTCGGGTTCAGAATTTCACGCTTCACTATTACCGGTATTCATTATCACATACTCAAATATTTGACAAACTCACTTATGCTATTAATTGAGATTTAGCTAGGTAGATTTATATGTAAATGAATAACATAATACCAGAGCGCATAAAGTAACATCTGCGATTTGTATCGCCACTTTGAAAATCGAAACCGTTTGAGAAACCTTGGTCAGATCCAAAGGAAACAACTTTTGGTTCGACTTAGACAGAGATATATCGAGAAAGTCTTAACATTTCAAGAAATAATCTATCGAACTGGCTACAGAACCCAAGTACTCGAACGCAGTAGTAAAAGAAAACGCCTGGCGTCAGGTCACGTAGCCTTTGAACCGGGAATCCGGGAAGATCGCCTCAAATCCTCTTTTACTTGATGGTGTCTTTCGGAAGTATTTATAAAATGCCTCTTGGTCATATTCACGCATTTCTTTTTCTAGCGTGTGGTACAAAGTGTTTTCATGGCAGCCATGTTGGAAGAGTCAAACAACAAGATATTTGCATAAAAATGTTAATGATTTTTTCCCAAAGGAAAAACAACTTATTGTTTCACTTCTCCAATATGGCCGACAATCACGCACTCTATTCACCAACTTGATAATTCAGTATGGCGGGCATTTACGCACGCTCAACGCGCGTAAAAAGGAAACGCTTTTTATTACTTTTTACGCGACAGTGGAAATTTGCCTACGTATTTTTTTTTTTTTACGCACGTTTTACGTTCGGAAATATTTACGCGTCAGTGGAAATCCACCTTTAGAAAAGAATAAGTTGATATTTTTAGCTGTGTGTCTGTAAAGTTATAGATGTTCATGAAACTGGTTAGAGTAGCCTCTCACGCAGTCGTGTTTCGCCGGAGGCAATGGTTCATAGAGTTGTTTTTCTTTATCTTTTGTCTGGAGTGATTATTATAATATGGAAAGATTAATGCTTGTACAAAAACCACAATGGCTAATTTATACCAATTTACACGTACTGATTTATTTGCTTTTATTGGCCGTATTTATGCTAGAGACGTTCAAGCTGTCTCGAGACGACATTAACGTCTAGTATAATCAAAGTCTCTTCGAGATATCGACGTTTTTGCATGAAGTATGAGTCGAAGGTTTATCCTGTGCATTGTTCTTCGAACTTATCATTACAGTTTCTTTGTAGTTTAATATTTAACAATTTCCTATCTTCGCGGAGGAAATGCAGCCATATAATTTTGTCAAAAATGGCTCGTTCGCGCCGGGTATTTATACACATATTCCTTAACATTACACAAATAAACAGTGCAAATTTCAGCGAGATCTGACAATTCTATACTTTAAAACTGCAAGGACCTTTCGAGGCAGTCGATTACGGCAGCGAAATTAGCAAATGAAACAGCAAAATATGCGTTCGACGCTTTGTTTTTGCGACGCTATATTTGAATTGTTATAGGTAGACCGCCGTTCAATGTGTTAAAGGCCGTATCGTTACGATTGCTCCATGAAAAAGCACGAAAAAAAAATACGGATATTTCCGACTACTGTCGGAGAAAACATTGCGTAAACAAATCGTTACACTCAAGCTGCGTTTTGTCTAGGCTCGGCGAGGGTCGGATATCAAGACCCAGGATTAAACAAAAGCCACATATACAGTGAATGCTTTCGAATTATATTTGAAGATGAAATACGAAACAATTTTGCTGTCTTTGACTGAAATTCCACTCGAACTGCGTAGATACTATCGCATGTTGTAAAGCCGATTCATGCAACATTGCTCTCAACGCGATGTAAGTGCTAGTGATTATTTATTCGTGTTTTAGTTACGCAATCCATTGTTTGTGCGACGCTTTTTATAGATCACCTTTCAGACACACGTGCGTTGAGATAAGAAAGCTGACATGTCACTTTTAAAATTGTTATATAACGTTTGTAAATGTGACAAGTCACGCTTTTTCCACGAAATCGCAAGTGATCACCCACAGCGGAAAGTAATCCCTTGAGAAATTAAAACAGTCCCTTGAGAAATTAAAAAAGTCCCTTGAGAGTTTACAAATATGTGGATCCAAATTTTGTCTACTAACCCCTATTCTACCATTTTTGCTTGTAAACAAGCAAAAACGTCGAAAAAACGGTAAATAAGACAGACGCCTTTAACGTCCGACGGCTTTAGCGTCTTTTCGTAAGAGCGTCTAAACGAATACAACTTTAACGTCTCATACGTTAAAGGCGTCTAATATAAAAACGGGACGCCGTTAACCAGTATAAAAACTGTAAATAAGACGGACGCCTTTAACGTCTGTTGGCTTTAACGTCTCTGGCGAGTGTAAAACGCGAAGGGAATTAACTGCCAGTCAAGTGCCACTGCGACCTGCCTGACTGGCCGCCAGTCCGGTGCAGTGGCACTTACACTTATTAAGTGGCAACGTAAGCCTGATTTGGGAAGTTGAGCCGAGTTCATCTGTACAGTATTTCGTCGATAAAAAAATGTTTTATTGGTCGTCATCGGTTGGTAAAAAAAGTTGTCACCTCAGTAATTCCCAAAAGTCCTTTTTATCCAATTCGATCTTTCTGCCAAGCTAGGCGAATGTTTGTAGAGACGTAGCAAATTTTGGAGCAAAATAGTGATGTACCAGTTCCTATTAATAAAAATCTAACCTATAGGGAAGATACCTAAAAACTACTTTCCAGCTGTCATGAAAAAATGTAGATCGCATGTTTTTTTTCGTGTACTGTAAAAGCATTTTTAAGCCCTCTCCTTTTTTATACAAAAATATGCCCCCTTACCCGGCCAAGTCTAAAGGAAATCTCCAGCCAGACCTTTTCAAAATTTCTAATAAAATAAACAAAAACGCCGCTTTCGTTCTTCATAGAAATTATTTCATGTAAATACGGTCAACGCTTACCAAAATGGCACAGAATCTAAAACACAGTAAATAAGCAAATAAGTGGTGCTGCCAGTCAAAACAACACTGTGGAGGAGAGAAGCAGACAAGGATGGACGACATGGACAAGAGCAAGCCAGGCAGCAAACGACGGCCAGCAGTGGAGGGAAAATGTCCGAGCCTTGTGCGCCTCTTGGCGCGAAGAGAATTGACTGCCAGTGACACTGGCAGTTGTAAGTGTGCAGTGGCACTTACAACTGGCAGTGTCACTTTATACACCTGATTGAAGAATCGTTGACCCACAAAAACATAGTTGCCATGAACGATGCGATCCAAATGTTTACTGAGAAATCGAAAAAAACTAATCGTTTTCTGTGACAGAATAAACATGATAATAAGACAAGTTGCATAAATTATGCTCTTTAGACTTTCAAGGAAATAAAATACCTTGATTATCAATAAAAGGAGTACAGTCAACTCTCTCTTAACGGACACCTCCTTAAGACGGACACCTGGTGATGGTCCCTGCCGTTTTGCAGTCATTTTACTGTAACAAAACTCTCTGTAAGACGGACACCTCTCTAAGACGGACAACGGACACTTTGAAACCGCCAACGGACACGCACAAGAAGTTACTTTTTTAGTGAATAATACTTCGAAACTTATGTCAACATATAGCATAGTAAGTCAGCGCCTTTAGAATACCAAACTTACCAAAAACAGTCCGCTATAAAGTTTTACTTCACTGCTTAAGTATATGGCACCAAAGAGGTAGTTTTCTACTTACAGTATTACCGTTTGTAATGAACAAACAAGTCGAATTTCTGATATTATTTTTTGTTCCACTTTATAGGTTTTGCTAAAGTAAGCCACTCGAAACAGACGTGTATTCGTTGTGCATAGCCGTTTGGCTTTATCTTCTTAAAACTTCCGGTGTCACGTTACCTCGACTCTCTATAAGGCGGACACCTCTCTAAGACGGACAGTTGGGGCCGGTCCCGACGGTGTCCGTCTTAGAGAGAGTTGACTGTATTACTAAGCCGTTATCAAGGCTGTCTACCCAGAATACCATTTGGTCATATCGTTCATGGTTTTTATTATGCTTTTGACAGGGTCAACGTTTCTTCAATTAGGTGTATAAAGTGGCAATGTTAGCCCGATTTGAAATGTTGAGCTGAGTTCAACTTCGCATTATGTCGTCGATAAAAAAGTTTTATTGGTCGTCATCGGTTGGTGAAAAAGTGAACTTATCACCTCAGTAATTCCCAAAAGTCCCTATTATCCAATTCGATCTTTCTGGTGAGCTATGCGGATGTTTGTAGAGACGTAGCAAATTTTGGAGCATAATAGTGATGTACCAGTTCCTATTAATAAAGATCGAACCTATAGGGAAGATACCTAAAAACTTTATCTCGGCGGCATCTAGGATAACAGCTTTTACATGGGAATTCAGTTTTCCCCTGCTGTTATCCTCCCACTATTTTTCTTTATGACCCCCTTTCCCGTCAGGAAGTTTGTTTTAAAAGGCGCCCTTCTCTATACACACCCACCCCTTCCTAGATGGCAAGTCATGACAATTTATGGACACGGAAACAGGGCAACTTTATGGCATGATACTTATTCATCGCCACATTTTTGTTGTTGTTACTATTTATGAAAATGTGTTACCAAACAGCACTAAACATTAAAAAATTTAACCACATTTCTTACAAATGTACCCCAACTGATATATGATTCGAAGTTAGTCCCACTCCCCTCCGTCCAAGACTTCAAAGTTTCATGACCTAAATTTGACCATTTTTCCTGGAAATTTTCAAAAATTCTCTTGATTTCAGGACCGTTTTTTACTCTTTTCCTCACAAAACCTGCCTTTTTCCAGGACTTTCCATGACACACTTAAATTCCAAGACTTTCCAGGCCTGAAAAATGAAATTCTAAAATTCCATATCTTTCCAGGTTTCCCATGACCCATACGAACCCTGTAGTGGTATAACCACTTTAGATGGAAGAACACCAAGCTTGTAGCTACTTATCAAATTTAACTTTTATTACTGTTGCCGCTGGCTTCAACTTTTTCCGTTTTTTATAACAAAACACAACGAATCTTCTTTGTCAATTATGTATATTATCTACAACGCTTACAAAATGCACCGAAACATATGCGCACCCAAAAAATAATTCATACAATGGGACATTATGTAGCAAATCTCTTCTGATAAACAGTTAGTTAACCAATTTGAAAATGGTTTCAATAAATATTCTCAGTGTTTATTCCAGGGAAAAATATTATTGGTTGTCATAAACTTTGCACCAGCTCGATAAACTTAATTAATCTATCTACAGAATTCTGCGCTGATTTGTTGCTGGCAGACAGTTCACTCTTGGCCTGCATCTGTTCCTGTGAAAGGGAGGCAGACAAAAAAGGATAAATAACACAGTAGCTAAAATCAGCCAATCAGAATGCTCAATTGGTGGGAAGGAAAGATAAGGTAAAGGTAGGTAAAGTCTGTGTCGAGCCTAGTGGCCCATCCGATCGGGCTAGAGCTTATCCTGGTTTTCATAGCAAGAAGCAGCTAGGTGTAATTCTTCTCCCCCCTGGATGGAATGCTAGTCCATCACAAAGTTACCTCCAGTATCAAATCTGCTGGTACCCATTTATACACCTGGGTGGAGAGAGGCACTGTGAGAGTAAAGTGTCTTGCCCAAGAACACAATGCAGAGTCCCGGTCAGGGCTTGAACGAGACCACTCAATCTGAAGTCCAGTGCACTAAACATTAGGCCACTGTGCCTCCCAGGGGGAGTGGGGGGGGGGGGGAACCTGCGATTAAAGGCGGTCCAGGAACTGTAAAAGGCAGGAGAAGAGTAGATGGGAAGTGGGATATTTCTTAATGTGGGAGGATAGTGGACTGGAACCTGGGACACCCAGATAAAAAGATCTCCACCCTAAACCGATAGTCCTCTTTCAATACATCAAAATTCAAACATGGAAGTGAGGCTTTCTGCCCAACTCCTATTGTTGGTCTTGTTTTATTTGTCTCAAGTCTCTTGTGGGAATTAACAGACAAAGGAATTAAAAAATTTGCATTTTTGGTTGGAAAGCCTCAGAGTCATGTTAGAGCTTTGATATAATTTGTACAAAGGCTATTTCTGTTGATTGTTCTGCATTCTTGAGTCTTGTTGAAGGCTCAGTATTTTTAGCTTTGTTACTATAGTTGTTTCACCTCTGAAAAGATCACATTAATATTACCATTATTGCATTGCTAAGCTGTTTTGCTTTTGCTTCTAATTCAACTCTCTCTGCCTTTAATTCTTCACTTCTCTTAAGTAGTTTATTCTTTTCCTCTTCTTTTGCTAAAAAGGGGCAAGTAAAAATATTAATATATTAGCAAACATAATTTGTCAGAAACAGTAAAAATAAATTATCATGTTTGATGCACCAAAATATTTACAGTTGAACTTCATGTAAGCAAACAGGAGAAGTGTTCAGATTTGGTTGGCTAAAAATGCAGTGTTTTTAAGAGGCTGGGACATGAAGAAGTGTCTGCTAACAAGAGGTTAGATGTCTGTCACTGGAAGTTTATCTGTACAGCAAACATTCCTATTTATACAATTAACAAATACCAGGTTCCATTCTGCCGTGTGTCTGTTCAGTTATAGATCACAGATAATGTCAAAATGTGGTAAGAACAAAAAAGTGGCCCATGACAGTTTCTTGGGTCATTTGTTTACACTGAGCCTTCCCCCAATTACCAAAACAACATGAAATAAAATAACACTAAAAAAACATAGTCACATGTTTGCATGCATAACAAGCTATTTTCTAAAATGACGATTAAACTCATTTTCATCCTAAATGCATTCTGCTCTTGGTTTGCCTATTGTGAGGTAGTAAGCCAGACAAGACAGGAAAAAAATTATTTCTGAAGAAATTCTTCCCAACCTGTCTTGTGAGCCAAATATGAATGCACAACAGCCAAAGTCCCAGGCCACGGCATCGGTTCATCTTCTTCTACTCTCTCCTGAAATAAACATAAAGAACTCACAGTTTATTGAAGGAAACAGTGTTGACAGTATGCAAGTTTTGTGGTTCATAAAAGGGTACACAAATTTATGATTAATCGGTAACAATTATCATCCTCAGGCACAAATTGCAACAGCAACCATAAATAAATAAATAATCCTGAAAAAGGAGTCCTTATATAATTGTAGTCTACAGTATAACAAAACAAATATGTTCTTCAGCCCAACCAAATCAAGTTACAGTAAAATGTATGGAGCAATTCCTTGATATGACTTAAATGCTTGTTATAATGATACAGATTTTCCCAACTGTATTATCAATTAAAAGAAACTAATTTTCTAGTAAGCATATCTTACCTTGCACTTTGGACAAAGCCACATACCAGGAGGAACAGCCGTGAGAGGAGGATCAAGACAGCTCATGTGATAAACTAAATTACATGTGTCGCAGAGTAGAAGCTCACCACTCTCTTTACAAATGGCGCACACTTCATCATGATTGTCATCCTACCAATAAACAAGACACAATAAGGTTAAACCAGTGGGATGAACAGTGTCCTAATGAATAACGGTAGTAGCTGGACTGTGGGTTTGAGCCCTGGCTAAGGTCACTGCCTTGTGTTCTTGGGCAGGAAACCCAGCAGGGGGGAGGGGACTCCCATATGAAACAGATGGGGATGCTTGTTGAAAATTTGAATTAACTCCTAAGGGAGACCAATCTGGGCATGGTTCAAGCTTGTTTTTTGCCCCTTTTAAAGATACAAAAATGCTAAAAAATAGGATTTATCTTTCTCTATATTTCTTTGTGTGCAACTGTAAGTGAGACCTTGACAGCTAAAAAATTGGCATATTGCCTGGAACACCCTATAATTGAAACCATAATCTGAAAGTTTGACCCCTAAGCCAGACAATGAGCACCCCGTCTATTTCATATGGGAGTCCCTTCTCCTTTCCCCCTTGGAGGACTTTACTCTTGTATTGCCGCTGTCCACCTAGGCGTATTAATGGTGACTAGCAAATTTAATTCTGCGGGGGGGGGGGGGGGGGGGGAGGGGGGAACCCTGCAATGAACTATTGTAGCATCACATCCAGGATGAGTAGAAATACTCATATTCGCTTAATGCTATAGAAACTGGGAAAAGCTCCAGCCTAAAGGGCCACTAGGCTCAAATACAGACTTTGAAAAGTTTGAGGGTCTTGCCCAAGAACAGAACTCAATGGAGCCAGCCAGGGCTTAAACCAGACTGTTCGACTTAATCTTTAACATGCTCTGTTCAGTAAACAATTATTTAATACTAAGACACTAACATGCACTTTAACTTATCAACACTTCATTAACACAACTTATGTCAGTGGTAAAGCTGATAAAATAAATTGTAATCATTCATTACCTCGTCTACAGGAGAGTCTGCTGTTATAACCCGTTTGTATTTGAATTTCTTGTGTTTTCCATTTTCTCCGTAGCCTCCTATTCCATTTGGAACAGGTGACATAGGTTTTGGTGAGTTGGGTGCACTGTTGAACTTGGGTGGACGGCCTCTGCCTCTCTTCACTGGTAACATTGTTATCTTCTTTATTCTCTTCGGCTTCAAAACAAAAATATATTAGGATTAATTTGAGCTAATCATGCAAGTTACATATTACTGCTGATACCACTTCCAGTATCAACTTAAGAGAGTTTACATTAAAATGAGGTTACTATTGTTAGTGGCTACTAACTTTAGGGATTTTTTCTGAGCAAGATTTAGCGACTATTTAATTTAGTGATTTTCCGAAAATTTAAAAAAACAAAATGTGATATCAACACTTGCACTGCCAGAAAAAGCAAAGTTACTGGCATCCATTTTTTAATAAATTTTTTTAGTCAAATTTTGTTTTCCTGTAGGGTGGGATGGGGGGGGGACTACTTATTTTAATGAACACAAAAATCGCTTAAATTAGTAGCTGCTAATGATAGTAACCTTGAGGTATGTGTAACTTTTTGTGAAAAGACATGATGGTATGTCTTAAGCTTCTTGGAGATAATTTATGGCAAAGTTTCTGATTCATCCCAACAGGAGTCAAACCTGTGACCTTCAGACACTGGTTAGAAACTCTTCCACTGAGCTTCAGGGGACACCTGTAACCCCCCTTCTTTCCCCAACAGTGTTAACGTGACATACATGTATCTGGGAAGTACTGCAACAATCCTTGTCATGCTACCGGTACTTTGGGAGTATCAAAACTTGCCAAAAAACCAATGGACTATATTCCAACTGAACAGAATCAAAACTGTGATTATGATCACTGTCTACAACATTTTTTCAACTTTAATGACTACATGTACTTCAATCATTCAAGATGCAAATTATTTTTCTTGGTACAAAAAATAAAATGCTTTAACAAGACCTTAAAATGTTAAACTTGTATTTCCCAGATCTTCAGTGGCCCATTTTATCAACAGTTGTATTCTCTTTAGAATTTAACTGAATTAACAAATGACATGACTGTATAGATAGCATCATCACAAATTTCAGAGGAAAACTGCCCACGGATCAACTCACCTCTGGGTCAATATCCAGTGCATTCTGCGGAGAAATACAAGTACTCCTCCTCTTCCGCTCTTGCCTTTTCAGTTGAATTTCTGTTGTGGAAATAAAAAGAAATAAAATTTCATCAATCAATGGTTGTCAGTGACTTACAAGTTAAATGTTTTCGATAGCCTGTAAGTTGCATTCTTATAGCCTCACATAATAATGTACCCGTAACACAATCAGCCAGATATCAATACAAGGTTACTAGCATCTTAAAAACAGAAAATCCAAGATATGTGGGTATAAGGTATAGAATTAACCAACTGTATTAAACTCTTTAGCATGATAAATCATATGTACAAATACTTTGTCAATGCGTTATCTAGTCCGTTGTACAGTAAAACTAATAACTCTGTGATTATACAAGTCTGACACAGACGAGAGAAGATAAGATGTTCCTTTTGACAAGTGCAACATCTTCTTCTATCACAATGCCAGTTTCACAACATTAAACAAACACAGCAAACGTTAATTTAAATAATTGTCTTGAAACCCTTATCATCTATTTCATAGACTGGCTCATAGTCTCGATCTAGAATTTTTAAAAAATTAACATTTTCACAACATTTCTAAAACATGGATGGAATACTGAAGCAATATTTTCCCTGATGAAATATTTGTATTGAAATGGCACAGAAGAAAGAAAAAATGTAACTATCTGAACACATTTAAAAAGAAATGTAAAATTGGCCAACCTTTGTCAGTCTACATGAGATGGAAAGCCAATTTATGAGACAATTTCTTGACAAAATACCAAGTTCAGCTCTTGATTCTTTATCTTTACTCTCAAGCTAGATTATCTTCATTGTGTATGCTTGATTTCCGCTGAGGTATTTCAAGAGACCCAAGGAACCAATAGCTTAACGATTTTTTCAAGTATCAAAATTACAGGATGTGTATCATTTCCTTGTTAGTCAGCAACATTCACAATGAAAACGGAAGACAATGCAAGCAAAATTAGCCCTGCTAATTCAGAGGTTATTTGCTAAGTTCTGTTATGCATCGGTGGAAGCCTTTGATGTCTGTCTGCATTAATAAATAGCAGTTGCAATGTTCTCTCCCTGCCAACGGTGACATAAAGATTTACTGCATGTTTACTTTATTAAACTTGTTGTTTTTTAATGCTTTTGGTCAACTGTTAAATGATGAAATAAGATTAACTTATGCAAACAAATCCTTCCTACAGAAAAACTTGTCATTATACATTTCGCAAAAAGCATTCATTAATTTTACTAAATGTTCTAGACAAACTAAACAGTAAAAAAACAAAGCCATGTTTAACATACATTTTAAATTAGACCTAGACAAAAGTTTTAAGCTTTTTATGGATGCCTGGAGTTTTTTGAAAAAAAAAAAATAAACTTTTAAGACATTTTTGACATTTTCTGGTCAGTTATAAACTAAATTAGAACCAAATTACTCAAAATGGCATTTACAACATGAAAACTACCATCACAGTTAATAACATTTTCGCTTGGGCATGAACACAAATGAAAATTTTGAGAAGGTTATTGGACAAGTTAAGTAACCGACCTCTTTCAACTTTCTGTTTTTTTTTCTTCTCGTTTTTACCTGTCCCTTTTCCTCTCCTCTTAGAAATCTTTTTGCTGCATTTGCTTTTTTGTTTTGTTTTTAGTTTATTTTACAGTGGATCACATATGCACATATTGGGTTATTTTGAAAAATGGGTTTAAATATGTATCACAGGTAATTTGTTTCATGGGTAGTACAGCATGTGTAATTATTTATTCCATACAGTGCACTTTTAAACCATGTTGCACTACAGAGGCAAAGGCATGTACACAGTATCTCTAGTGTAGAACTGTACCACCTATAAACCATGCTCCAGGGCTGCAAAGAACAGTCGGTCATTGGACATTGGCCGACCAAAATTTGCTCATGTCCGACAAAATCCCAGTTGTGGTCAGACATGATGTCCGGAGAACTTTTTGATCATAAATCATTTTATGGCAATGATGGATAAAATTTAACTTTTTGTTTTTGGTGATGTCCAACCCCAATTTTGTTTAGTCCGCCCGAGATAGTGTCTTAGTAGGACATATGTCCTTTCAAGTGAAAAAAATTATTTGCAGCCCTGATGCTGTATATTTTGTATATTTTATAGCTCTTACCAATTAGTGTCTGTGGTGTAATTAATCCTAAAGCAGCCATGAATTCCATTTTCTAAAAGTAAAAAAAATGGAATCAGTCAATGCATCAACGAAACAAGAAACAGTTGAATAACTTCTAAAAAATTGATTACAGTGCACTGTGAGGGGTGTCGAATGGTAAATGCAAGACTTAACGAGACGGCGAGACTGATATCTTTTCTGCGAGTCCGAGACCTTTTTAGCCTTGAAAAAGAAATCGAGACTCTGAGAAGGCAACAAAGAAAAATTCGAGACGAAGAGACCCCTGAAATTTGGCTAAAATTTTGCGAGACACGCATTTTTTGAAGGACCATTTACCACCCCTACTGTGGGCAACGTTGCCACTACAAAGTCTTGCATAACTTTACGCTGTAGTCGAAAAAAATAATGACAACAAAAAACCAGTAAGTGCATATTGTAAAATTCTGGTTATAACCAAAATTTTACAGTACGTGGAAATGTCACATTAGATTTGTACCTTGGGTTCAAAAGCCTTTTCTGCAGGTTTTTTAACCTCTTGTGGTGGTATATAGCTGTTTTGAGAGGTGGGACGCGGCAGTATCGGTTGCAGATGATGAGACGTAAATGATCGTCCACTGTACTTAAAGGCACTGTTTCGAATTTTGTTATTCTGTTGATAGTGTGCGGGAATGCTGATTGGACTTGTCATCGAAGACTGTGTGTAAACAGGAGAAAACACAGCACCCATCTGAAGCCCTGGTGCAGCACTTTGAGCTGTGAACTCAATTTTTCCATGCTGTGGAAAAGTTAATACATAAACAAAGGAACAAGGAATAAATACATACATGTAAATAATTTATTAATAAAAATTAACATAGTTTCTTTAAAAGTTACAATTATGAAAAGAAAAGAAATAGATTAATTCCTGTTTCATTTCACTTTAAAAAAAAAAAAACTGTCACGAAAATATTCAACTTATAAAGTTATATATAATTCACAACCCTGTCGATAACTTCCTTGGGGTGAATAGTATGTGCTTATTAAATTTCAGGTGCTATCTACATTGTAATATCTATTGTAAGTACTTCATTTGTCTAATTTTCCTTCAGAAAGGTTTTTTTTCAATGTACGTACATGTACATCTGTACTGTTGTGGTACAATTTTGCCCTTGGTACAATTTGGTGTTTTTCTTTATTCTGGTGTACAATAAAAGATTATACCAAAGGTAAAACTGAATAGTTTGTGTTGTTCCAGAAAATATCCATACCCCTCCCACGGAAGGCTTTTTGGTTTCAATTCCAGCCCATACTTTCCTCACCCCCCTCAGAATTTCCAATGTGTGGTTCCAGAAAATATCCATACCCCCACCACGGAGGGTATTTCACGTAAGACCCCTCACCTCTCTGGAATTTCCGTTTTTGTTAAGAAAAATAAACCCCCCCACCCCTCCGGAATTTCCAAAAGTATATTGCGTACCCCCCAGCCCTGCTCTAAATTTTAGGCCACCTCTCTTGTAAACAGTTACAGTGTATAACTGATCGATCGGAAGATATGTTAGAACGATACATACGTTACATGTACTGCTGAAGACAAAATAAGAAATTTCCTCAAAAGTAAACAAACAAAATATCTGGTAGTCACTTGTCAAATTACCTTGTTGTATAACCATCCATCCCTTTTCATTCCAATCGCTTTAGAAAACCGCTATTAAAATGTATCAGAACACGGATTTGAAGTGTTGATATAAACCATAAACATTCACCGTAAACGTGATCGCAAAATCGCTAATGCTCGCTGAGAAAGCAAAATTTAACAGGAAAATTACAAACAAATAGCCAGAAATAACAAAACCATGTTAATCTCGAGTTTCTGACATCATTACACTATTTTCATCGCTAATAAACATGAAACTTTTCACAAACAAGGATGATTTTCCTTCGATCGAACGTGAAACAAGCAACCCTTGACACCAGTGCCTTTCGGTCAAACCACGTGACAAGTTTCGGGGGACTGGTAACAAGTAATGGCGGACGAACGAACATGGAGGATTTCAGTGAAATTATTTGCTTTCAGTGTGCTTTCAGGAGAAAGAAAACCCGTTTTAAATGTAAAGCGATTGTGAATCAAGAACCCAGAGTGCTATTTTTGCTATGTAAAACACTTGTAGAGTAGGTAAGAAACGATTTTTGAAACTAGTTTGCACTGCATCAAACTTGACCGTCTGGAAACATAATTCCACTGGCAACCCCCCCTCCTCTTCGGAATTTCCTGGGCCCTTGACCCCCCCCCCACCCCTCTGGAATTTCCAATTTCCTCCGTGGTGGGGGTATGGATATTTTCTGGAACCACACAATGACCTTTAATGGGAGTGCGTATGGATATTTTTTGGAACTGCACATAACCACATCATATCTAAGCAAGCAGTATTAAGATCCATCAAAAGCATGCTAGAAAGTGAGCTTTCTTTAGAATGTGGGATTCTACTGTGATAATTAGACAAATACCGGTAATCAGAAATTTGGGGTTTACCTCAGTGTAAAAACCTGTGAAATTTTCCTTTGTTTGGGAACTATTGTTTTTGTTCGTTCCTTGTTTTACGTCACTGGCAAGTTTCACAGGTTTTTACACTGAGGATGAGATTTAGATAAATAATTATAAACAGTTGTATTAACGTGCAACACCTTTTTGGCTACAGAACAAGTAATGAAATACCTGTGAAGAAACAATAACAACTGGCGGCGGCTTAGGTTTCAGTCTCGGCAGCTGGATCGGCAGAGGCTTTTGTGGAGGAGCAACTATTACGGGCTTAACATCCATCGGTTCCATTTTGATTGATGGCTCTAATCTGACAAGTGGTTTACTTGTTGGAAATACAGCTTCCTTGTTGTCATGTGACGTTATGTTATTTGAATGGTTGTCACTAAGTGGTGACTTGAAATTATTTTCCTGGAGTTAAAAAAAGATTAAGCTTAGAGTTTGATGAATAACATTCTTGTAGCACGTTTTATCGCATTCAACATCAAGCTTCACTGAAATATTAATTCAATTTAATGCACTCCCTATGGTAAGCGCCCCTTATCATTTCACCACTTAAACAACGACAGGAAACCTGGGGTGTGACTCTTTTAGTCACTTGTGAGACTATTACTGGGGACAAAACAAAGATGGGAAGCTCATTGTCCCCAGTTATGGTCCCAGAAGTGACTACAATCTTGGTTGCCAAACAGAACTCCGTTAGCTAAATAAATGGAAATTTGCTAAGTGTTTCAACAGTTTTGGCCAAGATTGTAGAAGATGAGATTCACCCCGTTTTCTTTGCAATTCCAATTGAATAAGAATCTGCTTTAAATTATGTGTTTCTGTCAATAAAGGGTATTTACCTTTCCCCTTCCCCCCCAAAAAAGTTGGAATGACTGTTGAATATTGGCAAGTGTTTTTCCAAAATAGCAACTGACCGAAAAATATAGCAATTACCACAAAATATTTTAGTGAGAAACAGAGAGAATCAGTGTGTGTTGTATTTTTTTACAGCACTTCAGTTAGAACTATACCTCGCCTCTGAACTCTGTCTTGTTTATCAGCTCTTGTCTCAACTGTTTAACAACATGACTCTGCAAAACAAGTCCATAAAAACTATTCATCAATTTCCTCATCGTGATAATAATTGCACTGTAAGATGATATCATTCCCTCAGTTTTATGACAAGGAAAGGAGTTTAACATGCTCCATATTCAGTGTTTAAAAATATGTTATGTTGTAAAACATTGTGTAGCTATTTTTTCTTCATTTTTCTGCAAAGAGTATTTTTGCCAGTATTAGTTATTTATGACCCTATTTAGCTTAAGAGTACTTAAATAAAAAAAGAAATGTATAAAAGTAATTAATGAACAGAAACATAGGGAAATGTAAATAAAGTGATTGAAGTAATGTTACATACCGTAGAGTAACCAAAGTAAAGAGGTTAAAATATAGTAATGCAATTTTTTTAAAAGTACAAATGTATTGTAAACAAACTATATGTAATCTAGGTTTTAGACTTAGTGTAAAATGAATTAAAAAAAGAGTTTCAATTAACATTTCTGCTGACCAACTAACTACACGTCTGCATTATAAGATTGAAGTATTGCTTCCTCCCTTCCTAACAGGTGCTGTAATCTTTTACCTTTCTGTCACTTTTGCTCGTGGAGAAAGTACATCTTGTTTCTCATGGGCTTTAGCTATTTTTTATTTTTGAATAGGGTTTAATAGAGTGATATTTCTCTTGATTTGAAAATCTGAGTTTGAAATAATTTTGATATCAATACTTTTTTAAAGGAAATTCACAAAGCCCTTCTTTAATAGCAAGATTGTGGAAAACTACCATAAAAATATAACAAGTTTGTGCCTCTGTTTTATATGAGCAATAGCAATTACAATTCAAAAATGTATGTATACTTCTGTCAGTTTAACTAACATAACAGAAAGACAAGGCGAAGAAAACAAAAGGACAATACAATGTATTAAGAAAAACTATTTGGTGTTAAGCTTAAATTAAAACTCCGTGATCCATAGAAATAAATTTTCATATCTATCTTTCAAAACATCACTCAATCAATGTCTTTGACGCTAAGCAGATACGAAAGTATTAAAATGTGTGATCTCACTTCCGCTACAGAAAGCTATCAATTACGGAGAAAGCTGTGAAATCTTACCTACGCGAAAGAAATGCTCACCGAAAACTTCGATCGATCATTCGGCGGTTGTGCTTTTTCCAAGATCGCAAATTTCACGGGAAAACACTACGAGATTTCGCGGCAAAAACATATTTTCTGAGTCGCCATCTCACACCTGTAGCAAGTCCCACGGGACTTTGTCGCTTTCTGATTGGCTCCAGTGAGCATTGAATGCCCTGCATTTTAATTTTTTACCACCCTCTATGCCTCGACCAAAACTCCCTTCCTTATATTTGCATGTGATTTTTTATGTCTACCCCCAGTTATTTTTTTGCTCCCAAATAAACTCGCTAGCACGGAAAAACTCACTTGTTGTTCGCTGAGACTTGTAATATGCGCTTGAAGACTCTGTAACTTTTTCTGAAGGTCAGGGTTCTGTGAAATAGAGATATCCGTGTTTGAAAATATTTCTCAAAAACTGCGTCGAGGCAAAACAATTGAAACCCAACACAGTGAAACATTCTAATCATAAAAGAAGCGAAATATATTTACCTGAGGATCCGTCTTGATTTGTTGAATAAGAATCTATAAAAATCAATATAAAGCAACAAGAAAATCAAAGTTGTGAGCGAAATTAAGCCGGCCGTCGAAAATTATGCATTTACTAGAAGTTCAAGTGAAGTAATGGGGAGGTATAAGACGGCAAAATTGATTAAATATGTACCGTGTCGACTCGCTTGACTTCGAAGAAATTCGCGGCTCCGTTTCCGCGCCAGAAAAAAACATTCTAGAACTAACAAGCTGTGCTATCGAGTATCAAAATATTTTCTCTTCGAACTTACGGCCGACAACAACACGACATAAATGAGCATTCAGCAGTTAGAATATCGCAAAAACCTTTGCCTAATCTGCATGCATAACACTTGTAGAGATAGTTTTGTCAATAGCTCTGCCGAACACAAAACAGCCTACCTGATGCTGTTGTAGCTGGCTTTTCAGCTGCGACCGCAATTTTTCCAACTCCATCGAGTAGCGAGGCTTTTTCTTCGCGGGGATTTTTTTTCGCGATTTATAAAGGTTGAATAAGCGAGGGGTACCGTCCTCGGCCTCTGAAGGGAACTGAAATGACCAAATACGTACAGCAACGAGAGAACTCGGCTCGCAAGGTCCCGGATGAAGGGTGCTTTCTCCGCGCCGCCGGCAACTGGGCATGCGTGGTGTGTAACAAAATGGCGAAGAGAGGCGCGGATAAAGAGCTTACTCAAGATAATTGGGACCAGGAAGAAGAAGACGAAGAAGTAAGCAATTAATTAGACAGCTCGCAGTTTGTTTAAACATTTCTCTTCGCTTTAGTTAAATTAAAGTCAATATTTTGCCCCTGGGCTGGTTGCAAATGTGGATTAGTCTGCACTGTTCTGGCATGCCGCGCACATTTCAGACATGACATTAGCTGATAAAATTATCTAAACGCTTATGTTTTGATAGGTTGGTCATTTCAAAGTTGCAAGTACTGAAGACTTAAGCAAAAGAAAGTGAGTAAAAGGGCTAGTGGATCATCTTTGTAGAAATGTTTTCACTTTTGCTATTAAGTATGTGACTGCGTGTAGTGAGGGTTATTAGTGGGGTTGTTGCTCTGGTTTGTTGCATACTGGTGTGACATTTGCATGGTCTACTTTCCATGAACACAAATTTTTGGTTAAGTTCGGGTGGAAGTCAGATGGCCATGGAAAGGACTGTTTCGGTTTGGTCCGACCAAATTATTTTGGACCATCTCTGGAGGTGGTCTCCAGGGTGTGCACATTCCCTGTACACGCCACGCCAAAGATACACCAAGTTTTTTATATAGGTCTACGCCAAGGCCTTTATTATTTGTACCTAAAATAAGTCATCTGTATGCCACTCAACAGGTACCGACTGTGATCGTACTCCAGTATGCTGCACAATTTTGAAATCCACACCGAAGATCTTCGGCGTAACCTACTTAGAATTCAGCCTGGGGTTGTCTTCTTTGACTGGTCGGACCAAAATTTTCCATTCCATTAATTTTGTCAGTAGGTTCTCACAAATGTGGGGCACAAGTGGAAGAAATGTACAATGGAAAGGAACATTTTTCCCATTTGGCCTGGTTTAATAATTGTGCAGCATACTGGTGTAAGATCACAGTCTGTGCCTGTTGAGTGGCCTAGGGGGTACAGATGACATTTTCTAATTATTAGAAAATGTCTACAGTTGATCTGACTGGTCAGTTTGCGAAAATGGGCGATTCCAGAAAATATCCGTACCATACCACGGACGGCTTTTTGGAAATCCGAGGGCAAGGGGAGGTTCTTTGAACTAGAATTCCGAAGGCATGGGGGGATACTTACGATTGGAATTCCGAAGGCATGGGGGAGTTCCAGATCTTGGATTTCCAGAAGAGAAAACAAGAGTGTGTTCCTTGAAAATGCTTATTTTGTGGACTACCAATTCGCAAATAAAGCACGAACTGACGACTGCTTCGCGGAAGTAGGATACAAGACAAGTATCAATCGATCAGAGGCATGTGTTTGCGTTCATTTACAAAAGAAAATCGCTAAAATGTGGATTCTACATCAAGCTTCAGAGGCCTTGACATTGATGAACTTCTTCATTTGCTCTTTGTTTCCTTTTTAAAGCGGATCCACAAATATTAAGTCCATTCAGTGCAGTGGGAAACTTTTTTGCTACGCTTCGAGACGCCATTTTGAAGCATTTGGGATGGGAGCGACTGCTGACCCTGAAGGCTCAAATTCAAGATGGCGGATATGTCAGTGCACTCGATCGTATTATCTTCCGAGTTTACACGTGCATCACGCGATATTCTTATTTTAATGTTCTGCACCAGTTTGGGGCAATATAAAGTTAATGTAAGTTGTATCTGTTGAACAAGGGAAAGGAGAAAAGTCTTATTTTTTACATTTTCATCCCAGAATCTCTTGAGTCATAATGACTGTCTCTGTCTCTAATTTCATGTAAAATACGCCACATTGGGCATATTTGCGAACCTTGACAGGAATTCTAAAGAGCTTGACGAAAAAATGAAAAATCTGAACGGGAGGGGGGTTAACGATTATGGAATTCCGAGGGCATGGGGGGATAACGCATTTTGGAATTTCCGAAGGCAAGGGGGGCTAAAATATGGAAGCCGTCCGTGGTATGGTACGGATATTTTCTGGAATCGCCCAATGGAAAGCATCATCATCTTTTCCTTTTCCCTTAACTAAAATTAAGCACCCCTTGATAAATATGCAAGAAGAATCATAGTCCTACAGAAATAATATTTTTAGTTTTCCATAATTTGTCTGCAAGATGGCACCGTTGTCTACCATAAAATTTAAAGACAAGGGAGAACTAAAATAACACTAACAGGTTTCCCATCCAGGACACATTCCTCAAATTTCATCAGTAAAATCATTGACCTTAGCTTAAGTTTATGATTCATAAATAATGCAGAAATTCAATTTTATAAAAGTTTTTTGACATCAAAATCTCTGAAAGTCCTACACAGACTCTTTATTGTGCAATACATTTACTGTTTCCCCATTTACCACAAAAACTCTTGTCCAAGCGCAATTGTTTGGTTTAGACTTAATTGTTAGACATGTTTGACATACAGTACACATCCAAATGTGAACACAATGATTAAAAAAAGTTGGTTTCTAGAGAAAAAAACTCCCATCCAAGTAACAAACAAAGAAAATGTTAGGCATGAGTTTTCAGTGACCTTTTGAGTACTGTAGTTGTAGTTTGACACTTGTAAAGCTCTACTGGTAGATCACTTAAACATGTGCTGAATTTTTTCTTCAGGATCATTAAGGCCAAACGGAGAGGAAACTCCTCAGATGGCAAGGTATAAAAAATACCAAAAATATTAATATTTAAAGTTGTTTATACTGTATAGAGTATCAGGCTTGTGGAGATGTAGGAAATGTGATGTCACTTGTCCAATGCAACTGTCTGAAATAGGTAGCTAATAAAAGTATTCTGTACTTTATTGCAACGATTATTTAGCACAAGGTTGGTTTCCGAAAAAAAAATTAAAAAAAATATATTGTTTTGTCTTCAGGGTGGAGGTGTTTTCCAAGGATTTTCAGGATTTGCTGGGCTAAATAGCAACACCTCAAGTTTTGCAGCCAGCTCATTTTCCATCAAACCTCTCACTGTCCAAATCTCAACTTCAACACCCATCTCAAAAAATATGTTTAGTGGTTTGAAGGCCTCTTCAGCAGTAGCCTCTACCAGCACTGCTACACCTTTTACATCACTGGGTAGTAGTAAAAATGGCTTCAAAGCTAATTCTCCAGATAATTCGCAAGCTTCCAAAGCATCAAGCAGTTCTTACAAGGATAACCTAAAGGCTCTTAATGAAAGCGTTTCTTCTTGGATACAAAAGCACATTGCTGAAAATCCGTATGTTGATTTGACGCCAATTTTTAATGACTATAAAGAACACATGAAGAGCATTGACTTGAAATTTTCAAGTTCAACAGAGGAAACAGAAAAGTCGTCAAGTACATCAGAGGCATCAAACACAACAAAGCAACCTGCTGTGAGTTCAGCTTCAACATTTTGGGCTCCATCAAAAGTATCACAGGAAACAGAAGAAAACAGATCAAAAGTATCAAGTACAGGTAAGGGTTTGTAGGCTTTGATAATCAGGTTAAACTTGATTATAGACATCTGTAAAACTGTACGACAATTGTAATTGACTTGAACACGTATGTTGCTATCAGCTAGATGTATATTTTATTAAGCAAAAGGAAGGTCTTCTCACTTTAAGAGGTGTAACACAAGCAAATTGTACATTTACAGTTTTTACAAGTGTACTCTGGTAATATTATTTGATTGACAAACCAGCCTCCTTGCAAAGTTGAATACGATCAAATAGATACTTGTTACATCGTATTTATCAACAAAACGCAGTGAAAACATAACATATTACAAGATGACACTTGAAAAAAAGTTTGTTGGGTGGCCACGGTAAGGCGTGTTGCACTGTTATGTTACAACTCTTTTACATTTTTTACACATTTATTTAATATCACACATGTTACAGAAGGGAAACAAATCACTCATGATACAGATAGAGAAAAAGAAACAAGTTTATGAATAAAAGGAAGACATAAAATACATCAAGTTACATAATTTAACTAACAAAGGCTTACTAACAAAAACTTTTGACCAGTCCAAATTTTTATACAAATTTTGTTGACGCGGTATTTTACACGGCTTTTACATGTTATGGGCATTGCTACTTGTCAGAGAAAAGTTAGGGAAAACAATTTTAAGGCTCAGGGAAAGTCAGGGAAATTCTTAATTTCTTATCAAAGTCAGCGATTTTGTTTTAGAATTGCCGCAGGTTCTGATTATGCCTGTTGTTGATATAATGACATCCTATTATTGTCAACAGTTGTTTTATGCAAAGGAAATTAAAGCAAATTAAAAGCTTAATTTTCTTCTTTTCATTTGATCAGCTTTCTAATAATGATTGAAAATAATTTTTTCTGGTATGTGAAAAGCCAGTGACTATTTCTGTTTTCTTTGTAGATGGCAACTTTATTTTATAGAACAGCTCGTCTCAAAGTTAACCAATTTTTTTTATTTTTCAGAAGTTCAGAGTTCACAGAAAGAAACTGTAGAAAGTCAGCCTGGAACATCACAAGAGGACAATACAGAGGAGGAAGTTCCCAAACCAATAAGGTATAAATTAATAGTGAAAAATTTACCTGGTAATTAATTGGAGACAGGGGCATTTTGCAAGGCACCGGTAGTCCTTTACATGCTAGCTATCTTGCTTGCTCTCTCACTAACCATAACCTCACTTGCTCACCTCTTCTATTTCATTCACTCCCTCAATTGTTCATTCAATTACTCAGTCTTTTGTCAAACAACCACATGCTTCTCACAGTTATGCAGACCTTAATCAATGTTATAATTGGAGAGGGTTGCAATATACTGTCTATATACCTATCCCCAAGCAAGCAACAAGAAGTTGTGAAAGAAGCTTACTCCTGTCAGTGATAAGATGGTGGTAACATATATTATATTGTCATAGCCACATTTTACCATTCCCATGTCAACAGGTTCATGCAAAAGAACAGTAAGAAGTTTTACCTATCTAGTTTCTCTTTAAGATATCATCTGCTTGTACATTATCATGCTGAGAAGTGATAAGAGTGAACGTTAACTAAGGGAATCATATCGTCTTGGTAATTTCTTAATTCTCACAATTTACTTTACAGTCAAAACACCTCAAGCGTTCCTGTCAAGGGTGGATTAACGATTTCATTATTGCAAATTTGATTTCATTCTTTGCTTCTATATTCCATTCTTGAATTGAATATTTCAATGTTCAAATGGCGACTCATTTCAAAACGCGAATGTTGATTGGATTGTTGTCTGGCTTCACGCGACAGGCACGTGGGAATTCGGCCTGAATTTGCATAAACTTGTCAACCATCAAATACACACGTGGTCTTTTCTCATTATTTTGTTCTTCACATTCTTTTATTTCAAACCTATGATAATACCAAAAGAGAGGCCAGACCCATTTTATGCAAATTGGGGGATTTGTCTGTTGCATGAATGAAATCAACATTCAAGTTTTGAACCAAGTCACTATTTGAACATTGAAATATTCAATTCAAGAATGGAACATTGAAACAAAGAATGAAATCAAATTTCCAATAATGGAACCATTAATCCACCCTTGACAGGAACGCTGGAGGTGTTTTGACTGTAACTAAAAAAAAGACTTGAGCTTTGGGCTGAAATACTAACTTCAAAACACAACAAGTAATAAGTTTGTTTTTCTTCTATCACATTCAAGTGTTGTAGTTGCAGAGGAAGGAGCTTTCCACTCTATAAGGTGTAAGCTGTTTTTCAAGCGTGAATCAACTTGGGCTGAATTGGGGATTGGAATGCTTAACTTGAAGAAACTGGATGGGAAGATCCAAGTGCTGGTCCGAAATGACACAACTCTGGGAAAAATTCTTCTCAATGTGTACCTTGCAGAAAGCACCCCTATCAGTCGTCAAGGAAAGAACAATGTGATTTTATTATCTGTTCCAAATCCTCCGCTATACGCTAAACCCAGTGAAGGAGACAACAGCAAACCAGCGACGTATTTAATTAGAGTGAAAACGGCAGAAGATGCAGATGAACTGTTTAAACAACTGGACACAAATAAAGCCTCCAATAATTAACACTACTAGATTTTAATCTTAGTTGTACAAGTTATATGTGAAGAAAGAACATTGCTTTTACTATTAACAGTAGTAAATTAACTCATGAGAATAAGAACGTAAAGCAAGTGGCACATTTTAGTAATAACAGAACAGAACAGAGCTTTGACATCCTTATCTCATATAGTCCCAGTAATAGTAGCCTGAGTATCAGGCTTTTCTAAGGGGTAGGGGGGAAAGGAAGGAGCGCGGACGGAAAGAAAAGCCTGACACAGACGCTTTAATTCCAGTCTTCCACCCCTCACGGCGTGATAAGCGTCAACCAATCAAATTCATTTCCGGTTGTCACTTGCGAAGCCGGACCAAGATATAACTGATAAGACACAATACATCTTGCAACAATATTTATAATGCCGATCCCGATCCCGGCATCAATAAAATGCAAGTAATCAACGTTTTCACGGAACATATCTCTTGTCCTTACACGGCGAAAATTTCGAGAGTTTAAAGTATATCTTACAAATAGAATTGAGCAAAAACAAGCTAGGAAAACATGTGGCAAAGAAGTGTGAAACAAACAGGAAACCACGCAGCGCAGACAATTATGCAATGACCTCTAGACATTTCCTTGGCCACAATCTTACGGCTCTATTTAATACATAATGCCTCTAAATAAAACAGTGCCCCTCAGAAAGAAGTGAGAAGCAAATTACGTCGAAAAACCGAATTTAACACAGAACGGCAAGGGTACAAATGTCACAAACGTAGGCCCGTCACCTTTATTTTGCTAAAACTCCGAGGACGTCGACTTTCCGTTTCACGAGCAGCTTTCGAGGCATAATTTCTGTCCTCTATTACGTCTAATTCCAGGAAAAACTGTAGAGCGCCTTTACGAGCCGTTTTGAATTCGTTGCCTTCCATAAATACACTGAAATAACGCTGAATAACGTCGAGCGAAGTTTTCGCTCACTGTTCGTTCGCGTGGACATCAGTTCATTGAAGACGCCGTTGTGAAATTTTTATCTATCCGGTGGTGTGACGTCAGGGCCCATTGTGAATTACCCAATCAGCGCCACATCCAGAATCTGGATGTTTGACATGACCCAATCAAAGCGTTTGTGTCAGGCCTTCCTCTCCTCTTTCCTTCCCTACCCTCCCCCCCCCCCCTCCCCTTAGGAAGGCCTGATACTCAGGTTACAGTAATAGAAGACTGAAAAAGATTTGGATTACGTATAAGTGCCAATGCAACTTAACCTTGATTTCTTTTTCCAAGCTGAAATAGATTTCATCAGTAAAGCTTAATTTCAATTTAAGTTTTGGAGCTCATGCCTAAAGGGGATAAGCCTTAAACAAATTATCTCCTTTAAAAAACTTTTCATTTCAACGTGGCTTCACTCTTTACATCATTGGCAGTTCGCCATCACTTGACAGCACCATTTCAAATAGTTACTGATCTCTTAAAACAATTAAACTGTAACATAGAGCTAAGTCCCCTCTCAAGAAAATTAGCACTGTAGATTTGACGCTTATCTACTGACAACACAATAATTTTTATTTTAAAAGAACTTGTTTTATGTCGTGTGACTTTTTTAGTTTGTTGAATATCAGTGAGTTAGTCATGAGTTTATTTTCAGTTTCTCAGGAGTATCTATTTTTCATAAAATAAAATGAAGATTTTTTAACACTGCCATAATGTAATGGAATTTCTATGTTGTGTCCTGGGTAAGTTAAAAAACATTTCAGGTTACTGCTACGAAAATCACCAAACTGTGGAACAACCAGGAATTTTTATATTGCTGCCCCACCCACTTTTAGTGACAAATTCCAGAAATTCCTGTGATTCAAGTGCTGCACCTCCTTGCCGACACTGCTGTGTATGGTCGTTTGTTTGCACTGCACTTGAAAACATGACCTCTGTTAACTTTTTGCACAAAAACATAAAATACCTGTAAGTGCCAAATCTCAACACGATCACTCAAAGAAAATGGCAAGCACTTCTTTTAATCAAGCTTTTATTGAGTTTCACTTCTACTGATCCTTTATCCAACACTGACTTTATTTTACAAGGGTCGTGATATAGTCAGCGAGCTGTGAATTATAGGCGACAATACAACAGGAATTCACTAAAAAAAGAAGGGCAGGCAGAAGAGGAAAGTGGATGGGGCGGCGACTTGAAAAATTTGGGCCTATTTCACAGTTTGGTGAATTTTGTAGTATTTTGATCAAAGTCAACACCAATGGACTGCGGTATTATTACAGGACACATGCCTTCAAGGGTAGCATGTTATTGTGTGTACTGGACTTAGGGAACATTCATTATTTATGCCAGGGGGTGGACTGACAAGAATTGAGGGGGGGGGGTCATGAAAAATCCAGGATGTTCTGGGGGGGTCACCTTCAAATGTTGCAGACAAAGAGGTGGGCTGTCTGTTTTCTTATTAACACTTCTATTCAATTATGATGTGTGTATTGCAGTATTAATGTCAATACAAAAAACAGTCTTGATTTCGTAAAAATGATGTTGCAATGTTGTGTCCACATCATGTTTGGCAGAATAAAACTGGCACAAGAGAAGTTCGTCCATATTGTTTTCACTCTCCGAGGACACTGAGCTACTGTGGTGCACAAGAACGATGTCCTCCTCGCTGTCACTTTCTCCTTCACTAGTGTTTTTGTCACTAGTTTGTTTTTGGATGCGAGCCTGCTATGATGGCTATTTCGTTACAAGATAAAGACTGGTTGTTAGTAGGCTAGTTCCTGTTTGGGGGGTGGGTAATTATGTTTTTCTTTTGTTTGGAAGGGGGTCAACATGTTTTGGTTTTGTCTATAATGAATCTTGCCAGCCCACCCCCTGGCATAAATAATGAATGATCCCTTATAACAACCAAGGTGACTAGTGTTTGGCCACACTGCAACAGATTGGGAGTCATGGCTGGGGTGAATGAATTATCTTGTCAACTATGGGGGAGGAGGGAGGGGGGGCAACATTTGGGGCATTTTTATATGAGCCCATTCAACTGCATCAACTCAATTTCAACTCTATATTCTTTGTAAAAATTTCCAATATGAGAAGGTGGGCTAGCCCAGTTATTGAGATTTTGGTTTTGCAACCATGTTGAGAAGTGCCCTAGAAATCCTTCCCATAGGAAAATTCCCACCTGATCACTAGGATGGCATACGTAAAAATAGCTCCACTACCACAACCCAGCAGCTGAAAAGGCATCATTTTGCCCTGTCTGCTGTAATGCTCATTTAGTTGCTGTAGTAAACCCACAAGAGCTAACAAAGCTGTGATAGGCATGAAGTTTGTGCCAAAACTCATTCCCATGGTCTTGGGTAAATGCAGATCATGTTTTTCACCTTTTTCATTTCAATACATCTAACTGGGCCCGGTAATATGAGCAACATTTTTGTTCAACTTGTCTTGCAACATTGTTGCATTGTAAGTTAAACGAGTTGTTGCCCGTATTACTACTGCCCGCTCAACTTGTCTCGCAACAAATTTCGGTGTTGCAAGTTGCAGCAACATGTTGCCCCAAGTAGAACCGAGTTCTACTTTTTGTAACAATTTTTTTCAACTTGTTGACCATTCGGTAGTAATACAGGCAACAACTCGTTTAACTTGCAATGCAACAATGTTGCAAGACAAGTTGAACAAAAATGTTGCTTGTATTACCGAGCCTTAAAAAAAACAAGCTTTTATACAGTGCTACAGCTGTAAAACAAATGAGTTCTGCCATGGTAATCAAACTCTATGGTTTATATCTCCTGCTGTATTTGTCACAGGGCTTTCAAAGTTACAAATAAGTTCTAAATTGTAAAGGAAACTCTTCTAAGGGTAAAAATTTTTTGTTACTCATTACTTCAGCTCTATAAACTGAATACTTCTATTGCTTTCCAACGTTTAGTCATAGCAACATTTTTTATCTTTTATTAACTGTATGCTTCTGCAGTTCTGTGACTTTCAGTCATAACATCATTTCTATGAACTGTCTGCTTCTGCAGCTCTAAGTTGTAGTTATAGGTTCTTTTGCTCTATAAACTGTATGTTTCTGCTACTCTGTTTTTTTCATAGCTTTGTCCGCTTTAAAAATTGCACACTTCTATCCCGAACTTCTACTGGTTTATATATTTTATTATTATTTATATACGATTGATTGTAACATGCTTTTTATCTGCTTTAAAAACTGTGCACTACTATTTCTATAAGTCATTATTACTATTATTTATATATGACTCTAAGTTTTGTTGTAACTTCCTCTACATTATCAACTTTACCCATCTACCACGCTATGTCATCGTTTTACAATATGGACAGCACATAGGCGGATAAAGTTAACTGTTACCCATTGTTCAATTTTATAAATGATTGTTTGGTCTTGTTACCGACTGTTCCATCTTGATACTGGTTGTTACAGCAAGGCGCCCAAAAGTGTGACCACTTTTAATTTATTCACATTCTTTCGTGCAGATTTAATCCAATCAAAAGCCGTAGATAGCTTGCAGTTGACTTCTGATTGGATTAAATCTGCACGAAAGAATGTGAATAAATTAAAAGTGGTCACACTTTTGGGCGCCTTGCTGTAAGACTTGTTACAGATTGTTCTGTTTTCTTACTCAAAAATAATTATTTTTTTGCTCTTGCTACTAATTAAATAATAAAATACCTTTTATAGTATACTAGCATTCAAAGCTGCTTACAAGAAAACAAAAATATTCTCAAAGTTTCATTAAAAATTATGGAAATAAATAAAAGAATATTCAAAATGTTAAAAACATATGTATAAAGTAAAAAGTGACAATGAAAAAAACTTATAAAAATTATGTTTTTTAAACAAAAATGGAACACTATAAATAAGTTCTTGTTGCTGAGTTTTACAGATTGTAAGTGGAATTTTACAGCCACTGAAATAATGGAATGGCTGGATACAAATTCTTACAGCTAGTTAGCAAGTTGTCACCACTGACTGTAGCATGTTTCAGGTTATTGGTCAGTGGGGGTTGTGCAAGCTACACCAACTGTTAGTCTTTAAAGAGGCCCTGCCAGGGGGGTTCCCGTGTCGCTGTTTTATCAAACTTCCCATCTCTGTCAGTGGCAAAATTGAAGGAAAATTACTTGTCCTTGTCGGAATTTAAGTTTTTCCAAAACGGTTGTCGCTTGTCGCGATTTTATTTCATGTGCTGTCGCTACTTTTTGGGCCATGTCGCTTGTTGGAATTTACCCTGGCAGGGGCCTCTTTAAAACATATACAAACTACAAAAATACACTTACGATTACACATAAATAAGGCAATCTCTATTAAGCAGCGACAAGATGTAACAATCAGTTGGCAAAATGCTGGGGGCCAATGTGCGCTTCATGCTATGGAAACCAGGATAACTTCTGGCAGCATAAGTCAGTTGGCCTAAGTGCAACATTTTTCTAGTTTTAAGCTTGCTCAGTCCCGGTACCAAATTTGAGGTTGAGCTCCCAATTATAACCCCTGCAAAAGGTACGACAAACATTCTCTGTTAATGCCATATAGTGACGGGAGCTCTTCTCCTGCCCCTCCTGTCCCACCCTCTCTCCAGTTACACTAGCTTGTCAAGAAATTTAAGCATCCGAGCGTGGAACTCTCCTGGGTTGTCAAGGTAACATGGGAAACTCGGATCCTTATATTGTACCGGTTTCATCACAAAAACTTCACTGTTAGGTATGTTCTTCATTTTTGCAGCGTACTGAAGAAAATCTGTGTCCTTCTCACAATAAACTAGCAGAGTTGGAAGATCAAGGGATTTCAGTTCATCATCTCTATATTTGGCCACTGCGTCTGGCGTTAATGGAATAAACGATCGCAATTCCTTGCTATGAGTTTCGTTCATTACAAACGGCATTGCATAAGAACCGCTCATAGACGGTGCCACTAAAACAGGTCGCTCTAAGCCCAGATTCTTTATCAAGTCATCAAGAAACTGAATTCTCCCATCTTCTTCAGAAGGGGCCTTAACTAATTTCGATTTTCCGTGTTCTGGTAAATCTACCGCTATAGCTCTGTAGCCTTTTGAGCCTAATGCCTTTAACGTCTCACTATAATGCCAATCCATGGACGAAGACCGAGTCCCATGCAAGAGTAACACTGCAAATCGAGGAGCCGCGGGTAAAACTTGGCGATAAAATATTCCCTTGTTGGTTCCATTCCAACTTAGGTAGCCATGTTGTTCATCTTCGTATGGCTTGTACAAATTATCCCTATTTGCCTTTACTGGTTTCCAGAAATAGGAATAGGAAAACAAAACTGCCAACGACACCAGTAATAAAATACAAATGACAACTTGCCATCTCAGAACGGCCGCCATGTTGATTCGTACTCTAAACAGAGGGTCTGGGGCTTGGGGACAAAAGTAACGTAACGATGTAGCCCGTGGGATCGCCCGCGGGTTTAGTCTCCCCTCGGCTATCCCGGCTATTATATTTGGCGTGATTTGGCGTGCATTCAATACAGTTTTTCACGCAATTTGTTTGCATTTTATTGTACTTTTTTGTTTAATTTTCCCCATATTAATGCCAGATCTACTTTATATATAAAATGAGGCAATAGAATAAATACCATCCAAACTAACGATTGATTTATGCATCAGTCAATTCCAGCAGTACCCATCCCCCCCCGGGCAACCCCGGGGCATTTCCTAATGTTGCCCGTCCCGAGGGTGGGGCATTTGCATACCTCGGGTTGACCCCCGGGCATTTAACACGTACTTTCAAAACCGTGGGGTGAGTCGCGTATTCGTGATGGAGGCGTTTATAATTTGGCCAAGACGTGGACTACGTTGCAGATTAGCTAGTTCACGAATGACTAGAGAAGCTCGTGGATGTTTTTAAAGGTATATTTTCTCAATTTTAGATATTTCTTCATTGTTAAGAAGCAACAACTTGTATTATATTCTTATATCACCTATCGAGAGATTGAGAACAATTAACCCGGGAGGGGGGCATTTGCCCGGTTCCTTCATCCCCACCCTGGGGAATTTGCCAATTTTTTTGAAAGAAATGCTAATGCCCGGGGGTTAGCCCGGGGGGGGGATGGGCACTGCTGGAATTGACTGATGCATTACTACGTTAGTTAATTTTACAGGGGGGATCCGCTATTAAAATGATGGGGGTGCTTGTCAGAAAATCTAGCAGCAGCCATTTTAGGTTTTAGCACCCTAAGTGGTACCTATGCACGAATCTTACCCCCTATAAGGTACAACAAGCACCCCTCGTCATCTTTATAGGGGAGTCCCCCAGGGTAATTTTAGCCCATCTGTATGCATTTTTCTTGCCTTGAAAGGTGCATGAGCATAACACAACCTAATTTATAAAGTGTTATTTAGCTTAATAAAAAAAATGTACAGTAAATATTTTTTATTAACAGTATGTCCTTTCACATGTTTTAATATGACTTGACACAGAAAACAGTGAGTGATATTAAATCCACACATCACTGCATCAAACAAGTCAAATCTCATGAATAATTTTAACCCTACTACACAACCTTTTACTACCAGAAGAACAAATGTTTCAGCTCAAATTTATAAGCCTAACAATATATAAATATGCTATGTCTCCCTAACTACTGGTAATATCCGTATAGTGCCATGTTGAGATCATATACATCTCCATCTTCCTCAGATACCCCATGTGAGTGCAACATCATCATAATTTTATTCTATATTCACATTTACAGACAAAATTTGAACAATGGAGAGACCACTCTTAGACTATGCATTTTCCAAAAAAAACAGTGGTATGATCTAAGTTACAAGAACAAGCAGAAATATTTGCGAAAGGTCTAGATTGATCGCTTCTGGCTCTCATCCATTTATACGAGGTCGACTTGGAGCAAGTCTAGGAAAGGGCGGTCCAAGGTTAACAGAAACTAAGAATTACGGTGAGCAGCACTAGCTTTGTCGCTCACAAATTTTGGATTCACTCAGCTCAGTATTTGAAGAAAATAGAGGCTGTGTGTCATTTAGTACCAACCAGCATCAGAAGATACAAAGGTGCTTAAAAAAGGGGGGGGGGTTGGGGGGCTGGGATGAAGGTTGGTCCTTACTTGCTATAGTAAGGAGATGGGGAATATTTAGCCTCTCTGCCTCATACTTTTCAACGAATGGGATCCCAGCCCCCATCAGCCCCTGTTCTAGATCCACTGCTTCTAACACACAACGACGTCTTCTTTCTCAAATTCATTAACAATTGTGCAACCTGATTGGCTAACTTGTAAAAAAGGTTTGGTTTGTTGGGTGGCTACATTAGGGCACATCATGCTGTAATAATTCATCAAGTTAAAACAAAGAAAACCATAACTATGACTGTGGCTTGGAATTCTGATGTTATAAGCAAAGATTTTAATGATTTTTTTCCCCAGAGGGCTACTCCCATAAATTTCGGATAGGGGTGTGCCGCCAAGGTTCTTAAACCCTGACCCTATTTAAGGATAAAGAAAGCGAAAATTGATACCCTTTTTAAGGCCCAAAACCGAAAAATGACACCCTATTCAAGGGGAGGAGAAGCGTTCCATGACGACCCAAATAACGGCTAACCGCGCACGGCAAGACACAAATCTCTATAAAATCGCTTTACTAATACCTGAACAGAAAATTCAGTTTTAAGATACCTTTTTTGGTTTAGCTAGGCGTTTATTTTAGCTTATAGAATTTAGGTACCCTATCTAAGGATCACACTGGGAACTTATTGCCAAAAGGAGCAAAAATGATACCCTATTTAAGGACCGAGAACCTCAAAAACCATACCCTATCGGGCGGCACATACCTATATAGGCCACATATGGGAGTACCCCCCCCCCCCCGGGGTTTTTTCTCCCTTTACTCCTTTGTTTTAGTTTAGATAAGAAGATTTTTCAAACAGTCATGAGAGTGTTAATCATCACATTTCCAAACACCTCGAAGTTTGTCAAAAATACTCCGCTGCACGTCGTATTTTCAACTCCCTTCTTGGTGTTTGAAAATGTGATGAAACACTCCCACTGGCGTTTGTTGTTTTAATCAAATACACCTACTCATACAGGTTTATAAATAGCATTTACATACTGTACTGACTCCAAAATTCACATCCTATACTAGCGGTACAAAAACATACTCCAAGTGAAAGGTAAACAGAGCATCCCTGTCACTTTCATATAGGGGGGGACGTCCTTCCCCCCACCTGCCCCACCCACCCCAGGCCAGCTACTACAACTTGTCAAGAAATTCAACCACTCTGGCGTTAAACCCGTCAGGGTCGTCAAGGTAACAAGGGTGACTAGCACCTTTCATCATAAAATCTTCACTGTTAGGAATGTTCTTCATTTTTGCAACGTATTGTTGAAAACCTGTGTCCTTTTCACCATAGACTATTAGAGTTGGAAGATCAAGGGCTTTCAGCTGGTCATCTGTATACTTCGCCACTGCACCAGGGGCTACTGGAATAAAACCCCTTACTTCCTTGACGTGATCTTTGTCCATTACAAACGGCACTGCGTACGACCCGCTCATGGACGGTGCCACAACAACTGGTCGCTCTAAACCAAGCTTCTTTATCAAGTTGGACAGAAATTGAACTCTTTCATCGCCCTCCGAAGGGACCTTAACAATTTTCGATTCGCCATGCTGGGGTAAATCTACTGCAACAGCCGCGTATCCTTTAGAGCCCAAAACCTTTAACGTTCCAATCTCATGCCAATTTTCGGATGTGAACGCAGCTCCGTGCAAGAATAGCACTGAAAATCGGGGGCTATCAGGAATGACTTGACGATAAAATATTCCTTTCTTGATTCCATCCCAGCTCAGGTAGGCCTGTTGTTCATTTTCGTCTTCCGTGTTCAAAATGCCCTCATTGACGGGTGGTTCGGTCTTCCAGTAAGCGGAATAGTACAAAAATACTGCTAACGCCGCGACTAATAACAGACCAACGACAACATGCCACCTCACCGTAACATTAAGAGCCAGGTTCGCCATGTTTGTTTTTGCATAAAAATCTGAACTGTGGGTCTGGGAACGAAATTTATATTTATGGATTTGCATAACTAATTACCGTTTCCATAACCGTTTCCATGGTTATTTCAAGTTCTCTCAAAACTTTTCAGTTTAATTTTATCACACCGTTGTATGGATTAGAAGAACGATATTATATTTTATATTCAATCTTTTAATATAAATTTGGCTTTCTGTCATTTTTTTTTAAAAACAAGAGGGGCCTGAAGGAGTAAAATTGGAACTGGATTTTTCTCTTTTTTTTTCACTGGAAAAACGGGATTTGGGACACTGGGACTGGGAATCACAAAACAAATGAAATGAGACTAGAATTTGGGGAAAAACTATGCTAAGAAATTGGAGGTGGGCGAGGGAATGGGAATTATAACCCCCCCCCCCCCCGTCTCCTACCCACGTTACAGGACCCTCTTTATATATAAAACAGTAAACAGTTTAGTAACCTTAAATGTTTATTACACGTTTATAACTCCCTTCGGTTCCAAATACCGCAAAATTCTGAACTCCGGCCACACATTCCTTCAAGAACAAAGCCCCCTCTCCCACTCCTCCCTAAGACCTAAGTTTGCGAGCTCGCAAAGTTGGCCGGGAATGCCTAATATCACGCTTGAGTGAGTACGGTATGTCGAGTGTTCTCCTTGCCCCAGTAGCTGCAAAATCTGCAGACTACATGAGATTGGGAAGGGTTTCTCCGTTCAAGATCAATTGGAGAGTCATTATCGGTGTTTGTCTGGCTTTCACTATAGTCTTGGTATACTATTTGTTGACGCCAAATGCAATGGAGTTCCGTCATTTTCGTGGGTACCTCGAATGGGAAGGACAAGCGAATGGAATATTTTATCGAGAAGACGTTCCTCCAGATGGCGGACGTTTTACCGTGTTGTTTTTGCATGGCCAATCATTTTCTTCGCAAACCTGGGAAGATCTCGGTACTTTGAAGCTTCTGAGCTCACAGGGCTACAGAGTAGTGGCGTTAGATTTGCCTGGTAGAGTGAAATCCGAGGACGTTGAAGTCCCAAGAACTTCAGAAGAACGCGGTGTATTTCTAAACAAATTCATGGAGAAGCTGAAAATTGAGCGTCCCGTGATCGTTTCACCTTCTATGAGCGGTTCATACTCGTTACCGTTTATTTTTCAAGGTGATCAAGGGCGAAATCTGAGGGGATTTGTTCCTGTTGCCCCGGTTGGGACCAACACATACAGCGAATCTGACTACAAAAGCCTTCAGTTGCCTACTCTTATTGTGTGTGGTGAAAACGACGCCAAGATTGGAGTTTCATCTTTGCGAAACCTCAGAAATATCCCCGAGAGTGTCATTCATATGATGAAGGGCGCTGGACATGCTTGTTATATGACGAATACCAACGAATTTCATGAGAACTTGGTCAGTTTTCTTAGCAAATTGTAAGCATATTAGCTGTAACGAGAGAAATTAGTATAATTCAGTAGTCCTCTGGTTTCAATAAGTTCTGTCGTATCTTGGTTATTCACAATGGACGTTGTAATTGTATTTTCGCTTAGTCATGGAGAACTGTGTACTTTTCGCTTAGTCATAATGGACTTTGTACTTGTATTTTCGCTTAGTCATGTTGAACTTAAAGCTATATTCATAATTAATTAGCCAGTAGTAGAAACTATGTATAAAAGTAACTTAAATTTAAACTACCGGTATTTCACTTTTGGACCCACCATTTTGAAAATCGGACAAACATGGTGTGAAAAGTGTTCCACCATGAAATTATCAATTGGAAAACCAATGCCAAAAAAAGAGCAAAAGGGCAAAACTATTCAAAGCCTTGGATGGGTACATAGCAAATGATGTACTAATAAAACGTCAGGGATGCAGATGTCCTTGGCGACGTTTCAGTTTCTGATAAATCTTCTTGCAGACTCAACACAAATGTGTGGCAAATTATACTCGGGGGTGGAGGGAGTGGGGTATACTACACAAACAGTCTTTGGGCTTGTTTCACTTGCAGCCTTGCAGCTTGTCAAAAGATTGTGTGACAAGCCCAAAGAGTGTCTGGGTAGGAGACTGTCATTGCACAGGATTGCATGACAACTCAAAGAGTGTATGGGTTATAGGCTGGTATGCTTCCCAGCACATTTTATCACTCTAAAATGTAATCAGTTAAATATTTTGCTGTGCATCTTCTGTTTTCAAGCTTTGAATAATTCACATATTTTTGAGGCCTTCCAAGGGCGGTAGCCATGTCGCAATGTTGCATGTTTCTAAGAACCCATGTGTCGCTGTCGTTTTTTACCCCATTGTTTTGCTGTCGCTTCATGTCGCTGTCGCATTTCAGTGCTGTAATGATGTCGCTTGTCGCTTTTAAAATGTTCCATGTGGCCAGTTTTCAGTGTCATGTCGCTTGTCGCTTTTATCCCTTGGAAGGCCTCATTTTTTGACATCAGATGCCCACACAAACATTGACATGTTATTTTGTTCCATATTGTTTGCCCTCCTTTCAGAATGGTGGCCATGTTCATGAAATCTTTCATAATTATAGCAAAGGAACCTTGGATGTTTCAAGTGTTTTCTAATCTGTCTAGGTATCCATAGAAAGCTTAGTTGTCAAGTCTGTGGTGTAAAGTAAACAAAAGTTGAATACAATAATAAGAAAGTAGTTGGCCACAGTAGCAAAAATTATGCAAAACCTCTTTTCTGACATTGACAACAACATGTCTTAAATGACATGTCCATCAAAAAAATTTCACTCAGAAGAGCATTTTGTTATTTGTCTGGAGTTTTTATGACACACAAATGCTTGCTCACTGGCAGTGATGTGCGCCCCCAAATATGTAACAAAATTAAATTAAAGCGGTAATATCCAGACATCAGTCTATAAAAAAGAAAGGCATACATATTGGTTTGCTGCCAACTTCTATGCAAACAGTTTTAGAGCTGTCTCAATAATGATATATATCAAGTTTAAAATAATATAATCATTCACTATAAAGATAGATAAATGCCAGAGGTAAAAATGACAAAATAGAACCAGAATTGTTACATTAAGATAAAATTACTACATTTATTACAGCACACTTAAAGTATTAACTTAAATTTTAAGCTTAAAGCATACAGCATTCAGGGTTGATTTGGACGGTATGACTTGTGTTTAGAATTGTCACATGCGACATGCGACGTGCTTTCAACACAACTAAAGGCCCCATTTGCATACCACAATTTTTAACAAAATTTGTAAATGTGTAGGTTTGATGTAGTTGTTCAACAATTCATGTCATATGCATTGAATCATGAATGTCACTTGGAAAAGTTGACTTTTGTAAGAAAAATTTTTACCATCCAGGTCAGCATGCAATGTACATCTATAAGGTAACTTAGCTAGATTTTAAATTTGATTTATTTTTTTGCTGCCATAAGTTTTCTTGACCTGAATATTTAATACATGTTTAGCAGTTGGACAAGTGCTGTAATAATAACAGTTGTGCTTACAGAAAGCATATATTAATTTAAGACAAACAAGGCAAAATTGTTTTCAGCCACTAAGTGATGTTAAATTTTGAAGTAAAGCAAAAATGTAATATTCTCCTCAAGGCTCCTTGATGTAAGCTAATATGATATAACTTTGAGCCAGTTATATTCGTTTCTTATTCCATTAAATAAAAATATTGTTATTAAGCTGTATGAGTATTATAGCCTGCACCGCAGATGAAACTAAACCTTTCCAGGGTCAGATTACGTCTTTGACTCAGGCTAGAGTATTACGATCTACAAGGAGAATTAACATTTTAAATCGGGAAAGAAGCCTGCGGAAAGGAGACTCCCATTATAACAGTGGCCAGGGTGCTTGTTGGAAATATGAAAAGAAAATAAATTGATAAAACCCCAGAATCCAATTTCTGAGAGCATGGCTCAAGTTCATTTTTACCCCCAGGGTGTACCAATTGTGTGGCCTTAGAAAATATCCTTACCCACCCTATGAGGGGTTATTGAAAATTCTGAGGGGGTGGGAGTGGGGTCTCGAAAGCCAAACTTTGTGGAAAGTCAGAGCTACCCATATACGATTTTCAACCCTTAGAATACCACGAGCATTCAGGTGAGTACCGGAAAGAGCCCCTTCCCACCCATCCCTCGAGAAAGTAGATTGTAGGATGGTAAACACAGCAACGCGATCACGTGACTAGCACGGAAAGAATTTGATGCCCTTGCCCACTCCCCTCACGATAAAATATTTTCAGTAAGGAAATCTGTTACCAAGTACCAAGGTTGATTTGTATTATTTATTTTGATAAAATTATTTCTTTTAAAGTTATTATTTCCTATTTTCCGTTTTATCCAAAAAAGTATGCTCCGTTTTAAGAAAAAAAGAAAGAAAGGTTCAAAATGTACTAAACTCGATAACTTATGTTATTTTTTTACACCCTGCAATCAAATGCAGTATTTGATTATGATAATAAGGATAATATTTAATGTCAAATAATGCAAGTCGCTTACAAATGAAACAATTAAAACTTTAAAAGCGCCGGGAAACATGTTTCTTATTAAACTTATAAAACACTTTGCAGTTGATGATAAACAAAGATTTTAAGTAAAAAGGAAAAACAGGCTTTTATCAGAAGTTGTGCGCAGATAAAATACATTTCGAGAAGTGAACAAGACATTTCATCAAAATGGTTTGACACACGGCAATAAGACTGTTTACTTCTATTCTTTGAATTTAAGCTGAAATTAATTAAGTAATCAGACGTTTGTAGACAGTTCTTAGCAAAGGTGTCAGATTTCTCGGTTTTTGTGAAAATGTTTATGCCAAAAATCTTCGCAACTGCATATGTGGCAAACAGACGATACCTTCGCCAGACTGACCAATTTTATCGTTTTCAGGAGAAAGCAAAGATTCCCCAGATCTCAAAACTTTATGTTCTTGTCGACATAAGGTAAGTTACTTTCATTTCTCTAAGTGACTTTTGTTCAGTTCTGAATTGCCGAAAAAAAAACTAGCTCGCTTACTTTTGAAAATCAGTTTCTTTATAAACACTTGACCTTTTTAGGCTGACTGGTTAACTTCTTACAGGCGATTAACTGAGATAAACTGTTTTTAACAAGCTACAGCACGGTTATAGTGAAAGATTTCGTCTAACTGAGTTCCGGATAACCCTAAGTATCTATTAAAATCAGATTGCACTTTAATATAAACGATTATTTATAAACTGGCAAAGAGATAAACATTTCTTATTTTAACATGGAGATCCATTTTGGAAATGTTTTCAGGCCAGTGTTTATGAATTAAACGCAACTAAAAGCGTTAAAACATCCGGCCTTTGGAATATATATAGATGTAATTTATATTTGTGCATCTTGTGTGCTTCTGCCACTAATTTTCACTACCAGTTTTATGAGAGTCTTATGACCATTAGTAAAATAAGCGACGTTGTTGCTATTGATGTTGTTGTTTCTACATTTCAGTGAAGTCGTGGCTAGGAGAAAATGAATCTTTGCGGAGTTTTCTTGCTTGTCTTCGTCTGCCAAATCACTACGACTGCAACACGTAAGTTGTAAGATTCAGATTCAAAGTGGCTGGTCGGGACTGCAAAACTGAACTGAAGACGTTTTATCAGGGAGGGTTGCAACGTTAACTTTCAAGCAGTGCAGAGCCTTTTGAAGGCCATATAGAAATAATTGGAGATGAGCCACAGAAAGCTGTCCCAAACCACGGGTTTAATATGAAGCCCATAAATATGATTCTGAAAACGCTAATATCTTATCAGGAGATTTAAAATAACAACAGCAAAATACATCGCTATGTATCATTTGCCTTTTACCCCTTTGCAGACTTCAAGACAAAACTTAAATTGTCGATATGGGCCGTGTCTCTGTAACCTGAGATCATGCCCTCCCATGGCCGTACCTAGGATTTTTTGTCTGAGGGGGCAAACCCGCTAAACTCCACTGCGGGGGCAAACTTCAATATAGCTACAAGAAATAGCCCAGCAAAATCAAACAGTGTGTTAGAAATTTAGTTTTCCTGGCGGGGGCAACTACCCCCTCACGTGTAAAAAAATACTTAACTCGGGAAAACCCATACCAATTTGGGAACACGAAATAAATAGATTCTAAAAGGGACAACTAAAAAGATAAAAAACTATGTCAAATATCAAATAACAATATTTAACAATTATTCACCGAAGTGGAGGTGAATAGTTGTGGATATGCGGCGAGGTAAATATCCACCACATTCACCGACACTGAGGTGAATAATTGTTTTAGTATATACCACACAAGTTGAATAACTAGCGAGCTAAAATGTCACTTTCGGTAAAAAAAAAACGTCGCGCGAAGGCAGTTTTTTTCTCTTTAGCTGCTCGAAGGTGAATAGTACTTTGCTAAACACCCCCGAGTTAACCAATCAGCGCGCGCGAAAAGCACTATTCACTTGTGTGGTATGTCGAAATCATCAAATGTGTAGTAAATAATAAAGATGGTAAATTTCAAGCTCGGTGATAAATAGTGAAGAAAATTATTCAACATGACTCGAGCGTGGGACAAAGAAAATATCTGAGTCCCCGACAGGAATCGAACCCATGGCCTTCCAGATACCGGTTGGGCGCTCTAACCAACTGAGCTACGAAAGACTCGTTGTGAGCTGGGCCATTTACTAGGTTGATATATGACACGCGTCCTGCATACTGCTAGGATCAGCAATCTGGGAGGCCATGGGTTCGATTCCCGCGGGGACTCAGATTTTTTCTTTGTCCCACGCTCGAGTCATGTTGAATAATTTTCTTCACTATTTGTCATATGTTACCAAAATAAAGGACGGATCAAACAAAACCGTCCATAAATTATTGGTTATTGTTTTGCTAAAACTATTTAGAACTTTATGACTACTTTATCTACTCAGCTTACAACTCACAGATGTATTTTCATTATCTTTTCAGTGGCGTCCCTCGCAAAGTGCGATAGATCAGGTTACAAGAAGCTAGGCTGTTTTAAGGCGAAATCCCAACCTTTAGATGAGCTTCTGACAACTGACAGAGATAAGACAAGCTCCAAGTATTCCGGAGAGAGGGTAATATGGAAAGAATATGAAGCATATGTTCACAGGTATGGAGGCAAAAAGAATTTTCCTTGTGCTGCGTGGTACTTGTAAAGGAACAAAGTTAAACAAAGTTAGAGCAGTTTTCAATTGAGTGTCCTAAAACTAAAACCAAAGTAATTACTCTGGCCAATCACAAAGGACACAGACAATTCAGTGAACCAATCAAAACTCGAAGCAAATACATGTAGCTGGCACGAAGCGCGGGAAAACGTGCGCGAGCGAGTCACGATTGGTTTTGGTTTTACTTCTGATTGGCTGAGAAAGTGGCGCGAAATTTTTAAACCAATCACTAAGCGTAGTGAACGCAATTTCGACACTCAAGTGAAAACCGCTCTATCACTCATTTGAGTAGTAAGTGCCATAAATTAAAAATGTTTAAAATGGAGTACGTTTTTTTGTTTAATTGTATTACGTTTCTGCTCCTGACTATCATTTAGACCCAAGCCACACTAATGATTTTTCCTTTTTTGGAAACACATTTTACAAGTTTTGATGCGTTTTCGCCTGTTCATTTTTCCACATTACAATAGATTGTTAAAAACCCAGATAGAGCGGTTTTCACTTGTGTTTGCTTTGGTTTGGTTTTGCTACGCTTATATGATTGGTTTAAAATCTCACGCCACTTTCGCAGCCAATCAGAACTAAAATCAACACCAATCCTGTCTCGCTAGCGCACGTTTTCCCGCGCTCCCTGCCGGCTACTTGTACTTGCTTCGAGTTTTTATTGGTTCACTGGATTGTCTGTGTTCTTTGTGATCAGCCAGAGTGATTACTTTGCTTTTGGTTTTACGACACTCAATTGAAAACTGCTCTATGGAGGGGTAAAAAGAGAGACGTTGGAAAGCGCTGCTTTTGCAAGATCAGCAATCGCTGCTCTCTGCACTAGTTACGAACACCCACAGACTTCAATATTTCGCCAGCGTCACCAAGCAAAATCAATGTCTTTGTTTTTTTTATTATGCAATGTAGCCTGGCCTGCCGCTGCGCCGAGGCAACACGAAAAAGAGGCTTCAAAGTGTTTGGACTACAAAACTATGGAGAATGTTGGAGTGGGCCTGGTGCAGAAATGAATTATGATAGTGAAGGTCTTTCAGACAAATGTTTAATGGGTTTTAACCTCCCTCCATCGTGCGATCTAAACAACAACATAAACAACCCTATGGAATGTGTGGGTAAAGAGGAAACAAACTACATTTATAGACTCGGTGAGTAAAGAACATTGTGATATTTTAGAAAAAGCAGGTATAGACTAGCCTTAACAGTTGAGGATACTCACAAAAGTCATGATTTGATGATATATTATTATTTGATTTAATATATCTTCCTGCCTACTGTGGAAAATTGAATATGTACAATTCAATTAATGTTCAACTTCAAATAATCCACTCCTTATTTAAAACACCCCCCCCCCCCCCTCCCCAACCCAGAGCTTCGCGAGGCCCTGCGAGTCACGTATTACTAGTTCCTCGCGAAGCGAGGCCGAAGGCCGAGCGTAGCGGGGTGTATAATTTTGTCCCTCAAAGGGCTCAGGCGGGATGAAATCTCGTGTGGAGTTTACGGTCATACATATTTATTTGGTGTGTGGCGGAAATGACGTCACACGGCCGCCGCGCGCTGGTGGCCTAAGGAAGGCGTCGAACTTGAAATCAGATCTTCGGGACTGAGGGCAAGGGTTCGAATCCGGCTAGGGTTTTTTTTTTCTTATTTTTTTTTGGTGGGTTCGAATCCTGAGCCTTTCATTTTTATCGTTTTTCTTTTCGGATTAAAATAACACTGATTTCCACGTAATACTCCCTCAACGCCTATTTAGGCTATAAACTGCTGAGGTTGAAAACTGTTCATTGTTGTATGAAAATTTGCCATTTCGTTCTGAACCCATTGTTGCTGATGTAAAGGCTGATCGGGATTTCTCCATCCATTGGAAAGATAATCATCTTTGTTTAGTTCCTGTTGCTGTTGCTGTAATTGTTGTTGTTGTCTACGCGTGGCACTATTTTCTCGAGCAGACTGTCATCGAATATTTCTCTCCTCCTCCGATTCTAATTGTAAGCACGCTGCATCACTTTCCCTTTTTAATTGTAATCTATCCTGTAGCTGTTCAGTTGACGGCTACTAAAAGTCTGTCTGTATAATTTTGTCTCAGTAATTGTAATCTCTGTATTCTTGTGTCTTCAGCTTCTGTTTGTATTCTATCCGCGGCATTTTGTCGAAGTCTCTGTAATCGTGCAGTTCGTTGTTGTTCAGTTTCTGTTTGTATTCTGTCTGCTGTATTTTGTCCGTTACTAGCCAACAATAACCCAGAGCTTCGCGAGGCCCTGCGAGTCACGTATTACTAGTTTAAATGGATTATTGCACACCTTGTAACTGAAAATGTTTGTGTTCACTTATTAGCTATAACGCAGCGTGATATAAAATTGATGAAAAACGAATATGAGGTTGGACTGAGTAAACATATGTCTTTGTTTTTATCTCGCATTTATATCTTCCCTTGCTCGAGAAATGTTGCATGAGATTCGACCCAGTCCAGACCCAGAAGAATTCCATACTGATGACGTAATACTACGGAGAGCCATGCGAGTGTTGATTGGCTGTTGCTTGGTTTTGAATTCTGTCGGGCGCGCAAGTAACAACCAATCAGAGAGGGCCCCTCGATCTCTGAATAGCTACGTCATCATTTTGGAGTTTTTCAGGTCCCAACGTTTCTGTCAAAGAAGAAGAACTGAACGCATTGATGAACGCGAAGAGGAAAAGGTTTTGACTCAGGTTAACGCGAAGACGAATCGATACTGTCTGTGTGTATGTTTTAGTCCTCGGATGTGAAAGCGAAACAAAAAGCCACTATATAGTCCAAATACTGATTTTTTTTTATTTTTTAATCACTTTCCTAATAGCTATAACAGCCACTGTATGTTTCGGGAGGGAAATATAGGTCAATGCACTTAAAAGCCACTAACTGTGTAACGGCATCACGGACTTATTTTTTGTTTAGAGGAGCCTGAAGACGAATGTTCAAAGAGTCCTTGTAAAAACGGAGCGACATGTGTGAACACAGCAGAAAGTTTTCGCTGCGAGTGTCCTCAGGGATTTAAAGGAGCTCTCTGTGATCAAGGTATTATATAAACTCTGCCTTTTGTAGTCTACTTACACTACAGTTCCGGATTACAGTACCGTTGAACTTCCCGTGAGTGGACGCACCCTAAAGAAGATTATTTCGTATTTTCTTGGCGCAATAAAGATACATTAGTGCGCGAAGACTGGGACAGGGTATTGGTAAAACACAATCGCGGGGTGGACGGTAGGGTTGATTTTGTTGTTGGTTCTCGTTCTTACTCCGTTTTTTTACCGCGTTCTTCGATTTTCCTCCCTCCATAAAGACAAACATTTCTTAACGCCAATTCGATCTGGAACTGAATGGATGAAGAGCCCCCTTATTAATATCCCGCCACAACTTCTCATTTATTTTATTCAGTTTATGACGAGTAGAGGTATTTCTTGAAGTGATAGATAGAACATTCTGCTATCAACTTTAAAATCTACTTTTCTGACCTCTAAAGCTTTATCTTGGTGAAAACTTTTTTTACTTGGTCCAGTAATACTATTTATAATCGTTTATCATTTTCAGACATAGATGAATGTGCGAATTCTCCGTGTAAACATGGCGCAACATGTACGAACACTGTAGGAGGTTTCACATGTAAATGTCAACAGGGATTCGAAGGAGAACTCTGTGATCAAGGTATGTTGGACTTCTTCTTTCCAAGTAGTTTGTGTTAACTACTCGTTATAGTCTAGTGGGTTAGCAAAATTATCGTTACACGCCGGACAAAAGAACCAAATTTGGCACACGTAGTCTTTGAGGCATGGGCTTTAAGAAAATCTGATGCTCCAAAAACATGGATCGCGAGAAAGGACAATTACGTCATCACAAAAATCAACAACATATTTGTCATCTTCGATCCGCCATCTTGGATTTGAAAATTTTTCCAAAACGTAAGAAAACCGCCAAAAATTACTAAAAAGTACTGAAAACGATAAAATGGTGCAAAAAATGCCCAAAAGGTGAAAATAACTGCATAAAAAGTTAATTTTTATCTATAAAAACACAAAAATTACAAATTTGGTAAAACATTTCTCTCAAAATGCCGTTTTCATGACAACATCAAGTCTCTGACACAACAACCTGTCATATTAAATTATTTCTAAATATATTTTAGATAAAGATGCAAAGCTTGGCAGTGTTTGGTTGAATGTTGAAAAAGTTATAAACTGTTGAAAGTCGGCGCGGGCACTTTCCGCCCCCTGGTCTTTGAGGAACAGTTGATTTTAAGTGGCTTTTTGAATAATATACCTGCCTTCTCCGGAATTGCCACGCACTGACTTGCAAATTATTTTCTTTCCACTTCCACCTTCAGGTTTTTAGTGAAAAATTTATTAGGCTCTGTACACACGGCCAAACCCCCAACCTGGTATGCAGCTCTTTGAATATTGTTAGCAAAGCATCATGAAAAACAACTTACTTCCTGTTAAAAATAGTTTTTTTAAAGATGTAATTGTAATCTGGTTTTCTACTTACTTATAATTATGTACTGTCAATCTCTCTTTAGTTTCTGAGTGTGCTGAAGAACAGCTAACTGTAACGAACTTGCTTTGTTTTAAGTAAGGAAAGGCTTCACAAAAAGGCAAATTTGTATCGCAGCCCAACAAAAAGACGTGAAATGCAGGATTGGAATTGACTTTGACTGATTGCTCCATACCTAAATTTCCACAGAATCGTAATTGACTTCATAGAAAATGTGTACCAATTCCAAACGCCACCGATATGCCAGTTTACTCGGGAGACTTCCCTTGTATATTAAAGAATTGGCCAACCAGTGCAACAGCGCCAAGACCAATTCCGTGTCCACTGTTCAAATTTCAATTTTGCTCTGCCCATTTTCAAGAGCGTCAAACAAATAAACTATTTCTCTGATATCCGCTTCTTTATACATGCTTTTAAGTAAAGTCCATCATCAATTTGTTTGGTATCGCGAAGAAGGCATTCCAGTTCTTTCCTATAGGGGACTAACATTTACTTGAGCACCAGGCCTTTATTTCTCATTTGTGCCATTCCTCGCTCACTCTGGCAGACAGCGATCCTACACTACCTCCACTTAATTGACAGTTTTCAGTTCTTGCCTGAGAAATGGCAGAGAGATTTGTTCTGAAAACTCTAAAAAACAATTGTGTAACGTTTGGCTAGGATTGTAAATCAGGACGTTACCGTTAAAGACTTCACATTCAACCGTTTTTTTCCGGTATCTTGCGTTACTTTGGGTAGACTTGGGCGAATAATATGCTAAGGTCGCCTTTACGTTGCTGGCTACTGATGCCATGCCCGCTTGCTTTGATTCGATTTTCTGACAAAAGACTTGTGGTAAATAATGGCAGCCAATTCCTCTTAATGGTCGGGTGATTTTAAAAGTGCACTATTAGGCGGGATGGGTTCTTCGTTGGCTCCTAAACCCCTCTAGTGTTCTTAACTTTGGCTTTTTTCTGTTCGTGGGCTTAATTGTTAAAAATCACATAAAGCCGTCTAGATGTTTCCTGGATGACTCATTACACGCTGAAAATGTTGGACACTAACCCAGCGACTGCAATTGATCATGACGTGGTTGTCTAAAGCATGCTCTAGGTCTTGAAGATACTCTTGCCTTGTTCTCTGTGGGAATGTATCGATGCCAAGAGAGCTATTTCTGTTTCTGCACATGCTTCTGTCAAGATTGCCGTTGCGTGTCGCCATTTTTTGTAATCTTGCCCCCAGCTTTTCGTAAAACCCTCCTGTTGATTAAGGTGCGCTTGCACTAGTTTCCTCTCCTTATAATGTATTAGTAATGTCCGACTAAATATTAAATGAGGGTGTCAATGGGGTTAACTGCTTAGCGTATAAAGGACTTTTTTTGCTATCGTAAGCGTATGAATTACAAAATATTAACTGACAAGCGTATAAAAGCATGTGATTTTTAAGCGTATATGGAGCAAAGGCGACCAATAAAAGTTTGAAATTGATAAAAAGAAATGAATATTTTTTGAGAATAACAAGATTATTGTGAACTAAAAAAGAAAGAAATGTTTCTTGTCAAGCTTGTAACCCCTTTGGACGGTACGGTTGAATTCCAAACACACCTTGGGGACCTATTTTGTAACTTTGGAATTCATTTGCGAGGCCAGACAGGTATGGATTCCACCCTTGTGGATGTGCAAACCAGTCTACAGGGTGTTACAAGGTTCCTCAAAAGATGTGTCTCAGATGTACAATTGCAGATTGGCTCAGAAAGAATCACCAATGGACCAGAGGGTACAGTAGCCAGCAAGACCATGAAATCTTGTGTTCTTTTTGTTTTGAAATCTTGTGTGCTTATTTTACTTATTTTAAGCAGCATTAGCCGTCTTTTAAAACTATCAGAATTCATGAGTCCAGATGCTGCAAACGCGATCAACCTACAGTCTCTGTTGACTTTGGTGATAGAGAACCTTCACACAACCACAAAGAAGAAACACCCAGCACCAAGTTTGCTAGACTATTGCCGAGAGTTTGGAAAGGGTATGAGAGAATCTATCAAGCGACTTACAAACTGGTCTGTTAAATACTACACCCACCGAAGATCCTACTATCCAGTTCCAGAGCTCGCAATAGATCTGTCTGCTATTGCAAAATTAACTCCAATCCCAGTAGTGCCCATGGACAAGGTGAACATTGCAAAGATGAGGGAATGGGCGAGTGAACATTGACAGTGTGTTCGACAGCTTACTGTTAGGCAGCAAACAACAAAAGTTTCAGCTGGCACATTGCCCATGTCAGCATATGGGCTAAACCTACCACACGATCCTCTTGAAAGCAATGTGGAGGAAGTCACTGAAGGAGAGGAAGAGGAAGTTATCGACGAGTATGACTCTGACTCTGATTCCAGTTTATCTTTGTCTCATTTGTCTGAGGATGATGATGAGAAAGAGTGAATACTTTGGTTCCTTCCATCGAAATGGAAGACAAATTAGGGCAGTGGTTAGGCTGGATTTGTAAAAATATATATCTATATATTCTTCGAGCTGATTTGATGTACTGTTCAAGAACATTGCAAGCTGGAAAAGTGCGACAGCACTTGCGAACCACTATAAGACCCTATAAATGTCTGCAGGACTCAAAATCATGTCAACTAACTGACTAAATGATTTTTTTGCTGCTTACAGACTAAGCAGCGTTTTTTTAGCTGCTTACTGACTAAGTAGCATTTTTTTAGCTGCTTACTGACTATAGCTATACCCCATTGACACCCTCTTAAATGTTTGTTGTTACGTACCTTGCATGCTGCAGCAAACCATGCCAGCCACACACAAGTTTTTGTCAATTGTTCTTATCTAGTTTGTCTGTAAGTAACATCCACTGGAATATATTTATCGAAATAACTTTTTTTAAAACAGGCCTATGCTTTTAATTGACAGTTATTATAAAACATTGTCAAACTGTTGTGCTTATCCTGTCATCACGAAAGCCAGGAAGCCCTTACTAAATTCCATTCATTGTCATATTACACAAAACAACCAAAAATACCTGTCTGACGTAAAAAATGACGTCACTTTCACCATCCAAGTGAGACGATTTTTTTGGAGCATCATATTTTTGGAAATTTTATGTTCAAAGGTCTTTGTATACCAAGTTTGGTGCTTTTGTCCAGTGTGTAACGATTTCTGCAAAATTTGGTACTAACTTGACTTGATTTAGGCTGATTTAATTCGCGTTCTTGCTTTAATTTGACTTTGCTTGAATTTTTTCTTTTTTTCATTTGAGATATAAACGAGTGCGAGTCCAAACCTTGTGTGAACGGAGCGACATGTGTAAACACACTGGGTGGCTATCACTGCAGATGCAGGCCGGGATACACTGGGACTCACTGTGAGAAAGGTAACACGGCCAATCATTTAAATCAGCCTTTGATTTCTTACTTTATTACATGACTCGTGAAAGTTTCCATAGCTAACACTGAGCTCTTAAAAAAATTAATTCGCAAAGTGGTAACGACATTTTTATCGCTACTTTTGCAATAACAAGCTTTATAATCAGTTTTGATATCAATTTTTATTGGAGAAAGGAAATGATGGTATGTGTTAAGCTTGGAAACAGCTTGCTACAAAACTTATTTTCTTTCCACGCATTCTCGCAAAGCCACTTTTATATAGGAGCCCCATAGGTTTTAACATTCGTAGTTACTGGTAGTTCAAGTATTACACTTGGAAGGGAGTGTAGGAGTAGGGTTGTAGCGAAAACTAAGACCCCCGAATGTTAAGACCTAAGATCTTGTAAAGGTCTAGGTAGGTAAAAGGGCAAAAATTAATAAAATAAGGGTGTCTTCGTTTTCGGGTCTTAGGTCTTCGGTCTTAACTTTCGGGGGTCTAAGTTTTCGCTGCAATCGTAGGAGTAGTCAGTTTTCAATACAGTAACAAACACTGCTTGTAATTGAAAACTGACTACTCCTACACTTCTTTCCAAGTGTAATACTTGAAGGACGGGGGCTCCCATATAAAAATACACTAGAATTTTGTGATAAATTCAGGTTTTAAGATTCGTAGCTAACACAGAATAATCTTAAACTGATCATACTCTGTTGATCATGTTCAGACGTGGATGAATGTGCGAATTTCTTTTGAACTCCGAATTTCTTTTCCAAGTAGTTTGTGTCACTTACTTGTAAACATAATTTCCAAAATTAAAGTGCCTTTTTTGGTATTTCTTTTACCACTTCTGAAGCCACTTTAATATGGATGGTAGCCAAACCCCTAACCCCTTCCTTCAAGCACAATACTTGAAAGGTAGTACAGGAGGGGTCTGTTTCAGTTGCAAACAATGAATGTAGGTTAACAATCGTAATTTACGCAGAATACTTTTAAACTTATCACGCTCTGTTGATTATATACAGATGTGGATGAATGTGTGACTTCTCCGTGTAAAAATGGCGCAACATGTACGAACACTGTAGGAGGTTTCACATGTAAATGCCAACAGGGATTCCAAGGAAAACTCTGTGATCAAGGTATGTTGCACTTCTGCCAGAAGAACTCCGAATTTCTTTTCCAAGTAGTTTGTGTCAACTACTTTTTTACATCTTTCACAAAATTCTAATGCCTTTTGGGCATTTCTTTTAATACTTCTGACGAGTTCTAAAGCGCCACTTTAATTTGGGTGGTTTTCCCCCCAACCCCTTCCCTCAAGTACTAAAAATGAAAAGTAGTGTAGGCGAGGTCTGTTTTTCAGTTGCAAACAATGAATTCGTTATTTGCACAGAATAATCTTAAACTGACCATACTCTGTTGATCATATTTAGACGTGGATGAATGTTCGAATTCTCCGTGTAAAAATGGCGCAACATGTACGAACACTGTAGGAGGGTTTGTATGTAAATGTCAACAGGGATTCCAAGGAAAACTCTGCGATCAAGGAATCCTTTTCCTTTCCTGCGATTACCTATTTTTACACTGATTCAAGTCGCGTTCTAGCTTCAATTTGACCTTGGATTATTATTTCATTCAAGATATAAACGAGTGCGGCTCCAAACCTTGTAAGAACGGAGCGACATGTGTGAACACACTGGGTCATTACCTCTGCAAATGTACTCCGGGACACACTGGGACACACTGTGAGAAAGGTAACACGGCCAAGCATTTATGTCAGCTGTTAATTTCTTACTTTATTACATGACTCGTGAAAGTTTCTCTACAGCTTACATAGAACTCTTTAGAAGTAATTCACGTAGTAGTAATGAAGTTTTGATCTCCAATCTTAACAAGCTTTAGAACCAGTTTTGATGTCAACTAATTTAAGCCTCGATCAAACGGTACATGATAGATGATGATAGTTCGCTATTCACTATCATATTGACTATTATGTTTGCGATCAAACGCTCCATGATAGTTGATGATAGTTTGTCGAAATCACGCAATGCGCTCGCGCATTTCATTTTTGCTTTTCTCGTTCTCAACTCCACTATCACTCAATGCAAAAATGTTTTCATGTTTTTTCCTTGTTTCCGATGCTTTCACGCCATCTCTTGCTTTTGGCAGTGATATTTTCAGTGCTTTCTCGACGCTGTTTTTACTCTTCTTCTTCCCACTTACTTTCTCGTTTTCAGCTTCACTATAGTCCAAATATTAATCTAAATTTCGGTTTTCTTCTTCGACGAACGATAAAATTTCCTTTTCGGAAGCCATAAATCTTGGATTGAGCCCGTCTTTGACTGAACCACTGACCGATAAACTATCATCCCCGCGATCAAACGGTAAAAACTATCATCAACTATCATGTCGAATTTGAGCACGTCCAAACTGCATGATAGTTGATGATAGTGCATGATAGTTCGTGTTCAAACGCGCGTGATAGTTGGAACTCTCATCAACTATCATGACCGTTTGACCGGTTTTTTTTTTTGGCACGGTAGTCCATTGGTTAGTATTTCGGTAACCTGGCCTGCTCTCACGAGTGTCCTGTAGCTCATTGGTATAGCGTCCGACCGGTGTGTGAAAGATCACATGCTCGACTCCTGTCCGGACAACTCGGAATTTCTTTTCCGAGTAGTTTGTTGCACTTGCTGGTTACTGTTATCTTTCATAAAATTCTAGTGTCTTTAAGGCATTATAGTTATATACATTTTTTAAAGACGGAATCCACTAGGAAGTCGAGTAATATTTATTAAAGTTGGACAAAAATCAATTTCCAGAATAATTTAAATCCTATTGCGTTATTTCCTAGCCTTAATAAAAGGTAAAGATGTAAATAATTATCCGTGATAACACCAACAACAATTTCCTATCAGAGTCTGAGAAAATGAATTTCAAAGTTCACAAGGTATAGGAAAAATCTCACGTGTAGCCATTTTGTAAATTCGTCTTAAGCGATTCAGTGGAATTCAGCGGAACTTCAAAATGTGTTTTCGATGTGTGGTGTTGTTAGAAAAGATTTCTTTTGATAAGATATTTAAAGCAGTAACAAAAAAGTTTGCAATAAGGTGGAAATAATTCTGGTACAACAATTTCTTATCCGAGTCTGAGAAAATGATATTTAAAGTTCACAAGCTATGGGCAAAAGCTTACATCTTTTAAGCGATTCAGTGGAATTCAGCGGAACTTCAAAATGTGTTTTCGATGTGTGGTGTTGTTAGAAAAGATTTCTTTCGATAAGATATTTGAAGCAGTAACACAAAAGCTTGCAATCAGGTGTAAATAGTTTTGGTACATAATTTTGTCCAATAACTACTCGAAGTCCTGGCGGATTTCCTCTTAAACTTTTTTAGCTTGTGAATTTAAATTTTAAATTTTATGGCTTCCAAATGAAATAAGAAACCTGTCATCAGTTCAAAGTTTCAAGAAAGCCATCAGGAACTTTTTATTTTTAAAAGCTTTTTAATTGTACATTTCTTTTTATAGTTTATATACATTTTAAACTTTTTTAGCTTGTGAATTCAAATTTTAAATTTTTTAGCTTTTTTTAATTATATTGTAATGCGCAATTGAAAATTTTTAAATTGATAATTGCGCAATATAAGTTAATTATTAATTATTATTTATTATTTTTTACTCTTTTTGACGAGTTCTAAGGCACTATAATATGGGAAGAGTAGTGATAGTCTGTTTTCAATTGCAAACAATGAATCTAGTTTTTAACATTCAATTCGTAGCTAACCATAATCTTAAACTGATCATGTTTTGTTCATTATTTTTAGACGTGGATGAATGTGAGAATTCTCCGTGTAAAAATGGCGCTACATGTACGAACACTGCAGGAGGTTTCACATGTAAATGTCAACAGGGATTCCAAGGAAAACTTTGTGATCAAGGTATACATTTTTCCCCTTTGTTTACCTTTTTTTACACTAACCTGGCCTTTAGAAGCTGATTCAATTCGCTTTCTTGCTTTAATTTAACTTTGGTTTATTTTATTCATTTAAGATATAAACGAGTGCGAGTCCAAACCTTGTAAGAACGGCGCGACATGTGTAAACACACTGGGTGACTATCACTGCAGATGCACGCCAGGATACACTGGTACACACTGTGAACAAGGTCAGTAGACCTCCCCGAGTTCAAACAATAGAAATATGCAAAAAAAAAAACAAGAAAAGTACTTCAAAGATAAGGTTTTAATTTTCACAGTACAAAATTTGGTACATAACCTATATCCTGCGGTTTTACTAAGTCTTTTGGAGCTTTACAAAAAGAGTTTCGTGTTTGAAAACAGCGACATGCGGACTTGTCGCGCCATTTGTGAAAGCACTTTGGTTCGGATGCGGAACATTTACTGAAGTAGAAACACTCGTTTACCTGAGTAAATGGGAATATGTTTACCCTCAGTAACTATTTTATCGATCCTTGCTCATACTAACACTTCAATATGAACGAAATTCCCCGAAATAGAAAGAAAAGCTGCCTGAGACGTTTGACCGCGGTGAAAGTAGACCAATCAATATGACATCAACTGTAGAACTAATTCAATATTAAAGGTCCGGTTTCTAATCTTTAATTTCCTTCATGTTAAAATGTTACCCTCTCTTTCGTGTTAACTTCCTTTATTGGGAAGTAACTTTTCCTTCGAAACGCGTTAATTTAAGTCGCGTTAATTTTAAATAACTCAATCAGATTGACGCAAGCGTTCATTTCCTTTAATAAATAGAGGATATTACATGGTTGCGCGGAGATATGAAATTTATCTTCGAGTGTTCAAATCGATATCTCACGAGTGAGCGCAGCGAACGAGTGGGATATCAATTTGAACACGAGAAGATAAATTTCATATCTCCAAGCAACCATGCAATATTCTGTTTATTATATAAACCTACTAATTACGATGTTTTTGACGATTTTCCGAAGATTACCGACCATTTTCCGAAGATTTCCGAAGATTTGCAAAATGTTGTCCGAAGGTCGTACGAATGTTTCCGAACATTTTCCGAACTTTTCCGAAGATATCCGAAGATTGCCGAAGATTGTCGAGGAAGATCCGAAAATGTTTCGACTTAATATCGATTTACTTTGGCTCATTCAGCATTGAAACAGGGCAAACTGCTCATAAAATGTTTGGAAATCGATATCTTCACATGTGAAAATAACATGTTATTTTCACGTGCGAAGATATGATTTTTTCGCGCGAAAGATTTCCTGGTATTTCACCGATGTTTATATAATAAGGTAACTTATGTGGTTGGTCAGTGGCCTCAGTCATGAATTGGTTGTTCATTGCTGACCATGATGATTTATCTTTTCTTTTTTGCTGCAGACGTCAACGAGTGTCAGCAAAGTCCGTGTCGTAATGGCGCCACATGTGTGAACAGCATGGGCAGCTTTCACTGCCTGTGTCCCGCAGGATTTCAAGGGAAACTTTGTCAACAAGGTAGGTAGCTGTGGCGACGTCACGTAAAACAGAAATGAGAAACTAGAAAACTGTTTAACAAAATGGCAATGCACGTTTTAGCTCAGGAGTTTCCTGTAGCTCCGTAGTAGAGCGACCGAGTATGCGAACGATCATTGGTTGGACTCCTTTTTGGAGAACTGAGAATTGTTTTATGAGTTGCTCGTGCCACTAGTTTAATTTCATCTTTCTCACGATTCTAGTGCCTTTTACGCAATTTTTTTTTTACTACTGACAAATTTTAAGTCAATTTTATATGCCCCCCCCCCCTTCCCTCAAGTATTACACTTGGAAGGGGTGTAGAGGTGGTCTTTTTTCAGTTACAAATAACCGCAGAATAATCTTAAACTGATCACGCTCTGTTGATTATATTCAGACGTGGAAGAATGTGCGAATTCTCCGTGTAAACATGGCGCAACATGTACGAACACTGTAGGAGGTTTCACATGCAAATGTCAACAGGGATTCCAAGGAAAACTCTGTGATCAAGGTAGTATCCTGCTCTCATTCTTGACTATGATTTGTTGTTCCACAAATTAAGTGAGTTATTACAAGTATTACAACTTGTTACAATATGCAAAAGCACGATATTTATTTCGTTATTTTATGATACCGTTCGATTTTCTCTAACGTTACGCGAGGTTCATTTTGGCGTAAATGTACCAAAGCGGAACTCGAGAAAGGTGTCTAGGTCATTTAAGCGCCATGTAACGTCTAAAGGTAAACTACACATAATGGCGACGGCGAGTGAGCCTACGCTAAGGGGAGTAGCGTGTGCAATTCAGGGGAAATCTTAGTAAGCGGAGACCAAGAAAGCTTAATCTTTAATAATTTCTGTGGCTGTTGGTGAACACACATGATGATTTATCTTTTCTTTTTTGCTGCAGACGTCAACGAGTGTCAACAAAGTCCGTGTCGTAATGGTGCCACATGTGTGAACAATATGGGCAGCTTTCACTGCCTGTGTCCCGCGGGATTTCAAGGGAAACGTTGTCAACAAGGTAACCGTGGCAACCGTTCACTCATTCATGGCGTGACGACGTCACGTAAAACAGAAAGAAACTTGAAAACCGTTTAGCATTTACACAATGCGCGCAAGTTTTAGCACACTTGTTGAAATATCGACAACCATCCTATACTTTCTTTCTTGTTTTTCACGGGCGTTTAGCAAAAGAGGAAGCATTTTCAAACTGAGCTAAAGAATCAGTTTCCAACAATTCATCAGTTATAGTTTAGAATTTAGAAATCGCAGTGAAAATACGATCACTTCTTCAATAACAAAATCCTTTTGATATTTAATGCATTGAAACTGGTATAATTTTTACTTTAATCTCCTTTTAGTCTCATTTCGACATCACCGAAGCAGTAACGACAAACTAGCTAGAAAGTTTTCCAAGTTTTCTATAGGCCAAGCTTCATGGATTGCCGCGCAAGTTCTGTACTATAAAATAAATTTTAAATCATGATATATAACTGTCTCCAACAGGTATTGACGTGTGTTCTCAATTTAAACCGTGCAAAAACGGAGCCAGTTGCGTGAACGAACAAGGAGGGTTTAAGTGCTTGTGCCCTGCTGGTATAACAGGAATGCGGTGTGAACTAGGTAATGAAGTGACTCGACCTGAAGTCAATATATACAATGTTACAAGGAGTGACCTTTATTTTCGAATTATGAATTTTAACTTATAATAATAATAATAATAATAATAATAATAATAATAATAATAATAATAATAATAATAATAATAATAATAATAACTTTATTTAACGAGGGTAAAAACACTTTACAGTTAAAAACTGAGAAACTAGTGGCCCTCATTATATTATACAATTAAAATGACTAAAAACAAAGTACTAAAATAGAGTTTAACTTTAGAAATAGAAAAATGGTCGAGACCTACGTAAGATTCCCTAAGGTGATTTACATAATTATTTTTAAAAAGCTTAACATTCTGACTAGATCTATAAATGTTAATAGGGAGCTTATTCCACTCTTTCACTGCCGTGACTGCAAAAGTCCTTCCTCCCTCGGTTTCACGCGAGTATTTCGGGCATCTCAGGGTTATGCTTCCATGCCTCGACTGTCTCGTAGAAATATCACTAACCCTTGTCAGTGTATTGGACAAATACTCGGGGCATTGGCCATTAAGGCATTTAAACACTAAGCATAACTTGATTACATTAATTTCGTCATAAAAAGGTAGCCATTTCAATTTCTTAAAAAGCTTAATTGTCCTCTCCTCTTTTGTTCTTACTCCGAGAACTACTCTTGCGGCTCTCTGTTGCAACCTAAACAACCTTCTTATATTATTAGTGGAGGTGGACCCCCAGATTAAGCCGCCGTACATCATAACTGGTTTGATTATAGCATTATAAAAAGTAAGACGTTTAAACCCTTTCAGATTTTGACAGATAAAGGAGCCACACAACTTCAGTTCAAAAACAACTCAAGAATTTGCTATTTTAATGAAGATATTTTGCTCCCGCAGATGTGAATGAGTGTCAGCAGCCTTTGTGTTTAAATGGCGGTACATGTGTTAACACGCATGGAAGTTTTAAATGCAGATGTAAGAAGGGATACAGCGGAAATTTTTGTGAGAAAGGTAGGCTGCAATCGCTTTGATGATAATACTGAGAGAGATGTAAATTCTGTTGTCATGACCTTCAAATGGTGTAAGGGTTTCAGAAAGAGCGCCGTACACCCCCCCCCCCCCCCGCCCCCTCTCCCACCCAAACTTTCCAAAAATAACCCTCAGGGAAAAGCCCTGGGAACGAGGTTGTTGATTCAGCTGAATTTCTTAGATGTTAAGACGGAATTCACTTTGAGTATTAATTGAACAAAATTATGTACCAAAATCATTTACATCCTATTGCAAACTTCTTTGTTACTGTTTCAAATATCTTATCAAAAGAAATCACTTCTAACAACACCAAACATCGACAACAAATTTCGAACTTTCACTGAATTCCACTGAATCGCTTAAAGTAGTTTACATGGTTCTTGTGAACTTTGAAATTCATTTTCTTAGGCTCTGGTAAGAAATTGTTGTTGGTGTTATCACGGATAATTACTTACATTTTTAGCATTTGAAAATGGTAGAAAATAACGCTTAGGGGTTTAAATTACTCAGATACTCGATTTTTGCTCAACTGAAATTAATATTACTCCCGGGATATTTCTCGATTTCCTGATGGATTCCGCCTTAGATCTGTTTATCTATTTTTTTCTTCGTATTTTCTTTCTCTGAGAAATTAGCTATACAGCTACCCTTGTAAATCCGAGGTGAAATAAAGGTGATGAGATTAGGCCTTTCTCGATTATGCTAGTAAAACTGGCATTTAATGCTACTAGAAATTCTCGCAAAAAGCCAAAAAAAAAAAAATGCTAAAATAATGCCTGATTTCTTTAAAAAATGCCACTTGAATTCCAAAAAATGCTTTGATTTATTTGAAACAAAACGTACAAATTCGTACATTATATGCTCATATCAACAACAGGTGATACTTAATAATTGTTTGTTTATAAAAAAAAATTATAAAAATAAAAAAATATATATTTAAAAAAAAAATAAAAAAAATATATTTTTAAAAAATTAAAAAAACACACACAAGTAACACAACACAAGTAAACAAGTAACACAACGCACAAACAGTCGAAACAGACAGAAAAAAATCAAATTAAGTAATCAAAATTGTGAAACTTTAGGATTATTTATCCTTCTGAGTGCTGAAGTCTGGATCACAGTCATGAAAAATGACAGAAAATGCTAGCAATTCTTTTTCAAGAAAAAACGAAAAAAAAAATGCTCGTTTTCCCAAAAAATGCCGAAAAAAATGCTAGCATAATCGAGAAAGGCCTAGATGAGATGAATGTTCTGTTCTGTTCACCAGGCGGCTGCTCCACCCCTGCTGACCGATTTGACCTGGGTCTTGTTATTGACGGTAGTGGAAGCGTTGGTAACTATGGATTCGCTCAAACCAAGATGTTCCTCTTAAAACTGATTGATCAGTTCACGGTCAGTGCGGAGAAAACGCACTTTGGAGTAATTGTTTACAGCAACAAACCACAGTTAGTGAGTCAACTCTCTGATCCGATGAATTACCACCCAATCCAGCTCAAACTAAGGATCCTATACACGGAGTTCCCGGATGGAAAGACGAGAACCGACAAGGCACTGAAGATGGCGGGAGAAGAGTTATACGCACCAGGGGAGGACAGAAATCAAGTCCCGAATGTACTGGTCGTAATCACGGACGGTAACACTGAAAAAGGCAGCGAACCATACAAGAAAGCACTGAAACCTCTCAAGGTTTGTTAACATTAAAACATGCACAAACAAAACTTATACCTGCCAACTCTCACCCCTTTGGCGTGAGTCTCACGCCCACGAGTTGAAAACTTCGACCTCACTCCAACTCACGCTTACGAACCAATTTCTCATGCCTAGTTAAAGAAATGTGAGCTATTCCAACCACACACTTTCCAAAAAATGTAAATTCAAACTAATGCGAGAAAGGAAAACTCCGTATAAAATGAGTAAAAGATTATACTTTTCCCTAAATCTGAGCGTTCAACATTCCCGATCCTCTTTGGGGATACATAACCTAGAAGCCTTATTGCCCCAGAAGCAATGTAATGCAAATTTTATACAAGATAAAGGCCGAATACCACGAAATTTCTTTTTAACAACTTTGAAATTTTTTCCTCAGAAATTACGAACCTATTAAGAACATAATTAGCCTAAATTTGTGTTAATAACCCTTTATGTAAGAACCAGTTTAGACTAATCTGAAAATCAATAGGTTCTTACTCGCGGGTTTTTACTGTACACAAGCTCGAACTTGATAGATTTTATGCTAGATCTGATAGTATTTGTATTTCTATGTGACAACAACAATTTGACTGTAAGTGTCTGTGTTTCCGTGTTAGGATCGTAATGTGAGCGTCATAGCCGTTGGCATTGGAAAAAAAGTGAGCAAGGAAGAATTGACAGCGATCGCCATGGGCAGAGACGACCGTGTCTTAGAAGTAGAATCGATCGAAGGCCTCACTCTCGACAAGTGCATGAAATTAAGTGACATGATAAAAAACAGTTGTTAGACTCTTAAAGGGTTCCTTGGTTCAAAGCGCAGTGATTAAATGTTTTGGAAGCAAAGACACTAAAACGGGAAGCAAAACTAAACGCTAAATCATTAGCACCGGACATAACAATTCCAGTACGACTTGTATTTTAAGTTTCTGTAGCATTGTATTTTTCTTTTATTGCTTGACTGAAGGCATTTTGGTTTATTATTGTTAAAAGATAAGAAGCTCTTTTTGGAGTTAACCATCGGTTAACGTTGTAAAAACAACAAATAAAGAAAAATGGACTTAGATTTTGGTTGTTGTTCACATTCGTCAAACAAGATGCTGATTGGAAAACACGTTCCCTCTGGTTAACTTCCCAGGCAGGCTCGTTCCCAGACCCTACTTATTCGTTCTCAAAGGTGAAGAAAGACTGGGGAGAAATGATATGGAGGTTGCGGGGCAGGCTGGGAACCTACCCTTGATACAATGCGTTCTAGTCAAACCACCTTGGGAGCGACTGGGAACGAGTCTGCTTCCCTGGGACAAGTCACTTTCCCAAGGGAACGGGGGAGGGGAGGGCAAGTCACAGAAAAAATACGTAACACTTCAAGCGGCTCCCGATGCAAAAACAACAAGCGATTTATCCCTGGGACAAGAACCCGGGGCATCAAAAACCGTCGTTGCGATTAACAAGTTGCTTATAGATGTGCACTTCGTTGAAAGCTTACAGTCATTATTTAAAAATTGGAAACAAAACATTTTCCACTTTAATACAACTTGAATTCTTCAAATTGAGATTTACAATCTCGCAAAAAGATGTAATATTTACAGATGAGGTTAGGCTAAAGTTAACATCAAAAGAGAAAGGACAAACCGTTCTAGAGAGCAAGGTTAAGATGAATAAAAAAACGTAGCGTTACGCAGTAAAAATTTTACCAAAGACACCGTTTAGAACAACTCACAAACATCACATGTTACACCAGTAAGCTGCACCAATGAAAAATCAACAGCTCTTCTTACAGCTGAGCCTGCAAGCAAACAGTCGTTTGTACAAACAAGACATTCATACGAGACAGTTGTTAGAAATGCCTGCTTACATGCCATTTTTAGACATTACCCGCTCACAACTGTTGCAAGCTTCATTTACAAGCACTCAAAAGCAAAGTTACAAAAATGGTAGAAAACGCAATTTACACATAAACTTAATTCATTACTTTTTGTACAAACGGTGAGAATAAGAAAATATACAAACCAAAAAATATTTTTCCCAAGTAAAATTGCAACTTTTCGTTAATTATTTGGCATTACGCAGTATCACGCGGTATCACGCTAACATTTAGCGCGGAACAAAACCAAGTCAGCTCGATAAAAAGTTGTCCTTACATCTCACTTATTACTGGTACGATATTTCACAATAAATAAATAATATCTTTCGGAAATATATATTAAATATCTTCAAAATGATGCCACTCTCTTGTCAGACAGTCACTAATGACGGTTGGGCACTGTGAACAGACAGCTGGCAATCAAACATTAATGACAGCTGTCATCAATGACAGACCAAGACTCGATGAATTAATCTCTGTCAAACAGTCATCTATGACAGCTAGCTATATAGACAGTTGATGGATTGGCATCTGTCAATCAATCATCAATGACGGGTGGACACTCGGTGAACTGACATCTGTCTTGTGGGTGAAGGAGGAACACGTGACGGTGGTGGAGGGGAGACTGGGGCAGGTAGAGCCAGGATTGTGTTGTCAAATGTCACCTAAGAAGGAAAGAAAGCAATACGATGTTAACATTAGAGGATCATGTTGCTTTTAGTTCGAACTTATGTGGTATCTCTGGATTTCCTTCCTCCACAAAAACCAACACTTGTAAATTCCAATTCGATCTTGGATGCACGTACACGTCCTAACGAGGTTCTGAAAGATCTTTTGTGTTACGTGGGTAAATAAATTACATTTACAATCCTTTACATCATAAGTTTAAAAGACTAAACTCGAGCTAGTCTATTCTTAGCTTGTCCTCAAATACAAACAAATAGTACCTAGTTAGCGAGACTAATGTAAAACGTTTCACATAACTAAGATTCCGGGTGGTTTGGGTTTGCAACGGGCACAGCTATCTGTGTTTTGTAACCAAATAACGAACGCGAAGAAGACTAGAGGTGACATTTCGATCTTTCTTATTAAAAATTTGTGCGCTTCCGAGTGATGGACAGCCGCCAAAAACTATCAGAATTTTATACCAGGACCTCCCTGAAAGCACTTCGCTGAGTAAAGCCTGCTGTATAAAGATGATGATGATGATAATTTATTATTGTAATCTACTCACGCTGTTCCTTGTCACCGGTCCCCCACCGGGTATTACTGTTCCACCAGACTGTCTGTTCAAACGAGACCACGTGGCCTTCAGCTCTTGACGATGCAGACGATCTAACGTGGAAAAATAGTTTACAAATGTATGCAACGTGTTCCAACCAATCGGAATGAAGGTGTTGTCTAGTGAGCCAATCAGGTGCAAAGCCCAAAATAATAGCTAGTTGACGTGTGCCATTTTTCTCGCGCTTGTCACTCGTTTAAGGTTTCCCACGCTTGTCACCGGATAGGCCGTTACGAGTTTTCCCGCGCTTACACGTTTTTTTTTTTTCGCGCTTGTTACCCCTTGCATGTTTTCCTGCGCTTGCCATACATGTTTTCCCGCGCTTGGTACGGGTTTGCAATTGGCGGTTACGAGTTTTCCCGCGCTTACACGTGTTCCCGCATTTCGTACCAGTTACAGGTTTTCCCGTGCTCTACATTGGTTATAGGTGTTTACTTCAAGTTCATTGGTTTAATTATGAGCGCAGCAAATGGCCCTGTGATAAGCAGCAACTACGGAAATTTTCCAAGCTCTTAGTAAGCGAGATAGCCTAGTCGCTGGTTTACAACAAGCAGACTGCTTCATCACTGAAATACAAAATTCTCACCTCTTGCTCGAAGGAATCCTTCACCACAGCTCACAGACACATATTGATCTCTTTCTATATCACCAAAATGTGTTATCTGAAAAAAAAAAAAAAAAAAAAAACGTTTAATTCACAAAATGTATAGGAAGTTGGTCTATACACACGCTAGCTTTACAAAGGAGACAATTTTCTAAGGTAAGGCAAAGAAAGAAAAGGGAGGAGGAGCTGACGGAATGTAAGGGAAAGGGGGCGTCCCCTATAATTTCGAGCAAATCAGGCTTTGAGTCTAAATGCGTCTGTTAAAGGTGGTTAGAACAATTAGGCAAAAAAATAAAAAGAACTCAAACAGTAAAACGCTATGCCAAACCTCATCTCCGGCTAGTGTAAAGAGTCTTCTAGCGGCGCTACTCAGGTCCAAACGAGTGGTGCATGCGTTCAATAACTAAATAATAACAATAAAACAAAACAGTTACTCACTTGGAGGTACAAAGAACACACACTGACAGTAACGGTTTACAACACTTGTTCTTTGAATTACTACCACCCTTTACTAGTAGATACCATAATAATGGTGAACCAAGTAATTATAAGCCCCCCCCCCCCCCGCTTCTAAGCCCCCCTGGCTATAGGCCCATCTACCTGGAAACAAAAAATACATCCGGTTATAAGCCCCTCTCTGCTGGACGACAGTACTGAACAGGGCCAAATGTTGCTTTTTTATGACTTTTTAACTTGAAAACGTATTTCTATCAAGACTGCTGTGGCTTGTTTCGAAACGTTTTTTATTCCACTATAAGCCCTCCCGGATATAAGCCCTTCCGTTTATAAGCACATTCAAAACCCTAATGAAGTTGTATAAGCCCAGGGCTTATAACCGGAATTTTACGTAGCCTATCAAATTGCCAAGACAACCGTTAAGGGCTCACTGCGATTGTTGGCTCCCTTAATATAAACCAACAAATAGATGACAAAGAAATAACCAACACTATGATGCGTTTCAGCGGCGGTTCAAAATAAAACTTAAAAGAAGATATAGAATCTCTGATCACAAACCTCTTCTATAGTGGCTCCAAACACAACTACAGCTCGCTCTTTAGTCTCACCATTCGGAACTGCCTTAACTCGAACCTGCAGTGAAGTTCATAAAGAGTAAAACTCAATAACTGAGCTAATTGGGCCTTGGGAAGCGTGGTGACTTAATTATTAGAGCACTGGGCTCGGCATCAAGAGGTCTGGGCTGGGCCACTGAGTTGTGTTCTTGGAAAGACACTTACGGTAAATGGGTACCTGTGAATTTAATGCTGGGGGTAACTCTGCAATAGACGAGCATCTCATCCAGGAGGTAGTAGCCAAACTCCTAGTCGCTTATACTACCAAAACCGGGATAAGCAACGGTGGCAATCAGACACTTGGCCTCATTCAGACTTAACGTTTTACCTTATGAGACGTAAGATTTTTCCTTTACGTATATAGTCTGAGAATAAACGGTGGGATATTTTACCGTCCTACAGAACATATGGTTTTTGAGGGCAGCATGCAAGATCACTTGTTACTATACAAAAGACAAGTAAAACAGAATTACTGATGTAGAATTGGAGCTTATTTTAACACTGGTGTTGAATTACTCAAAAGGGTGTAGCGTACCGTTTTCGGTTTCATGTAAAGTCGCTGTGTGGATTCCTTTGCAGTTTTGCACAACACAGCTTCACCTTGATTTTGCCGTGATTTTACTCCTTGGAGATGACTCTGGGGATTAAACAAAAACGATTAAAAAAATTAACTATGCTTTTATTACAACGACCTTTCGTTTTGTTTGAAAGCGAATAGTTTGTCATTGTGTTACTACAAATAGTCACGTAACTATATTTTGAATGTCTTGAAAATGGGAAGGAAGGGGTATAAGAGAGAGGGGGTAAACTTTAAATGAAAATCTTATTTTTGTGGAGGACATAATAGAAAATCCTTTTATTTTAATCAAACTGGAAAATCGAGAGTGGACTTTTTAATGCGACGCACCAAAATTTATTGTTTGAAATAGAGAAATGCGAGAATACGGACTTGGGGATGGGGGGGGGGGGGTAAATCGAAATTTTCTCTCATTTTTTGGCGGGGAAAGGGGGAGGGGGTTTAGCTAAAAGGTAAGTTCTGCAAAGTCTGCAAGGTATGTACCTTGAGTTCACTAATGGCCTCTTCCTTCTTCTCCTCAGCCCTGGTTGGTTCGTGCCAAGCAGTTGTCAACCCTACCCCCCTTGGGGAAGATGGAGGACTCCTTCCAGTGATTCGACGTCCTGCGGAATAAGAAAAAAATATTCGTAGGGCAGTTAGAAGCGTGCGCGCAACAACAGAGTACAAAGACAGACTGTGACGGTTACACAAACAAATTCTGAACCTGTCTAACACGTGCTGTTGACAACTCTAAGCCTCTTAACACCCTTCACAGGATACTAAAAATACGCCAACACGCTTCTTCCTGAGAAACATGCTTAGAATAATCCTACAAGAACGCGTCTTCTGATCCAGTCAAAACACTAGCACACGACACCACAATGAAATAAAAAAGTCTAAGAGCGGGCCATTTGTCTTGGTTTTGCGTTCCTTTTTGCGCAAGCGAGTTAAAAATTGTCCCTGTTGGCATAAAACACCAAATCTAAACAAGAAAGACTCCTTGCGGGCTAGAAAAAAACTTAGCTACGGGATTTTTTACTAACATTTTTTCGGAGTCAATCGAAACACAACTCCATCACTTGACTTACCCTGCATGTGTCTTAGCACGTGTTTCTCCTGGTCAAGATATGCTTGTATCCAGGTTCTCTCCTCTCTGTGCTTCATCGACAACAGATACTGCTTATCAGCCTCTAAACAAAAAAATCATAAAAACCTGATATCAGTACAACTTAGAAAAATCTGTGGAATAAAATACTCAATGGCTGGCCCAATGGAAGACAATAAGAATTTCCCTCGATACCGTGTTTGTTGTCTCTCAATGTTTTTTTTGGGACCAGGCTTTTAGCCAGGATTTAAAAAGTGGGAGTCCAAAATTTTTATAATGCCTAACTTTGTCCCCATAGGAGGACCTGAGGAGTACGCAAGTTTGAGTGCTAAGGTATCTAAAAATTTGCAAATTTGCTAAAAAAAAACCTCTGTTTACAGTTATTCATATTAATTTACTCTGAAATTTACTCTGCGCGAGATGGGGTAAACCTGGGGCGGCCGGTCGCGTTTGATTTCCTGACAAAACTATCTCAAAAGAACATATATTCTGCCTATTCCGAGTAAACTGTGTTCCGTTCGTTCCGTTCATTCTGCTATCATGAGCAGAATGAACGGAATAGTATTAGCCATGTTCTAAACGAGCAGGGGACTGGGTACGAATTTTAATTAATTGAAAAATGATCCCTGACATCTGAAAGAGCATCCAAAAATTATTTTATTTACAAAATGTGATTGTTATTGGTTTAAACGCATAGGTATGGTTCACTTTTAGAAATCGTTAAAATAAGAGAGCTCAGTATGGATTGGAGGGACAGCTGTCCCTCCAAACCATACTGAGCTCTCTTATTTTAACGATTTCTAAAAGAGTACTGTGCCTTTGCGTTTAAACCAATAACTCTCAAATTTGGTTAAGTTACTAATTTTTGGATGCTCTTTCAGATGAAAGGCCCAATTTTTCAATTCAATAGATATTGAATATTTGTACCCAGTCCCCTGCTCGTTTTGAACATGGTTAATTCCGTTCATTCCGAAAACGGAATAGGTCCCAAAAGAACGCCACCATCGTCTGTTCCGAGTATTCCCATTTCGGAATAGTCCCAAAAGAATGCGCCCATTGAAACTTCTCTGGCGTTGAAAGACCTTGAAGAGAGACGACTGTTTGCTAAAGCCGAAACATACCTTCCAAAGGAACAAACGGTTCACCACAGGACACCCAGACATCAATAGGCCACCGGGCGTCCCACCTGGGGAGACCCTGCTGCTGCTTATTGCTTATGACAGGCACGGAGCCAGTACGTCCGTCACTGACACGGAAAGTTACATTCCCTGAGGACTGATCGTCCGCGAGCTCGTCATCTGAGATGTTCAACTCGTCAAATGCCTCTGTGTCAAGCAGCTCCTTCTCTCTTTGTTCCGCTGCAGTCAGCCTCGTCCCTTTGGATCTGGAGATTGGCCGGTTTTCTGCTTCAACGACATCTACCGCGTGACCGTTACGCACAAGTCGTTCTTCAGGGACCTAAAAAAACAAAATAAAAAACAAAAATTATTTCGCTGTAACGTACGATTGGCCTTTGATAACGTTCGAAAATCTACAGAAGTCTTCGGGTGATCCTCAGCAATCTTCGGAACGCTTCGGTTTATCTTCGGAAATCGTCGTAGGTCTTTGGCTCAGTTTTGTAACATTTGGGGTTCCTCGGGTTAACTAAAAGTATCTTTGCCTGGACGAACAAAAGTTGACGAAAAATACTCTTTACTTAAAATAAAGTTATTTCGCCTTCTATGTCATAAGGGAATTTATAGCTTAACCTGCGTAGCAATCGATTCCTTTCCAAGAGCGCGGGTCGGTCGAACGTGCAAGCAAGCGAGCTCCCTCCAGGCGCGCATGCGTTCGTTCGTTCGTTCGTTCGTTTGCTTCACCTCATTTTTCGCTTTTTCGCTAACACGCACGTTTCGTTCACTCCGCGCGTTTGGAAAGGAAACGACTGGTACGCAGGCTAATAATAGCTTAAAATACACGAGAGTTATACTAATACAGCTAACCTTGTCATTGCCGTTATCATAGTTGATATCTGTTTGCTGTGTTTCTATATCACTGTTCTGTTCAGTGTTTGTAGCATATGGTCTGACAAGTTGCTGTACATCAGTGATCAGCTCTCCACAGCATGTGTACAGACGCCGGGCAGCTGACGCTAAACCAAGCCTCACTGTGCATTGATCAAGTAACTACATAAACAAAGTAAAAGAGCATATTGGGTGGTGGAACGACAAAAAAATCGGAAGTTGTTTTTTAACAAATTGACGCAATGCCCATAAATGGTCAGGACGTCCTTGTTATTTGACATTGTGTACATGACGGATATCTTGCGATATACGTTGTTTTCCATATTTGGAAGTGCGCTCAGGAAGAATCGTCCGTCATCTTACAAAGTACTGCACAACCACGCACTAGCTGAAAAATGCGATTCGTTGAAAATTTGTTGAATAATAAAACAATTATCCTGATCAAAATTTAATAATATCCTGCGAAAAATCTCGCAGAATATCGCCTGATACGTAGCAATCGAGTCCGTAGGCCGAGTTGGCTAAAATCAGACAATATTCCACAACATTTTGCAGGATACCTGTTTTACTACTCAAAGAATAATCAACGAAAAATATTTTTCAGCTCAAAATACCGCGGTTATGCAGCGCTTTGCAGGACTTCGGAGGCCGAACAACAACGCCTCCATACTTTCGAGTAATAAACATAACGCAAATGTCGTGAGAGGGTCCGTGTACGACAAGATGTTAGTTTCATAGCGGAGCTCCACAGCGGCCCGCAGGGCCGCAGAGCGGAGCCCCATACCCATAGAAAATTCACAGAAATAGGAAAACCATGAACTTGAGTTTTCATGGTCAAAATGGCTAGCGGCATGGCTCGCGGGCGCGTACGGCGTACGTACGTACGGTGTTGCGCACTTCAGAAATCAGACACCCATAAGGGTGTAACGCGCGCGCACAGCGTTTGAATATTCATTTTGCTAAGTACCATATTTGGAAACACGAAGAATTTGCTCGCGAATGCTTTATACACGTAATGGCACACGCAACATAATTTTTGGTTTTTCGGTAAGTTGCTTGAATTTCGACCTAAACGCCGTACATTTCTTACAGAAACTAAAGAAATACATAAAGTGTATCGAAGCAAAGTTCTCCGGATTACTTCAAGAAGATGAAACATGAGAATTTAATCAAATTTAACTTTATTCAACCCAGCTTGTTCAAAAACAAGATTACGCCATCGAGCGTGAGCTAGCGCGCGCTGTGAATTTAATCCAAATGTTGCAATTTTGATTGGTTAAATGTTTCCCGTGATTTTCCAAATATGGTACTTAGTGCAAAACGAATGTGCAAACGCTTTGTACAATGCGAATCATAGGGAGTTACACGTTTCAACCCTTATGGGTTTCTGAGAAATAGATAAACACTCATCTATTTGTTACTGGGCATCCAAGTTATGGTCAATTGACAGCTGTCAATACAAGGTATCCGCTGACCAGTATCACGTGATCATATCGCGGGCTCAGGTGTATAACTCATCGAGGTAACGCGTTTTTATAAAGTTGACCGCTGACCGAAAAATGGTTTTTCTATTGGATTGCGGGCTCATTATCTATTTTTTATGCCTACGGTCAGTGAATTCAGATATTTTAATAAAGGGCAAAGTAAATTACCGGGAGCTCCGCTCTTAGGCTTGGCTAAATCTATTTAATATACATACCCCATGAATGCTTGAGCCAATAATGATCTCCCCCTGCCCCCTGCTGCCTTCACCGTTCTTTAAGGCCCTTATTCTGACGGCAGGAACACTCTGAGCCATGTGCAGCTCACGAGTGATGGTCCGTACACTGCCTTCATTCCTCAGCCTCTCCAGCTGGTGTTCCCACAAGTCCAACGTCGCTTCAGCTTCAAGGGTTGATAGATCCACCTGTAAAACGACAATGTAACCAGTCACGTTTCATGGAACACGCATTTCTCTTGCATCATTTAAACCATCACGACTGAAAAGATTTTGAAATCGCTCAGCAAAAAGAGCAGTTGTTTCATTGCTGATCCTAGCAGTATGCGGTTCACATGTCACATATGAACCTAGTAAATGGCCCAACTCACGACGAGTCTCTCCCTAGCTCAGTATTGAGGGTGCCTAGGAGGCGATGCGGGGCTCGAATCTTTTCAGGGAGGCAGGTTTTTTTTCTTTGTCTCACGCTCGTGACAATTAAAAATAGTCATTTTAAAGCACCTTTAAAAACTGTACGATGTCAGCTTGGGAAAGAAGCAATAAATGATTATAGCATAAGCTATAAATTTAAGTGATTCAATACGCTTTCTTGAGCGTATTTTCCACTTTAGAGATGTGGAAAGCAATGATAACGAACTGTTATTCAAAACAAAATGTGCAAGTCTGTGAATTGTACTTAACAACACCGAATCAAATTGAGGTGAATTCTTGGTCTAGTTATACTTATGCATGGCCGCTTCCATTTTCAACTTTCTCACTTCTTCCCATTGCTGTGATCGCAGAACCGCTCATGCAACAACGTTTTAGGCGTGCTGTATAGCCAAAAAAGTTTGTAATGAAGCACCTCATGTATTTATTCAATTTATTTAATTTCAAATAGGATGTCTGTGACATACCTTGCTGTTTAAGCACTTGAACGAACTACTCAGCCTCAGGCCCTGCTCTTGTGCTAAAAAAATAATTGAATAAAGTTACAAAATGCTGTAATTTTAACTGGCAAACAGAGATAATTAACTCTAAATTACCTAAAAAAAGACCGCAGCTCTTGAATGACTTTCCGGTGTATTAAATTCAGACTAAAACTTGTTTTGACATGCACAATCGATTAGTAGAAATTAAGACACTGCTTCTTTACTTCACTCAAGTGAAAAAATAAAACCAACAGCGGCTAGGCAAACAACATCTTTCAGTCATGCATCCCACAAAATGCATTTCTTATTCTAAACAATGGAATGCGTTATCTGACTGTATAAGAACAAGTGACTTTACAGAGTTTAAAAGGAACATTCAGGGAATGACTTTTTTTTAGACACATTTTGCTTATATATATAGATTTTTTATCATTATTATTATTTTTTTCCGCTATTTATCTGTAGATTCTATTTTCTTCAATGTGTGTAATGTATTTTCTGTAACGTATTTTAGTGTATTATTTTTTATAATTCTCGAAGATATTAGCTACTAATATAAATATTATATTTTAAGCTACTCTAAAATTCGAGAGGAAATAAAGTCTATGTAATGTAATGTAATTCGAGCCCTTTTTTGTTTGTTTGTTTTTTACAACAAATTTGTGGCCGTGGTACAGTGGAAGCTCGATATAATGAGGGGCCAAGGGACTGGCAAAATGTGTTCGCTATATCGAGGTTTCGTTATATCGAGGATCTTTTCTATATATTTTGCTATTACTGGGACGAAAAATATCGTTCGTTATATCGAGGACTTCGTTATATAGAGGTTCGTTAAATCGAGGTTCCACTGTAACTGAATCTTTGATTTACAGTTGCTTAAGATTATTTTGTATTTTGACTCAAGAGCTTCATAACGTACGTTTGAGGCCTAATTGGTATCATACATATGAACTTACCAGTTCCTAACGCACAAGCAAAGCCTGTATGATAGTGATGAAGCCGCTGTAGTTTATGTCTTCCTCGGGAAGTTTTCCCACAAGCCTCACAGACATAAGTCTCTTTAGACGTACCGGGCATGTAGATATAGCCCTAAAAAATAAATTAAAGTTGAATGTAATAAAAAGCTGAAACAAGTGTCTGCGTAGGATTTTACAGTTAGTATGGTCAGAAAGAGTTAGTAACATTGAACTGTGGCACAGATCTGGACAAACTTCAGTGGAGGAAGCTATTCGGAGAAGGAAAACGAAATGGCTAGGACACACACTATGGAAGCCTTCTTGTACCATCACCAGGCAAGCTTTTACCTGAAAGCTTCAAGGGAGTCAAAAAAGAGGTCGACCACGGAACCCCTGGCGACGTTCGCTAGATGCAGAGAACAAGTCCATGGGCAAGAGATGGGACCAGCTAGAGAAGGGATGCACAGGACAGGAGGCTGAGAAAAAGTGAATGGCTAAATTCTACTAATGAAAAGCTAGTGAGCTCTGATTAAATTATAGAAAGAAAGGTCTTGATGGTCTTTTGTGTGGTGACTACATTTTAAATAAATTCGAGCTACAGTTGAAAGTGTGTCAAGTTTGTCGATAGTGTAATCCATTTCCAACCTCGTTCCCCGTTAAATGGATGACATTGTTTCTTTAATGTCAGCATCACGCGATTGTTTTTCAATTGTTTTTTATTTACTTACAGGTTGAGGGACTTGTTGAGGTCCAAGCACAGCAAATGTACACACGTTAGACTTGTTGGCAGCAGTGATTTCTACAACAAGACAACACAAGTAAATCACTAGTCTTTAACTGAACTTATTCACCCAACTGCGCATCATGGCATGATAACAAACTGACAGATATCCACAACATAATGCTGCAGTTATTACCACTTGTTTCAGACTGGAAGCTTTGATTTATGGGATCTTCGTTGTTGGCCCTTTCAATTTCAAGGTTAAAAGATCACTTCTCTTTATTTCTAACCTAGAACCCTAATATGTTTCGTATTAACTAAAGGTAATTTCGCACAGCGCATAAAACTTCGTATATCTAGGCAAAGTTGTTAGTTTATGCATACCTATGTTTGTTGTATCTGCCGCAAAAGCCTCAATAAAGCCAGTTATAGTATCATATCTCCACAGCTGACTGGAATTGCCATTAGCACAAGCCTTACGGTGCGCCACAATAACTGCTGCACCTTCAAAACCTTGCGCAGGGGTGTAGTCCAGGGAGAACGGATCATTCCCCAGAGGAGGGGTGGTGACTGTTAGTACAAGCTGTTGGTTTGAGCGCTGGTAGATGAAGCTGAAATAATCCATACCAATATGGCGTTAGTTACATTATCTCCAATACATTGCAGGAAAAGCACTGATGAACGATGACTACAAACATTAGAATGGTCATACTACTAACAACCAGATCGTTGATGGGCAAAGCACGTTTCACCTTCATTAAAAACTAATTTTAGTTCAGTTAGCTGTTTTACCGTGAAGGAAAAATAAATTATTGTACCAAATAAAAAGGACAATCTTACAATTTTTCTACTTCATCAGATGCAATAATAAATACCACCAAGGCGTTAAATAGAAAACGTTTCCCTCAGAAACGACCACTTGTACCAAAATTATTAGTAAGCATTGCCGGTTTTTATATATGACAATACAGTATTGTCAGTTCCCAATGTGTGGCTACATGGCTAAGTAGGTAATACGTCCCATTGGTTCCGATGTCCCAAGAAGAATGGTTTTTCTCACACACCACTGGTATCCATGCCAGGCTGACCGCCACAACAAAACCAAAGGTCACATGACCCTTTCCCAGGTCCCAGCGGTGTGTAAGAAAAACTTTTTCTTCTTATTTCGTTTCACTCAGCCAGTGGAAAATAACTTGTGACAATTAAATGCTTTTATTTTGAAGCGAAAAATGAATAAACGATTTTGGAGTTAATAGAGAGGACGTTATTACTGACTGACTAAGGTGACAGTCGCACAAATCAGTGCAAGCTAGTAAAACTTACCCATCTTCAGCAATGACCCATCGCTGGGTGAAGTCCTCCAGCTTCTTCTTACAAAGTACAACTTCAGCTTTTCCCTTCACAAAACAACACACAGCAAAAATGATATAGAAATAGTTTCAGCGTGTAGTTTTTCCTTTGTAAATGTAAAATTTTAGTAACTTATGGACCAAGCTGACTTGATTGGTTTAAAACGAGTAAGAGTGACCTCTGAGATAGTGAATCTTCGTTAAAGAGTTGTTTTCACTTGAGTGTCGAAAGTAATTCGCGTTTGCTTTGGTTTTGCATTACTACGTTCAGTGATTGGTTTAAAAATCTCGCGCCACTTTCTCGACCAATCACAAGTAAAACCTAAACCAACCGTGACTCATTCGCACGCGTTTTCACGCGCTTTGCACCGGCTACCTATATTTACTTCAAGATTTGATTGGTCCACTGGATTGCCTTTGTTTTTTGTGACTGGCCAGAGTGATAACGTTTGTTTGGTTTTACGACACTCAATTTAAATTCGCTCTATCTCCCATCGTTGTTTCAGTCTCAAGCTGAATGTAAGTGCTGAGAATTAAGTAGTACAATTTTCCCTAGTTGATGATTTTCTTTATTCTCATCATGTGACTGCATGTACGGAGATGTATGGAAAATGTTAGTAGAAATAATATGCCGATAGCTCCTGGGCGTTACCTCATTAGAAGCGTCAGTTAGTCCTAACACAAGGGACGTGCCTCTAAGGCTGATGAAGCCGTCATTATTTAGTGACCACCTCTGCTTCTGACTTGGATCAGTTGGTTTAGCATCTTGCGTCTTAAGAACCTGACGTCTTTTAAACAAGAAACATACATACTTGTTTAAAACTATCCTAATCTCCCATAATAATACTATTTATTATAACAGAACATGTTCAAGTAAGTTTTACAATGAAGTAAAAGGTAATGCTGTGTTTGGGCTTAGTGGCCCATCAAGCCGTAGCCTGCGAACGTCGAAAAATATTTTTTGGCGGAGAGAAGCGACAGCCGCAAATGCTTCTGCGTTCGCAGGCTAATCAAGCCGGAGCTTATCCCGGTTTCCGTAGCATTAAGCATCTTGAAGTAATAGCTAGTAATTCAACTCCCCCCTTGAGACAGGTACTATGAGAGTTAAGTGTCTTGCCTAAGAACACAAGTCAGTGACCTAGCCATGGTTCGAATCTGGGCCACTCCATCCGAAGTCCAGCACACTTACTATTAGGCCACTGCGCTTCCCTCGCAATGAATAAACACTACAAATTATGCTGGACTGCCAGCTTTAAACAGGGTTGTCGTTAGCACTGAGCTGCCATTGTTACTTAATAAATGACAAACATATTAATAAATAGAACACAATAAACAGTATGCACAAAAAAGACTACGTAAACCTACAGCCATGAAAATTATCGAAGTTAATGCAGCAGCAAGGCATTATTACAGATGAAGCGCTACAAAACAAACAAATCAATCCATACACACAAACCGTAAAACAGTCACAACCATGAAAACAGGAAAGACCAATCACCTGAATTTCCTTTGCAGTTGTCGATCAGAGAACATGACTTCTTCATAAAAGTCATTATCTTCTTTGTCATCCACTGAGGGGTCGTCTTTGAGCGTCTTCTCATTTTCCCACGGCCACTGTAAAGTCTTTAGTCGCTGCTCAGCACGAATGTGAGAACGCTCATGAGCATTCAATGCATGGCTGTAAATATTCTCTGGACTGTAAAGAAAAAAAAGCGAAGATGCCTTCAGTTTGAAAAATCAACTCTTCTTTAAATTTTCCATACATTTCTTTCAATGTTAATTATGAGAATTTCGTGGTTTATCAAGACAATGGCCGCGGCCGCACTAGAGAGTTAACTGGGTTAATTTTTTAGAAACCCGGTTAAAAATTTCCACAAAACTTAACTCGGTTAAAGTATGGTTACCCTAACTAACTCGGTTATTAATAAATATTTTTAGCGGCCGCATTACGATCAGACCATCGAAGACCAGACTGAAGTGATGTCATGATTAAGCTATTTGAAAACAAGCAAAAACGGCCGGCTTTCATGATAATTCTTTTACTTGCTCATTTCTTCTCCTGCTTTTAAGATTTATTTCAATGCATTCTCGGCTTACACCGTTCTATTTCTTCCGAATGCGTTCTACGCAAATTTCAAGCCCAGTTGTTTCGAATATGTTGATCTTCAGCAGTCGTTCTAAGGCTCATCGCCATATCGAAATCGCCTTTAAGACCTTCAAGTGCACGTTTTTCCAAGGAATCGGCGAAGAAAAAGGAAAAGATCATCAGAAACCATGAGAGCCCTGTCTGAGCCAAATAATTCGCATTTCTCTGGTGGTTCTAGAGTTTCCTAATAGCAAGGGATATTATAGAATTAAGCCACCAATTGTGTCCGAACGCCATGTTTGCGTGTGATGGAAAAGAATATCTTCTCTTACATGGAGATGATTGACACATTTGGCAAATAAAACAATAGTTGAATCTGACAAGAAACCACTAACGGTAACCTGGTTAAAACGACCCAGAAAGGTAGTTTAGAATTAACCTAACCCAGTTAAAAAATCTATTGTTCTTTGATTAATTTCCATGGGAACCGCTAACCTGGTTAAGAGTCGGTTAACTCTCCAAATACGCGGCCGCACTAGACATTTTTTAACCCGGTTAATTTTAATTGATTAATTGGAAATAACTCGGTTAACTCGCCAAGTGCGGCCGCGGCCAATATACTCGAGTTGGCGTTTTTCTTTATTCATCTTGGTGTGGGTGTTGTGTCACGAAGCCGGGGTCCAAAGCACTGCTCTTCTTAATATTCGAGTTCCTTGTCGCCCTGGTGCACTAATTTATCCTGCTTTAGGGCCCCATCAGCGTTAGCCCTAGAGCCCTAAGCTCCTTTGTGGTAGCCTGCGTACAGACGTCTCTTCCTTACTGCATCAGTAAAGGAATAGAAGACTTGTGCACAGGTTACTTTGGGATCTTGCAAGGCAAGTAAAAAAATAAATTGCAAAATACATGCAAGACCGTTGTACAAATGTTTATAAAAGCCTGAAATACCTTTCTTCATTTTCCACGGGTGATTCTTCTTGATTATTACCAGTTGCTAGTTTTTCTCTTTCCTCAGAGCTCAGCGCACATTGTGCTACACATAAACGAGAACCAGTTGTAACAGCTCCATCAACTTGAAGAACCAAGTCTGTCAGAAACCAAATAAAAATCAAATTAAGAATGACAGGTTACCATCACAGATGCTGTATTTAAATAAAGTCAGTCAAACCGGCCTGGTTTGTGTCAGACGTACAAGGCTTTCAGAGCCAATAGAACATGGGCTTTCATTCTTGTCCCAAATGAATATGGTGCCATTGTCTAACACTCGGCTGATTTCTTTAAGCCACCAAGAATTGGGAGGCATACTTCCCCTGGATGGGATGATAGCATATCAAGAGCAAACCCCATTATTGTCAAGTTGCCGGACAATTTGTAGGAATCATATTTTTATACTTCTGTCTCATAATCACTATTCTGTGGACTTATGATCCACTGGATGGTGATTTAACTAGCAGATAGCATTATCCATTCTTTGAACAACCAAGAACACGGTGGAGAGAGAGGCAATATGAGAGCTTAGTATCTTGCCCAAAAACACAACATAATGACTTGGGCCAGGACTCACACATGGAATGCCCAATCTGAAGTCCAGTGAAGATTTAAACAAGGGAGAGCTCCTAACAGACTAAGGATACAAAAACATACCTGAAGGATCCCTCAAGGCACAGTACTGCCTAATGTGTGAGATGTCAGACGCAAGGTTAGCAAGCACCGCCCTTCTCTGCTGCTCTGAGTAAGACAGCTGTGGGTCACTCCACGGCTCACCACATGTCACGTACACCAATTGATTTCTCTGCAGATCTGACAAACTGTTAACTTCTTTTCCATCTTCAGTGTAAAGCCTTCTTGCCGCAAATGGTAAACCAACAGCTTCAGTGCACCTGTCCAGGAACTGTGCAGCAATAATTATAAATATTGCTAGTTAGAATAAAAGCTAAAGCTCTCATAAGCCCACTTCCCAGGGACCAGAAAAAGGAGTTAAGTGTCTGCTTATAGAAGGTTTAGAGTGTAGTGTCTGTATAAAGCTGGGGTCAAGACTAAGTATATGTCTAACCCATGGCTGATTTCTATAGCTTTAAGCCACCAAGAATTTGGAGCCATATGTCCACTAAATGGGATGCTAGCATAAAAAAAAAGAAAAGAATTTCATTGAACGTTTGGATAGTATTAAAAAACTTATCCAAATCTGGTCCTCTAGAGGTTTATCTGTGTACGGCAAGGTTACAATCATCAAATCTTTTCTTATTCCAAAATTTGTTTATGTTTGCTCGGTTCTGCCTACACCTAAAGAATTAGTGAAAGAACTGAATCAACTGCTGTTTAAATTTTTATGGAATGGGACGGATAAGGTCACCCGTGTTTCGGCAGTAAATAAATACGAGGAAGGCGGTTTAAAAATGATTGATTTAAATTGCATGATCAAGTCTTTAAGGCTGGCATGGATAAAACGCATATTTAATGACAACAACGGAACATGGAAATCATATCTAAACCACTTGCTGGATCCCATGGGAGGGTTTTTCTTTTTAAATTGCAACTATGATATTAAAGGATTACAACATCTTCTCTCAGTTCTACAGTGAAATGCTCTCATGGTGGTCGGAGTTTCGTGATTCCTTTGCCTCTCAACCAGATTGGCAAAATATTATTTGGAATAATAAGGAAATTCGTATTGAAAAAAGACCAGTCTTCTACAAAAAGTATTTTGAGGCGGGCGTGATTCGTATCCAAGACCTACGTTTTGATTCAAATATAAACGATGCACTAAGCCACTGGTCAGACAAGATAACCAATATTAGTTATTTGCAATGGGCTGGCCTTCGCCATTCTATACCGCCCTTTTTAAAGAATATTATTTCCTGTCCATCTTTAGCTCCTCCATCCTTCTTTATTGACGATAACATCTTTGACGTCAAAAAAAAGAAATCAAAAGACTATTACTCACTTCTTGTTCGCAAAATAGCACAATTTCCTAATATCATAAACAAACTGCAGAACGATTTTAACTTTTCTATCGATCAGCTGAGACAAATCTTTAGTCTGCCACACTCTGTTGTACTTGAATCTTATGAAAAAGGATTTCAATTCAAAGTGCTCAACTCTATTCTATACACTAATTCAAAATTACACAAAATAGGCTTTAAAACAGACGACCTATGTTCATTTTGCAAGGCAGAACCGGAAACCTTGTACCACCTTCTTTATCAATGCTCCTTTGTTAAACGATTCTGGAGTGAGTTTCAAGGTTACTAGCACCAAATCTCAAATCAGCAGGTTCACCTTTCCCTCCAAGATATTTTATTTGGAATATTATCCAAACCATGCCCTTTACTCAACTTACTGAACTATTTTATAATCATTGGTAAACTACTTATATGGGACTGCAGAAGATGCCAAATTCAACCCACAATTCAAGGATTTCGTACTAAAATTGCCATTAAATATGAAACGGAAAGTAAGATCAAAAAGAAAGATTATTTTTAAAAAAAAGGGTACTAATCCCAAATTAATTTATGTCATTTCCTTTTTTGTTAGTCATGTAGATGGCATCATTATTATTTGAACTATTTGAACAGCATGACAACTGTAACTGTCTTTTTTTTTCCTCTTTCTTCTTTTTTAGATATTGAATAATAAATTTTGTGAGCAATGTAATCGCGTTTGTATCTTTCATGGTAATAATCTATAAGTAAATAATTTACTTAGAAAAGGTGTTTGCTTATGTGAAATTAATATGAGTTTTTATAAGGCTGGGACCATGACTAAGTGTCACTTCGGAGAGGTGTCTGGTTATGGGAGGTTATAAATGTAGTGTTTGTATGTGACTTGGGTCTTGGGCCATTGTAGTGTCCATAAAAATAAAAGGTGTCTGCCTACAGGGAATGGTTTGATTGGAGGATTGATCCTCATCATCATCATCATCCTCATCATCATCATCATCATCATCATCATCATCATCATCATCATCATCATCATCATCATCATCATCATCATCATCATCATCATCATCATCATTATCATTATCATCATCAAACTTTGATTCTCCCATGTAGCCTACATGTATGCATGTTTCATATTGAGTCACCTTAGGAATCAAGCTTGATTTCAAAGACATACCAGATTCAACTCAAGCCTTTTGTGATCAAGTGGATGACAGGAGCCAGCAAGGTCCTCACCAGACTGCTCGTGCTTGTCAATAGTAGATCGCCTGAAAGATGGTCAAACATTGAATGAACAGGAGAATCAGTGTTGGTCAAATTACGTAGAAAACACTTAGAAAAAGAACACTGCATAGCAAGACTTAAAATTCCATTTAAGATAAAAAAAGACAATGAATCAGTGGATTGATATATCAATTTTTGCTATCTCTAATTGGGCTTTAAGTCGCAGCTTCATTTTGTACCTACCTTGAGTGCCAATGGGATACCCACCCACCCCTCCACCATCTGATCTGCTGTTGACAATATAGGTAAACAGCTTCTTGCATAAGTGTACCTTTCAATAATTTATTGCTCAAATGCTATGACATATTCTTTTGTATCTTATTTTATTTTAAATCTGAAGTGTAGCAGGCCATTAATCTTGTCAGCTTCAAGAATCTGACTTTCTTGATAATTCTTAGGATGAACTTTCAAACAGAATAGGGTTTTTAAGACAACTCGGCTCACCTCTTGTGTTTTTTCAAAGAGCTGTTTGAACTTGTCCCACTGACATCATGCAGCATCTGAAGAAGAACACAGATATGATTGATTAAATAATGTGTTGAGATTTGACAAAAAAAATCCTGTTACAGTAAACACCCTCGTGTAAGAACCTACAATTTTCTAAGTTTGGCAAAATAGGTTCTTGTATTCGGGGGTAGTTATTGGTAATTTAGGCTAAGTAGGTTCTTAATAAGGTTCTTAATTTCTAAGGAGGAGCCATAGTTTTTGATTGTACGAGAAGAAAAAAATGGGTTTGGTCCTTCATTATACAGCATTTATTCATAACTGTATTGCTTCAAGCCTCATGCAAGGTCCAAAGAAGACAATTACAGTCTATGTGAATCTGTCTTTTCTTTATGGATGTTCTGTTAAAAATGTTCATAAAATTTTCTATAACCCACATATAAGAACCTGCTGAAAATTGCTTGGCTAAACAGGTTCTTATATTTTGGGGTATTAAAATGGCAAATTTCTGCCAGCAGGTTCTTAAACCAATAGGTTCTTACACGTGGGTGTTTACTGTACCCCAAAACTCGAAAGAGTTGCAGAGCCACTTATTTTGCTCGTGATTAGTCACGTTTTTGCCATGTTTTAATGTCATACTGCAGTTTACAAGTGACAGTTGTTATACTAAATTTAAATGACTCACATTAGTCAAGTCAGGGCCAACAACTGTGACAGCTCTGCTGTGATCTGATTCACCATTTTTTAACACTAGCAATCTCGCAGGGGTCCCTGAATGTTAATAATAACAAATGATCAGCACACAAACAAAAGAACACTGACTCTCACTGGCACTGATATCTACTTCATATACACGAATGATTGTATTTAATAAGTCCAATAATTTAAATTTATCAATAACATCAACAATTATTTATTTATTATTTCTTTTAACATCACTATGAAATCTACCAAGAGTTATACTAGTGTATCTACACTACACTATACACGTCTGGCAGTACCTAAACTCCAAGAAATACATTACCTTGAGTTATAATATCTTATCAAGTATAAACAAACAAACAAGCAAGCAAAGATCCGGAAATAGTTTTAATTTAAAAGTTTTTCACTCAGTTTATAGCCATGTTCAAGATTAGGGACCTTTAAATTGGAGTATGAAAGAGATGATTGAGTATGAGAGAAAAAAAAACTCTTACTCAATCTTGCACTTGTGTCACTATCTAAAAGTCTCTATTAACACCCACAATCAAGGACACAAACATTCAGTCTACAAGACTAGTGATACCTTAAAATAACTGCTAAAAATATAAGGTAAACATTTATTAACCTGAAGTTATCACCTAAATGTTGTATATGTCTAGTACAGTTTTGAGCATTTATAGCTAAAGGCTACTGAAAAAAATGTAGTCCTTCTGCAGAATATGTGACAATCACCACTGACAACAATATCCATAACAAAAAAAAAGACGTACATGTACAATAAGTTTATTTAACTGTGATAATTCCTTAAATTCACCAAAAAATGTTGAGCCAGTGGTAAATATTTTGTAACTAAGGAAAAAATAAGTATCAATCTAAAAAATAAATATCACTAGATAGTTTTGGTAATCTTTAAGTCTGTGTCTATAGTACTTACGCATATCAGATGCGTGTAAATGAAGCAACCATACAGTGTAACTGCTTAAAAGAAAAGTTGGAATGATTTCCCAGAAATGTACTGGCTTGAAGGATACTCAACCGTATACAACCAAATAATCAGTTTCTATAATTCTGATATCCTACTTCTGCGCAAAAAATATACCCAATTTCATAAACAATGTTTATAAACAAGCAGATCAAGTTTTATGCAAAAATCACCCAGAGATGAATAATTAACATCTCTCTTAAATTGACACTGTAACTCAGGGCACCTGCTGAATACAGACTTGTAAATTAACTGAAAACAACATTTTGCATTCATTATTATGCTTGCTGAAGTCTTTTAGTCATTATACCAAACAATCTTATGACAGTTTATGAAACAACACTTATCTGCAGGTGCACAAAGCGAATTTAACAGATCTTCTGCTATTTCTAAGATTACGATTTAACAAAAAAAAATTTGAAGTCTTTAACTAAAAAAAGTTATAAAAAACTAGAATAAAAATTGAAATTGTTTGAACCTTTAATTATACATTTGAGATGAAGTTTATTAGGATTTACTAATTAAAAAAATAAATTTGAGTACAAAGTTTAAAGATATTTGATTAAAGTTGCAACATTTAACTCATCACAATGCTCAAAAGTTGTCTTATTCACCACGAGACCAAACATAACACTTATGATGACATAAGCCTGAGAATAATCAATATACCGGTAGTTCATGACTGGTTTTTAGAGTTAAAAATTTAAATATTTATTGAGCAGAATTTTTTCAACTTTAAGTTTGGCTGTAAAAAATAAATTTGTCTACAGTACAGGGATTTCTCTACTAAATGGTCTTCTTCTGATATGTTAGGCAACATTTTGTCTGTTCAATGCTGATTCACACATTCATTAAGCTCAAGTTAATGACATTTTTGTTCCAAAAAGAAAACGCAGCTAAAATCAATTCAGAACTGATGATGAGCTGTCAAGATCATTAACGCCTGTCATAGTGTTCCTTTGCGTCATTTTTTTGAGTTGTTAAAAGAACAAAACTATCAGTTACAAAAAAGAACTACAAAAAAGACATAACAGTACCGGTAACTACAAAGGCTAAAAATTAAAGAGTTGAGAGACTCTCGGTTAAGAATGTCATTTTGGAAATTTTTACAATGATACCTTATGCCACTCCTCTGAATTTTTGCATTGCATTCAAACCTACAAGCTAACTTTAATCAAAGGTCTGTATGAGACTATGACTATTTTGCTAAATTTATCCTGAAATATCAAGAAAATTCATGAAGACGTGCAATTGCCCCCGCGTCCCAGACATTCTGGAAAGTGTGTGTCTGGAAGAACGCGAAAAAATGATTATTTACTCGTGTTTAGCGTGAGTCGCACAATCAATTGTCACGAAATAAAGTGCCTTAAGTAGGTTAAATATTAGCGCCCCTTCAGTGTGTGAAAGACTTGTACCAGTACAACTTTATATTCTTAATCCTTTTAGGTTACGGTAAATATTAGCACCGCTTTAGTGCTTGAAAGACTTGTACCAGTACAAATGTGTGTTCTTTATCATTTTAAACTTTGTTGCCTTCGTGCGTTTTGAACCGTTCAGGCAAGAGGGAGGACAATCGGTAACCTTCAGAAAGGGAAAGGAGGAAGGGGGGAAATGCCTGCATGTTTCATCAAGCAATTTCACGTCATTGTGTAAAGTAGCAGCAAATTTCATTACTTTGTAAAAGATTGCTACACATTCGCATGCGTAAGCCAACACTAAATGTGCAAACTGAGTCTATCTGCACCAAGGTGTTTGTTTAGGTCGTTTATTGTACTTTATGCTTATTTTGTAGCTTTTCCTGATTTGCATGCTATTTAACAAGTCTCTCGATATGACCCCGAAATGATGAGGAGCAATATATCCTGGTTTTTTATATGCCTTAGCTTCAACAAATCCCTTCTGATCGAAGGGGGGAGTGGTCAGAATATTTGTTTATGTTTTCTGGAGAAAAATACAATTTCTGGGAAAGTGTCTCAACTATTTTGCAAGTTGTAGCTTGTTAATTATTACCTGTTGTCACAGTCTTTTTCTGCGAGGATCTCTTGACTGGTGGAGCATAAGGCAGCAAAAATCCTTCCATGGGCCATTCAAAGTCCTGAGTGACAGATAAATAACATGTACCTTAATTTTATTAACAATCAGCTAGACATGTACAAAATATCTTAAGTTGCTGTAACAATCTTAAGTTGTTAAATGGACCTCAATGTTCTTTTTGTAAACACTTTAGAGTTATTATTATTTTATAGAAACATAAATACAGCATTGGACAGAAAATAATTCTCTGAAAATTATGTACAACTATTATTGTCGGAAAACGATAAACTGTATTTTGTTAGTATTGTGTTGATGAAAGCAGTTTTTATGTCTTAAATAGTGAAGCGTGCAAGTGAAGTCACAACTCAGACAAGACTCAGACAAACAAACCGAAATAGCAGACAATTTTCCTAAAACACTTTCTAACGCAGCCGGTATTCCTAAAACACTTTTATAAAATGAAAACTTCGCCTAGATTCCTTCTATTTCTCTCAGAACACGCTGATGTTTTTTGAGCCTTGTGGCGGTTATATTCATTTGCATTCTATTTTTAGACCTCGCGCACTTAGTTATTAAAACTCTTTTGGGAACAGGGCTTGAAAAAAGAAACTTGAATTCTAGCTTGCCCTATGGCTGAAAAGCCCTCAAATTTTGCTTGTCCTGGGCAGTTACATTCCTGTCATAGTTTACTTGGGCCCTTGCCAACTGGGCAAGTGAGAGTGAAAAGTTTCTTGCCCTTCAGGAAAATCTACTTGTCCCGGACAACTGGACGGCACTTTTTTTCCAAGCCCTGGAGAAGAAGGTTTGTTTGCAAGTAATAATGGTGAACAAGAGTACATTAAGCACACAACGAGAAACAAAGGTTGCAGGAAAATTACTTGTCTCTCAGCCAACAGTTGGCAAACAAATTTTTTTGGGAGCTGTTTTTCACTTTTACCAATGTAATTTATGATCATAACAAAATGGGTAAAAAAGCGGTGTGATGAGATCATGAGGCTTTATTTATTCCAGTACCATGTTCCATGTTCCATCTTCATTAACTGGCCATGACAAAGCTCTCTTGTTCCACTCTGGGTTAGGAATAGTGGAGTTTTTCCATTGGCCAATGTTCTTCAAGTCTTCCTGTTTGATGGCCCATCTGTAACAGAACAAAATGAACAAAACTGATCAAGATTAATGTTTTCTTGTAACAAGTTAAACTTTTTACAGCTGCTGTCAAGGAAGTGAGCCTGCTCTCCTCAGCGAGAAACAAAGACGGCGGGACTTAAGAGAGCAGCAGCAATCAAACTTACCATAAGATTCATAACTACAGGCCTAAAAATTAATTTCAGTGCTGGTTGGCACTGGGGTCACTATCCCTGAATTCTTAGTCACCCAGGCCAAAATTAAGTGGCCCTCAAATTTCCTCTACTAACCAAAAATATTAAACCATTATTACTTGAATGAGTAAACCCAGGTGAAAAGTCTATTATATTGAGCAGTGTTGAGTGATTTTGCCGATATGCATGTTTGAAAACATATCACATAGAACTCTGGGTAAGTCTGGAGTCATGTGTCAATAAAATCAAATGGAGTCTACATATCAGAGCGATCTAAAAACTTGATCACGATTGGCTTTGAATTTTTTTAAACCGTAAAGTTGAGGATAGAAAGTAAAGAAAAGAAAGGTACTCCAAGGAAAGAACTTACACTAATTTTTTTCTTTTATTGTTATTGTTATATTTCTTTCCGTACTTCTCAAATCGTAGTCGCTCTTCGGCAATCAAACTTCAACTTTTAGTGTTCCTGGACACTTTGTTATTGCCACTGCGTAAGTTTTAACCCTGTAACTAACCTCTGAGCACCTTCTCCATGCTTTTTTGGTAGAAGCACAAGAGAATATTTCTGACCAAGGAACTCATCTTTAAGTAGTGCAAGACCAGTCTCAGTACTCTCCTCGGTTTTGTCTGACGGAGATGGACTGGGCTGTAGACCAACACCCCCTGAAATCTGATCACTAAGTTCTGGCTCATCCATAAAATGGAGATTTTCCAAGCCATGTGATACGTCCTTCTCTGGTGAGGTGGACTGTGAAGGCTTTTCATCAGAAGTGATGTCTGTAACATCATGATCTTCAACATACGTGAGCACAAGGCTTGGTTTTGAGAGAGAGTAGATCTGTCCTGTTGGGCTAAATCCCCACTGCTGGTTGGCATCACTAGGATTCCTGTAGGTATCCCAAACCAAGGAGTTAATTCTTGAAAGAATTTATTAATGATAAATTAAAAAAATCATTATCTGGTACTTAGGAATAAGACAGTGAGCACTATAATATAATGAAATCTTGATTCCTACACCATTGATCTTCAAACATTCTGACTGGTAACTCAATAATCTTGTTCCCAGGATCTTGTACTATTCCAGCATTATTAGTAATTTGAACTTCAAAAAGTTGCTCTTTTTGATATGCTTCACTCAGTCGAACATTGCGATGTTACCCCTCACTAATTTCTAAAACTTACCATTTCTCTTTCCCTGAATATTCAAGAAATCGGGATTCCACTGTATTGTTTGGTTCCAGATAACACTATTATAATACTAACCCAACAAAAGGTCATTGGAAATTCTGAGGGGACGGGGGTCTCAAAAGTGATATATTTTAAAAGAATGCACATTTATGAAACTAAAATGTAATTTCCAAAAGTGTGGGGTCTCAAACCAAAAAAAACCTTGCATGGTGGGAGGGGGGGGGGGGGTATATATGCATGAATATTTCCTGGAATGACACATAATGTATATCCTTGGGTTAAGACAAAGAATAAATAAATAGATAGATAGAAGTTAAATGCTTTAAGAAAAAAAAAATTGCAGATTCTGGCTAATATGCTGTAAGGTGGAAACTACCATAGATTGAAGGCCACAGGATGGGCAACAAAGTCAGTCTGTACCTTTTTGCCATCACCACAGGGTACCCATCCACTGATGCATCTGCATACTTCACAGTGACAGCATGCTCAGCTCTGGACAGCACTAGCTGTGGCATAGCTTTACTATGAATTAAACCACTCTGAAACAAACATTGTTGAAACATCACAGATTTGACTCATTTCAAAATCCAATTTAAGCGCAGTTCTTCAACTTTTTTAAATTACCAAAAAATTTAAAGGAATTTCTGTTTACCACTTGAGAGAGAAGTAATTACATCGTAATCCAGATTTCTTGAACTTTCAAGGGAAGGGGAAATAAATAAAAACTGTTGGTTCAAAGAATTGGGAGTTTGAAAAATCAGGGTAAAATTGCAGTGAGCAACTGAGGGAAGGGATTCAATGACTTTTGGTCTGAGTTCTTGGGAGGGTTGAGAAATTGGGATTCTACTATACACTGCAATCAAAATAATATTGTCCAGGCATATGTTGTGGTTTAATTTTTTCTTTGGTTTAAAATTTTTCAAACCAGTTTGATTTTTATTTTTCATTGTCTTATGTCATTAACATAATCTGGAACAAAGGGAAATAAAAATCAAACTGGTTTGAAAAATTTTAAACCAAAGAAAAAATTAAACCACAACACATACATAACTGTACCTAGCACCTCCTCTACCACCCCCCTTACATCCCTTGAGTTCCCACATAACCTCCCTCTTCCTCTACCCAAAGAACCCCCCTTACCCCCACAGGTACATGTAAGGCATTGGAGGTTCCTTATGACAAAGCTGCAATCAATCATTTCATATTACACTTTAAGAGTGGTACAAGATTAAGTAATTGTATACCTGTGTTATAACCCACTCTTGTGCATCTGGAGGCCACAACTTCTTTTTCTTTTTCTTTTCTGTAACAGCAAGTTCTGGATAAAGTACTAGGTTCTTATTCTCTTTATACTGCAGGAAACAGCCCTTCTCATCCACACGCATAACCTAGTGTCAACACAAAAACAAAGCAATATCATGTCAGTACATCTTTGAATATAAACTGAGCTGAAATAATTGCAGGCCTCTACTATAAGAGGTGGCAAACGAGGATACATTGTTGTTAATGATGTTTTCTTGGGCGAGCAAACGGGGAAACACTGATGTGGATACAAAATGTTTCTGAAAGAAATCAGAAACATTTTTTTGTCTTGGATACAAATTTTGTCTCTGCGACAAATGTTGCAACTACAGGCAAACGGGAAAACATTTGTGTCCTCAACAATGTATCCGGACGCAACATTGTATCCTTGTTTGCCGCCACCTTAAGAGGTGCCAAATGGAAAATTTGAGATTTTGCGAGACTTTATCCTTTTAATGCAAGCCTGAGACTTTCTTAGGATTGCAAAAGAAAATGTTGGAGACTCTGAGGAGGTGTCGCCGAAAAATTAAGTTGACAGGACCCTGTGAGAGGTGTATTTTGTGAAGAACTATTTGCCACCCCTACCACAGCCAGCAAAACTAAGAAGTATTATTATCAGTATCCACTGCAAAAGGAACCTAAAGCTGTCACAGACATTTTTTTTCAAAAGTGAACATTTTTTTCATCATATGTTCACACTCAGATCAAGCAACCTATGGTACACTGCATTACAAAGATCTTAGCAAAGATCATTACAAAGATCTTTCAAATAATTTTTCAGGATCAGTAGGTCATATAGCGTGATCATCCAGTTTAGTATAGTTCTGAAAAGAACTGTTGTTGGTGACTGATGTTTCGACAACCTGAGCGAAAGTCATCTTCAGAGTCAAGTGAATAGTTGTTGTCAGTCGATGATGTTATAAGTCTAGTCCGTTGAATTAGTTGTGTATTTTTATTTTTGCACCCACCTGAAGGTTCTGTGCTTGAGAGAGTTCACTGCCTGGGTTAAGTAAAGTGACCTGATGGCGCTTGCTGCCTGAAGGAAAACCATTTACTGCTCTCCAAAGGGAAGCTTTTTCTTTGCCACTTCCTTCATCAGCAAAACTTTCTCTTTGAACCATTTCCTTCTCGCCCCAAAGTGACATGCATGTAGCTTTGTCTAAACACAGCTCAAGAACAACAACTGAAAAGCAATGATGGAAAGATCGAAAGATAAGTAAATATTTGTTCAGGACAACACTACAAAAAAAAAACACTGCTGAAAACACTGCTGATGATAACACTACAAAATGTAATGATCCCAAAATTAATAAGAAAAAATATTTTATGAAAGAAGCATTTTTTACATTTTAGTCAGATGCTAATGCTATTTTCACAACAAACTATCAAACACCTCTCACCCTCACAAGCTTCTGCAAACTTGATCATAATTAATAGAATATTACATTGTTCCAGAAAATATCCACCCTCCCCACTGTGACTTTTTAACCCCACCCCCTCCCCCCAGAATTTCCAAAGACCTCTCTTGGGGTGGATGTGGATGTTTCCCGAAATCAAACAATCAGAGATGGAAATGGTACATTGTACATGATCTGTCACACAAGGCATTTTCTGGTCACACATGTACTGCATTATTCCAATTTTATAACATGATAACTGCCAAGTACTGTAACAGTGGATTAAGTATTAAATCTATTTACCATGAGGTGGTTTAAAGTCCTCTCCGTAAGACAACCATATATCTTGATCATAAACCAAGTCATGCACATCTGTAATTTCCTCCCCATCCCGTGTAAACACTCTCTTGGCAATCCTTCTTCCAGCAGGCCCACCCCCGCTGTCTGTCACCTTCTGACAGCTGGTGCAGGCATCAAGAAAACGATGCATCAACTGTGATTTATCACCCTGGATTCCTTTTTCAGCTTCATGTAAATTGAAGTAAAGTACAACCTTGTCATCAGAGGAACCATTTTCATACACCTACATGAACATAAAAAAAAAGATGATATAGTACTTAAAAAATTTTTAGTTGACAATTATTTTCATAAAAAGTTGCAATTTTTTAAGTCAACTGATTAGTCTAATAATTAGAGCAATTGCCTTACAGTATGAGGAAAATTCAATAGTTTGCTTAATAATATTTGTTGACCATGGTGCTCTCAGAAGTCATAGTCCATAATAAACTGGAAAAAAGGTAACATGGTCCGCCACAGCAGAGGGCCCACATTATGTATTTTATGAACAGGGCATGGCTGATCTAAGGGCATTTACCCTGTAGAACTCTGTCGTAAGACTTTATGTAGTAAACTATCTTAAGCCACCTAACAGAACACAATTTACTTCATTGACAATAATTATTATTGTTAAAATTATTATATCCATTATTAAGATTTGCTACTTCTAAATTTGCATGTAACATTATAATTATAAATAGTCAGTGTACTTTAATTTTTAGTCTGTAACATACATGTATTCAAACACTGGTACCTTTAATTTGAGTCCCTGCTTTCCTAAAAGTCTGCTCTCTGGGGCAATATGTGTTAAGTGCTGATATCTGTAATTCTCCAAACCCGCTGACTCCTCATCATGTGTTGCAGATTCCACCGTGCTCAGATGTGACTTAAGTGTTGGTATCACACTTGACAGATCACTGATGTGTTGGTCAACCTTTAATCAGAAGTCATGCAATAGAATTTAGTACCTTAGAACCAGTAAACATGGAATAATCTTAAGGAAGGTAAACACAGTTTTGAGTTTAAAATGAAATAAAACTGCTAGTTGGTGTGATGTAAATATTACAGTGATCAGAGTATTCTACAACACTGTATCCTTTACAACATATTATGACTAGCTAGCCAATATCCACCAGCCTAACAGAAAAAATCCCATTGCTGATGTCTGTAAGTGGTAGGTGCAGTGCACTGGACTCTGTTCCCGATTCGATTCAAGCCCTGGCCGGGGTCACTGTGTTGTGTTCTTGGGCAAGACACTTTACTCTCATATATAGTGCCTCTTCTCACCCAGGTTAATAAATGGGTACCAGCATATTTAATGCTGTGTGTAACCTTTTTTTAATAAAGGGTGGCCCATTCAGCACAGTGGCTGGTATCCAGAGGGGCCCTGCTTGGGATGGGCTAGCATCCCATCCAGGGGTGAGTAGAAATACCCCTAGTCACTTCATGCTATGGAAACCGGAATAAGCTCCAGCCTGTTCGGTCATTCAGCTTGAACTCAGACTTTATCTGATGTCTTTAAAGCATGTCTGTAGCAGGGAGATGTTTGTTTCTAGAAGCTGGTGTTTATACATGAAGTAGGGAGGTGTTGAAGTATCTTAAGTACTGATACATGTATATTGTGCTTAACAAATTCTGAACTGTGGATAATAAAATGAATATGAAAGCTAAATGCTAACTAACTTTTTTCATGTCACCATTTGGTAAAGTCAGCATAATAAACAGAGTACGTAGTAACCCACCTCTTTTATTTCATTTTCAATCTCTTCTTCACTCATGGCCATTATCTCTTTGGACACAACTTCCTCACCTTTAAGACTTTGTTCAAGCTGTATGGAAAAACATACTGTCTATTAACATTCTATTATTGCCCTAAAAACATTTGGAACTCTCACACCCTTCCATAACTTATAAGCCAAAATTGCGCATGTTCTAATTACATTAAGTACATATTCAACCCTCCAAGTTAAGACCATTTTAGTCGCCATGGCGACCAAAATTTTGGAGCTGGCGACTAAATTGGAACCGAAGTCGCCAGACTGGCGACCAAAATTGAGAAGAAGGATTGAATCGTGAGCTTAATTTAGCAACTAAAATTTTTCAGTGGCGACCAAACTTGAGCAGTCAGTGGCCAAATGGCCACTAAGGAAAAAAATAAACTTGGAGGGTTGATATTCAAGAAACAGAGTCACAAGAGTTGCTGGAAATATTTTAATTACAAACTCTGTTCAATCAATGGTTGCATTTTTCATAGGCTCGATTTCCAGCCGCTTTTCGGGAAAATGAGCCCGCGCTCCTCCCCCCGAAAGCACGGCTGGACGCGTGAGGTCTCCTTTGTTTGCCTTAGCCAATCAGAATTCCGCCTGCAGATTTTTGTCAGGCCGAACAGGCCGCATAAATAATCTTGTCAGACAAAAATGACGAATGTTGCATGTGGCACGTCAACGGATTTTAGAGACGTTTATTATAGCAAAAAGCGATAGAAAAGCAGGTTAGCGGCCAGGATGTCTTCGTAGTCAGCCAACAGGGTCAGGAAAGTCGCTGATCTACAAATCTACATTCGGATCTTGTACGTGGTGCCAACATAACGGAACGAACAAAGGAGGTAAAACCCAAACATTGAGCTCAAAAGACAAAGCGCTCGATATAAGCAAGAACCATATCCTTTACAACACAGAATGTCTCTCTGAAACCAACTTTCAACTTTCTAGTCTTTCTAGAAGTAAAGATAGAACAGTCTCTGGCGAGACCGGACAGAGATAAATCTGCGATAAGACAAAATACATGTACATCTTGCAACAGTATTGATTAAACAATGCTCAGGGCCAGGAATCAATTAAATGCAAGTATTAAATCAACATTTTTTGTGAAAATTGTCAGATCTTTTCCTTCCAGAGTGAACACTTTAAAAGCTTAAAGCATATCTTGCAAATAGAAATGAGCCAAAACAAACCGCGCTAGCGAAACAGAACCAAAAGTGTTAAACTCTTCAAACAGAAATTCGTGCAGCGCAGACCTATGACCTTTAGAAATTTGCTAGGCCAGTCTTTCGGCTCTATTTAAATCAACACATACATGATACCTCCAATTAATACAGCATATAGTACCTTTCAGAAACAAATGGGAAGCAAAAAAGGTCGAAAGACCGAATTTAATATAAACGGCAAATATACGAATTCACCTCCGATGACATATGAGAACACATAAATTACTATTTTTTAATTACGTCACAGACATGGTAGGCCGCTCACGCGTCCAGCCGTCTCTCTCGGGGAGGAACAAAGACCAGACTCGAGGAGGCGGCGGAAATCGAGCCTACATTTTTCACTGCTGTCAATCATCTAAGCAGATCTCTTAGGAAACGGAAGTTCACTTCCATGGGTTCAAAAGGTCACGTCTGTCAGTTGTGATTGGTAGATTTCAATCCGTTCATGTTTCTGTTTTTCAAGGTTCGTTGGCAGTTGCCATAATTATGATTGACAGCAGTGAAAAATGCAATTGTCAATTAGTTAATACGTTTAAGAGTTCACATGTTATTGAAAGGCATAGTAAACCTTGATGAAATGGACACCAGTAATTTTCTGCATTATTAACGAGGTGCCCAATTGTGTACACAGACTGACTTTTAAAAGGAAACTTATAAACTAGGGACCAAACCCATAAACCCATTGTCCAAAATAGCTAATTAATAATAATCAATATTAATTTGTATTTATTTCATAAACAATGATGATCAAAAGTGCATAACAAAAAATTATTATCACGCACATAAATTAATAGCAGGCCATCTGTATTACAGCAAGGCGCCCAAAAGTGTGACCACTTTTAATTTATTCACATTCTTTCGTGCAGATTTAATCCAATCAAAAGTCAACTGCAAGCTATCCACGGCATTTGATTGGATTAAATCTGCACGAAAGAATGTGAATAAATTAAAAGTGGTCACACTTTTGGGCGCCTTGCTGTAAGCAGGCATCTGTAAGCAGGGATTGACTGTACTGACCTGTTGCTTGTAAGCTTTGCTCTGCTTTATTCTGTCCTTAGTGCTCAACAACAGTGTGGTAATGAAGTGATAAGCTCCTTTAGGGCTGAACCTCTCTCCTCCTCTAGTCACCCAAACAGGTCCTAATATGACGCTGGTTGATGGCTGCAGAATTCTGTCCAATACTGGAACTACAAGTCAAGATGACAATCAATAAGATACTGATTAGTGGATTAAAAGATAAAATATGAAACACTGTCTAGCAAGCATACCCCACCTTATTATGAGTTAACAGATGCATGCTATGTTACCCCAGCCTCTTTCAAGCTACCACCAAAAAAATACCTTCATTTTTGTTCGTTTTTGTGGAGGGGGGGGGACCAGAGAATAACCCACAGAGCAAGGACTTAGAACCAACAACATATTACTCAACCCACATATGACACTGGGTCCAGGATTCGAACCCATGCCTCCTCTAAGGGTGACCTCCCTACAACCAGGTGACGTCCTTACAACTGGAAACCTCCCTCTACAACAGCAAGGATTCTTTGTCCTCACATTATGCTGATCCATACTACACTTTACTCTTATTGAAACCTCCCTATCATGGCCATCTCTTGTCTACAACTGCCAGATTATAATACCTAAGGGTAGCTGTAATAGAAAGGTTCAACTGTAAGCTGCACATAACATAACCAACCTTCAGAAAAGCTCTTGATTTCCTTTCCTTGCCAGTCAAACAGTAATCTGGCTCCAGACTCAAGGTTTAACTTCTTAGTGCAATCATCCAAGAACTAACAAAGAAAGGCAGGATTTAGTAAGTGCCACGAATCAATTTAAAATTCTTTTACTGTGTTCTACTTCACATAGCAAGTCTGATCCATTTTGCAAAACAATAATAAAATCTTCCAGCCTATAAATCCTCATACATTTCAGTCTGTACCTCATCAAATCTTCCAGCTACTATCTCCACTCCTTCAGAACTCTCGCCATTCCTGAACACCAGTATCCTTCTCTTTTGACTCTCAACCAACGACTGCATCCTCTTGGAGAGGGACGGTTTTGTGCGACCTCTGGAGCGATCCTCGGGAAGAACAATCCCACTAAGGGTCCAAGAGGCAGATCTGCGCAGCTCTTCTCTGTCTATTACAAAGAGCAAAACCCAAGACCGGCTGTAAGCACAAGGATTTTTAACCACTTATTTACTGACCACTCAATCAATACCTCTTATAGCAGCAAAAGGATCTCGAAAAGCTTCCCCACATGAAACATACACATCTACATCTCTTGGAAGCTGTCTGGGATGTGTTACCAGAGTGCCATCAGATAGGAAGAGCTTCCTTGCCGCAGACACTAGTCCCAGTTTGTCAGTGCAGGTATCAAGAAGCTGTGGAAAAGAAAGTATACATATGTATTCATCATTTCACCTCACGTCTACATTTATACAATGTTCAGCTGTAAAAAAAAAACAATAACAACAAATTATTATTTGTAATTATTTCTAGACTAAAGGTACTACCATGGTACTGATAATCAAACAACCTAAGATTAAAATTGTTTCTTTTTTATAAGCTTATTTTGCTATAAATAATTAATTTTACAATCTTGAATTGGACATTAAACTAATTCTATCTGTACTGAGTAAAATTAAGAGGTGAGCTAGGAAGCTAAATAAACTGATTGGTTTTCTTGTTAACGTTTCTCTTGTTAGCTTCCATTCAATTCAAGTTTTAAATAGACAACAGGTGAATATTCAAAAACAGAAAACAAAGAAGTACATGTAAAAACTTATTTATAAAATGCAGTATGTAACCGTGCTTAGCATAAGCAGTAAGCAAGAAGCTAAAAAAACTGCTCTAATTGTACATGTACAGGGTCTATGTTGTGGTTTAATTTTTTCCTAGTTGGTTTAATTTTTTTCAAACCAGTTTGATTTTTACTTCTCTTTGTTTTAGATTATGATAATGAATATGAGACAATGAAAAATAAAAATCAAATTGGTTTGAAAAATTTTAAATGTTTGTGTTTTGGCCAAAGATAAATTTAAACCCCAACATCTACATGTGGCTGATGTTATGCTGTGGGTTTACACAAATCAGCTTGCAAGATTTTTTACTAAAGTGGAAATGTATTTTTCATTTGAAAGGATTTAAAACGTATTTCCTTCAGTAGGTTAATTATTCTTTTGACATTAAGCTTGGATAATGTACCTGTTGAAGATCTGGAACTGTGATTCTTGCATAATTATCTCTGTTTCCATTCTGAAATGCCCTGACGCAAATGAGTGAGGGCTTTTTCTTGTACAATGGCTCACTTTTCTTTCTACTTGCAGTGCTAGAAACTAAAGAAAATTAAAAGTATTATAGGTGGTACTGTACCGTATGCTGCAGGAATCTATTTTGATTATCCTGTAGAAATAATCATAAATAATTAGGCATGGGTTACCTGATGTGTTTCGGGAAAATGATGAAGTTCCAGAACTAAATGAGCCTGATCTGAATCAAGACAAAAGTAGAAGCACTTAGTACTGTTGCCATTTCAAATTATATTTTCATACAGCTAGTTGAACAAATGAACGAACAAGCTAAAGGAATTAATGAACAAATGGATGAATGAATATAGCAAGCAAGCAAGCAAACAAGGAAGGGAGGGAGGGAGTTAAAAGGAAAGAAGGAAGGAACAAAGGGGCAAACCAACCAACCAATGAACTACCTTATTACATGAAATTTTCGCGACACTTTAAAATTAATAATTTCGCGCGCGTTTCCAAAAAACGACGCGAACAATAAGTGTCACGAACATAACATGACGCGAAAATTAAGTGACTCACATTATGTCAATAATTAAGAAAAAATAAGTTTAGTGCCACTGTAGGAAGCAATTATCAATGTAAATGGATGTTGTCATCAATTGACTCAAGAATAACTCATGTACGTACAAGCATAACCTACTTGTAGACATTAACTGCTCTGTTGTCGCTATTGCCGAAATTTAGTCCCATCCTTGCTTTTTTGTTAATTTTGACGTTTTTTCTTTCATTAATGAAGTCGTTTTTAAAGGTAATGTAAATTGTGTCTTACTCAAAAACACGAAATTAAAGTGATTCAAAATACAAAATTTTCGCAAAATCGCGAAATTAACGTGTTGCGAAAATTTCATGTAATAAGGTAATACAGTTGGGGAACAAGTGCCAGCTGATGGCAACATCACTTCTCTGAGAAGTGACTGAACCCACAGTTTTTGTCCCAGAAGTTACTTTCAGAGTACTTGTGACCGCTCGTGCTAGTTTTTGATTGGATGAAATTATTTGGAAACTCTTCGAGTGCTTCAACGAAGATTTGCCAAAACTGGCACTTATTCCCCCGGCTGTATTATAAAAGAAAGAAAGGAATCAGCAAAGGAATGAATGAAGGAGCTTAAAATTTCTAAGGTTACAACCCTCCATGGCAAGTTTGTTATTTTCCTTAGTGGCCATTTGGCCACTGACTGCTCAAGCTTGGTGGCAAGAGAAAAATTTTAGTTGCTAAATTTTAAAGTTCATGCTTTCAAATATTCTAACTTGTCAATTTTAGGTGCCGGGCTGGCTCCCTCTTTCGACTTCAGGTTCAATTTAGTCGCCAGTTCCAAAATTTTAGTCACCATGGCCACTAAAATGGTCTTAACTTTGAGGGTTGGGTTACAAAATTGCACCATTTTAATAACCTACCTGTTTCTTGTTGCAGGGGCTGACACTGGACGGGTACGTTGCTTTGGACGTTGCTCAGCAGTAGCCCAGTCTGTCTTGTCAGCCCAGCCGATAACAGTTTGAGGCATGCTGTCCAAGTTTGGAGGATCAGTGCTTCTCTTAGACCTTCCTTTGTTGGACAAAATGGCAGACTTGGGCCTCTTCAACTGAGCATTGCTGTTTTTGTGTGTTGAAATGGCATATGGAGACAACCTCGCTTCCCTTTAAAATACATGGAACACAATTTTGTGGCAGTTACAAATGTTTAACATAATAAAATAATAGTGCTTGCTTAAGGAGCCTGAAGCGTGGTATAGCCAGAGACTGGTAACCCAAAAATTTACACCACAGACCCCTGTTGTATTGCTGCTTAGAGCCCTTTTGCCAGTGTCCAGGGATCCTGTCCAGGGATTCCCGCCCTTTTATCACTATAAAGACAAGGATACAGACAAAGGAAATAATGGAGGGAATGTTCACCAAGAAAATTGTCAAGAGCCCTTGACTCCTCTCATCAAATTTGAACCTGCCCAGAGTTTCATTTCAATCAATTCAATGTTAAAGTTCTGTCACACTCTACAGATGACCAACTTCCCCAAGAGGCTTAATGTGTGCCTCATCATAGCAATTTTTTATGTTCTTTAACTTGTTACACTATTTATGCACTTAAAGGGAATCAACAGAGATCCCCCTTGTGTATTTATGGTCATTTTAGAAAATGTCCAGATCTCCAGTTCTTATACATGGACTGGCAGCTCTGCACTGTAAACTTATTATAAGAAAAAAGGTTAAGTCTGTGTCGAACCTAGCAGCCCATACAAGCTGGAGCTTATCCTGGTTTCTGTAGCATTGAGCGAGTAGGAGTATTTCTACTCCCCCCAGGATGGGATATTAGTCCATGGCAGGGTTACCCCAGCATTATGTCTATGGTACCTATTCATACACCTGGGTGGAGAGAGACACTGTGAGAGTAAAGTGTCTTGCCCAAGAAGGCAAGAACAAAACATAATGATCCTGAACAGGCTCGAACCTGGACTGCTCAATCTGGAGTCCAGCGCACTAACCATTAGACCACCACACCTCCAACAACTTATAATAACTTATTTTATAATAATTTCTAAATTTCATTTTGGAAAAGTAATATTCAAATGTCTCCATTCACTGGTGAGAACATGAAACCCTTACAGAAATAGTTGAGTAGGTCAAATTGATTTTCAAGTTAAATTTGTTTCCAGCATGGGTTCATCTGTTCAACCCGAAGATATAAACACTGGTACCCTCATTTAAATTCATTAACAGTAAATCCAAATTTACTAAAATTATTTAAAGTGATTATGAGAGTGTCATCTAATGGTTGAAACAAATTTCACCTGAAAACCAATATTGTAATAAATAAATATGACCTACAGCATATAACCACAGTAAGCTTATATCTGTACGAGAAGGGAAGAATTTTAAAATCTAACTTTATATCAAGTTTTATCTCAATTATCCTCTGATTTTATTTGTCTTACAAATACATGTACCTTTCTTTCCGAACCGGTGGAGCGTTCTGGATTTCATCCATATACTGAGCAAGCAGCACGTCTTCATAGCTTATTTCGTCGCTCATCCCTCTTTGGAAATACACAGACGCTTTTCCCTTACTCGATCTTGACTTTGAAGCCATTTTGATTTCAGTTGAGATTCAATGCAAGCAAACGTAACGGCAAAGCTTATATGTCAACTTAAAACTTTGTACTTTATCCGAATTACGTTCATTGCAGCTGAACAAATCTAACCTGCTATCAACAGATAGTTTTCTAATCAACTGCTTATTAAACTATTGAATCTCAAACTGCAAAATCCGCCTCTTTTTCGGTACAATAAGTTTACAAACACATCAATTCCTAAATTTACATTTCCAAAATGGCGGCGCGTTGCTATGAATGACGTCAATTTTTTTTTGCAACGCCGCTGACAATTGATTTTGGCGGGAAGGGCTGCGCTGCGGGCCGTTAGCCTGCGGCGGGTTGCAGACGAACAAAACCCCCGCGGTTATATCGGGGTTTTGTTCGTCTGCAAGGCAGGCTACGGGCTGTTGGCTTTGCAAAAATTTCCCGACCACATAGTGGCCATTTTAGATAAAATCATAACCGCTATGGAAGTGGGAACCTAAAAAAAATATTTTACAGAAAAAAACATTATGTGTTCTAGCCCGTGAACAGCCGTCCCCTCCGCAAATGTTTTTTTTTTTTAAATTCATATCTCCGTCCTTATACCGGTATCAGGTCGTTTCGCTCGATGAACCATTCGCCCGAAGACGTTTCGCGGGATTTCTGAGTCGATTCCTCCGCAAATGATGTTGTTTTTACTGATATCTCATTTCATATCCCTTCCCCTCCCTCGATGATTTTACCTTTGGCTAGTTTACCCCAGTCTCCAACTCTCTTTACCTACCGAACATTACTGTATTTGAATTACCGTTGCGTGGGCTGTTTCCTAGAACAAAAGTGATCTTGCTTTTTATTTTGCTGTCTAAAGGAAGTTTGCCGGAGGACATCATTAAGTCCTATGAAGGTGGAAGTCAAACAATTTGCATTTTATGCGTCGGCTATTGCTGCCCTGCTGAACTCGGTTCGTTGTGCGACGTACAGATAATGCTGTGCTTGCTTTTATATAGACAGCCAGGGTCTTTAGCCACATCAATTAAGACACGTAGCTAGACTTCATTGCTGATTTGAAGGCGGTCATGACAATATTTCGTAACAATGCGCGCGTTCGAGTGTCAGAATAATCGATGCGCCGGGATCGTGGACTGCTGATGGTTCTGCTCTGTTTTTCTTGTACATTGTCGACAGTGAGCTGTCTTTGCTTCGAGAGAGCGCATATTACCTCTCTTTACTTATTGCAAAAAGGTACCACTAGAATCCCTACAAATGTTTCAAGTAAAAATAACAAGAAAAACAACTCGCATATCACTCGTACCCGGCATTTAGCGAGAGAAAATTTCCTGTCTGAGTTATACTTTTACGTACAGCCTTAATCTGAGCCTTGAGCTCAGAAAATCAGCCAAATTCTGGCCGACAGCATTCAGACCGGCCGAACGATTCCATCCAACATGTTTTGATGCCCGACAACGTCCAAGACTTGTGGGACGTGTAGTTTGCCAGGCTTGAACTAAGTTTTCTGTCATCGAGGGTCGAGGGTTCGAATCACGCTTTATAGGGGCTATTCTAGAACGGGCTTGGGGGCCGAATAGTCATCTCCCCGGGTGTAGATTTGGGTCTAAGACCCCGGTCTAAGACCAAGGAATTGCTTTCAATCGGGCTTGGGGGCCGAGCGATTCCTCCCCAGGAATTCCGTTTTGATTTATTTTATTTTTTCTTTAGTTATTTCTGGTTTTCTCATTTTTACCGTCCTATAATTTCCTTGATTTTGTTTTGCCAGCTTTCGGCTATTAGGCTATGAACTTTAGGACTCAAACCTATTTCATTTAGCTAATTTTATTTAGATGTGGTGTCACAATTATAGTCAGTGTGTACTTGATTTATTTCTCTACGGATGTATTGTTTATTTCATCTGGTCGTTTTCTGCGTGTCTCTAGTGTAACAATAGTACTTATCTTTCTATACGAGCCCTATTTCGTAGCCTGAAGACGTTGGGTTGCTTTTACAAAGCTTTTCCTACGAGGCTCACTTTAACAAGCCCGCCCCGAGGACGAACAAATTCATTTCTTCGGTTCTGTTCAAAATTGAATCTAATAGCGAGTTTGTGGATGCTCTTGAACATTCTGTAAAAGCGCCAAAGAAAACTGAGGGAAACGAGTTGTCAGAAGCGAATTGAACTACTTGAATCACGTGATTACACAAACACTAGTGAGATAGGGTGTGGCAGGGACAATAGCTTAATTTAACAACGTAATGCAAACTAGTAGTTAGCATCAGAACAACATGATTTACACAACAAAAGCAGTGAGGTCTGAATCAAAACAAGGTCACCTCCAACCTCTTTTCCATTCAAAGGCAGGTCACTGAGCTAACAACTGTAAAATGGTCTATTCTCATTGTTTAGGTACCGTAAAATTCCGGTTATAATCCCTGGGCTTATACAACTTCGTAAGGGTTTTTGGTGGGCTTATAAGCGGGGGGGGGGGGGGGGCTTATATCCGGGAGGACTTATAAGGGGAATAATAAAAAACGTTTCACAATGAGCCACGGGAGTGTTGATCGAGATACGTTTTTAAGTTAAAAACGCATAATAAAGCAACATTTACCCCTGTTCAGTACTGTCATCCAGCAGAGGTGGGCTTATATCCGGGGGGGGGGGGGCATATAATCGGATGTATTTTTTTTTTCCAGGTAGACGGGCCTATAACCGGAGGGGCTTATAAGCAGGGGGGGGGGGGGCTTATAACAGGAATTTTACGGTATTTCAGTGATACAAACTAATTTTTATTCCAGAGTTGTCACCAGAAATGTTCTTTAGAATGTTTTCATTTATTTATTGCAATGCATTCCAGTGTAAACAGAATTCTTACATTTCCTTCTTTCAAAAGCATCATTTAAGTAAATGTTACCACAAGATTTAATGGTCTGTGCTTTGTTGTTGTGAATGTTCAAGAATTATAATCTTTTTAGAATATACATTACATGGCTCTTGGCCAAATTTCATTTCTTTTGGGGGGGGGGGGGGGCCCCCTCATTTAGCTGCATTCTTGGAGGGAAATTTTAGAAGTTATACATTACACTACAGAGATGTTCTACTGACAATTTTTGAAACAAGCATCTTACAATTCAAAAAAATATAGATACTTTCCAGTTTCTACAATATAATTTATGAATAAAAAACTCTTTTACCAGCTTAAGGTCTTCACTGTGTTCAATTTGCCATTTTCTTGAAACTTCTTGAATCGGTTGGCGACAAACTGAAAGCATTCCTTTTTGGCTATCTCAGTGTTCTTGTAAAAAATAAAGTCAATGCCATTGAGTGTACTTAGTTCTTCACGGCATGAAAGATCTGAATCTAAGGCTACTCCAAGTTTTTCACAAACAGATTGATACAAGTTAAGGCTTGCTTCGCAACACTCTGTGAACACTTTTTCTTTCACAGAGAGTGAAACAAGATTTTGTGTAAAAAGTCTTGCCATGAAGGCAAACACATCAGTTTGTAAAACGGTAAGGATGTGTGTGTTTTGTAATAAATTCAACAAGTACCTAAACAGAAGAATCAAAATTGTGTGTTCCTCTGCTGCACCCAAAACTGGTAGCGATGGTAGTGTCATGGTATTTCCTGCTGAACTGTGACACAAATGATAGATATTCAGGATGTATTTGTGGTCTTCCAGAGGCTGGGATTTATCTGAAGTCCCCACAGTTGCAGCAGACAAGGAGTCAATAAGGGAGTTCAAGATGTAGTAAAGGTATAACTTATCTCCGGCCATGCCTGTCTCACAAAAGATCTTCAATTGCCACTCCATGAGTCTTAAGATTGGGCTTACTCTCTCATCATAGTCTAGCTGTGTGTTATAGGCTGTAAGGAAAACATGATGCAGTATCGTGGGAAGGTCATTTATGGCTGCCGCTATTTGATCTGCTACAGAATCAAAAACATTTTGCTTGATATTGTCAATCAAATTGTTTTCTGGGATGAAGTACTGTGGAATGCTTCCCTTTCTTAAATGATCAACCAGGGCGTTCAACAAATCCACTACTGATTCAAGAAGATTGTTCCATTCTTTCAAAGGCTTTTCTTCACATTTCCACAAAAAGATTGTCTTTAAGTGATAGGAAGATGGTGTTTTCTCCACAGATAGGTATGAAGAACTGTCCTTCATTTTCTGAATAACTTGTTTCATGATCAACTTTGCCATGATGTAGCTCTGACGCTGTCCAGTTGTCAGTGAGTCTACAAGCTTCTTCTCGGCATTAGAGAAGGAGAGCCGCCACTCAGTTTCACACAAATCATCGCCACTGTCACAGTTATGAGATATGGGAACAACATGGCAGCCTTCATCCACAACCTCTGAAATTAACCCTCTTTTCGGCCAATCAGCAGCGCGTTTTCTGCCCACCCATCCATCCGCCAAAGTTGTCCATTTCACACAACGCAAGCATGGAACATAATCATGTGCATAGTTATTCCTCCTGCCAGGTCGATCACGTCTGCTCAGTGCTGGTCCGCTTACAACAACACCACCAGATGGAAGCTGAGGCCCGCTGACAAGGGAGTAAAGAGCAGTCTTGTTAACAACCTCAGACCAAAACCCTTTGAAGCTCTCTGTTGTCATGTATGTTGTGTTTCCTTCCTTGTCAAGCTCAATCAGCTGGACATACCCAGGATGGTTAGTTGGTACCAGGAAGATTTCTTTCTTTGCATGCTTTGATTTATCCTCAAGGGCCACCTTTACTTCTACTTGGCCTTCATGTCTCGCTAAAGGTGTCGGAGTACTAGTCGATTTTGGTTCACTTGATTGACCAAGGTCACCTGCATGTAATCTACAATCTGCTTTGACATCAAAAGTCTGTGACTTTATTGCAGTATGCTCTCTCGTGTCAAGACTTGTTTCACTCCCCTTTATATCTAACATTTCTGAACTTTCCAATGGACTCTTTTCTACAACTTCCATTGAGCGATCAACAAGCATAACATCTATATCATTACTTGCCTCCCTTCTGCCATCCTTGTAGACCCAATGGATAGCAAATAAATTTTCTGCGACACTACCAGACATCAAAAGTTGTACGCCCCTGCCGCTCTTACTCTCCAGTTCTTCCTGAAATGTTTTGTACCTCTTCAAAGAATTAAGGTACAATCTGTAGTTATGTTGTGTTTCTGTTCCATTCAGTATAATTTTCATAACAGCCTCCAAAGCTCCATTTATCCAGACAATGTCTTGTTCTGCTCTTCTGCTCGTTGCTTGTTCCATGACTACTCAGCTCAAGATTCAACAGAAGTACTGAGTACTAAGCTGCACTTGCAAACAACTTTTCATTTCTGATCTTGCAGATCTTGGCGTTGCGCTTTTGCGCTTGTTATTCTGTTGTTGCTTTACATTTTAGGCTTGCAAAAACGCACACCATTCCTTGCCGTGCGTTCAACTATCGTTTTTCAGGTAAGAAACGTTTCTCTTGCTTGCAAAGATCCCAACTGCTACCACCAATCTTCCTCTTCGAATTCCACTTCCTCCACTTCCGGGAACGAGCCCTCTCGGTCAGCGGTTATTCGCAGTTCCGTTGGCACGTTGTGTAAAAATAATATAATGGCTTTTCAATTTAAAAAAAATTGAGATCAAATCAATCGACATATATATAAATGCGCAGCAATGAAATTCAAATCTTTAAGATGTATATTTTTATTAGTCAAAATGTGTTAGTTCCAACAAAGTAACATGTTCTGTATGACGTACAGCCCCCAGTTCCCCTCCCCCCAAAAGATGAGCTCTTTGTGAGTGATAAGAGTAGTAGGGACACAAGTACATCCTCCCCCCAGGGGGGTACTCCGACTTGTAAATGACGGGGATGATCGAATGAAGGCAAAACTCAGGACCCAAAAAAAACCCTAAGCTTCTGACATTACCCAAAAAAATCCCTGGACTAAAAAACTAACCCCCCCAAAAAATCCCTTGTCAAATTACCCCTAAATTGCCATTGATTATTCATCATACCATAAAATTAATACGCCAAGGCACTTAAGTTCGTTTTTAATACCCCAAGAAATCCCCTATTTGAATCAAGTCACCCAAAAAAATACTTGCCAAATCTTCCAACCCAAAAAAATCCTTCGATCATCCCTGTCATTTAAAAGCCGGAGTACCCCCCTGGGATCCTACCTGGGGTTTAAACAAAAGGATTTATTAAATTACAATCTTCTATAAATATATGTCTTTTTATACTTTTTAATTAAGTAGGACCAAGATGTATGTGTTGTAGTTTAAAGTGAATTTCAGGTAAAAATAATGATTAGTCTAGATAAATTTTGTACTTTCTTTGGGGTAAGACAAAAAAATCAATTCAAAGTAGTTAAAAATCATTTTGACCTGAAGTTCGTTTTAAACAAAAACATATTTTTATGGCTATTGATTTTGTGAAGACACGTTATGTTGTTTAAATTATGTAAGAAAGATTTATAAAAAAATGTTTTTTTTATTATTGTTGTTGTTGTTGTTATTATTATTATTATTATTATTAGTGATATCATTGTCAGCATTGTGTCGTCATCATTATCATCATCATCACCATTAGTAAAATATCCATAAGACTACTAAGGGGATGTCACTGCATGAGAAGTAATGGCTGGGGTAAACAGTCTGTACCTGGGCATTCAGCTAGTGCAGCGCACACTTGAGTGAAAGAAATAAAAAGCACTCTCTTGCTATTTCTTCATACCACTTAATCCACTTTCTGATTACCTGAAACAGGCTAAGCTTGCATTGATGGCAAATTTCTCCTGCAGTAGTAAAATAATTTTTGCGGGCCCAAGAGAGGCCCGCAACCCTAATCTTGACAGTGACCAGCGGATTGCGTTTTACGCGTGCGCGCCACGTTTATAAACCAGGACCAAACCAGAAGTTGAACATTTTTGTTCTTCCACTAAGCACGATCGGAATGCGAAAATGTGTTAATCACGACAGTTTGTCGTAACACCGGAAGAGAAAAATCTGTTCTCCAAGAGCTTGTCACATATTTAGATAAACCTTCTGTGACATTGAAGGCGTTATGTGTTGCTTTTGAGAACATTTGCTGTGATTGTATTACAGATAAACCACGTTAAAGCGAATGATTTCAAAAACGGTTATTGTCGAGAAATTCGTTTTAACACTGGCAACATAGCGAGTTTACCGACTGAGAAAAATCACATCTAAATTCACACTGCACCGCGTGTGAAAAATCCTTGCGTGACACGTTACTCAGAATAATTGTCTATTGTCCATTTGATCATTTCAGTCCTCCTTGTTCAGTCGTTTATTTATAATTATCGGCACTGCCTACCAGTAGTTTAAACCAAGTGGCAAAGCCCTGACCACTGACATTCCAGCAGGGGTATTTTGCAGAACGCAGACTGCAGAACGTAGAATGATGTTGACAAAACGGCGATAGTTTAATGTCCTAACCAACAAATAAAAGCTAACCATAGGCCAATTGGGGTAAAGCTAGCCACAAGCAAACCGGAGTGAAAGCTAACCACAAGCAAACTGTGGTAAAGCTTATAACCATAAGCAAACCGCTGACCACCATTCTGCGTTCTGCATTCTGCATTCTGCAAAATACCCATGCCGCTGACATATATTCTAGCAGAGTTTCCAAGACAGAAAATTCGATTTCTTTACTCAACCATGTTTAATCTACAAATTTAAAATTAATACACTATTAAAAAGTATTAAATACAAAGAAGTTTATTCCATTCAATAGCTTTTAGTTTTGATATGTTTTTGCTTCCATTTATCAACATGTCTTTTAATAACTTCCACAATAGTTTCTGAATGTTCTAAAAGTGCTGACTGAGCAGTTCCTGGCAAATTTATTTTTTCACTTCCTGGGTGCAACACATTGGAAACCTCATCCTGGGCTGTAGACCACACCTGATGGCATTAAGAAAGAGAAAACATCAATAACAAATAGAAACTTTCTTTTTGTGTTCGTATCCACACCCCTCCCACAGATGAATTTTTTTGTTGGAGTCCTTCCACCCTTCTGAAAGTCCAGTTAAGCCCTATACTTTACTTTAAAGGGGCTATGACATGCAACTTTATATTAGGAAATTTTGACACTGACCAACTGGTCATAGAATTAACTGAAATATCACAATAACGGCTTAAAACTGTAGAAGAACTCAAAAGAAACACAGAAAGGCCAAAGAGGGGCATGGATGGGCAAAATTCGAGAAGATTAAAGCAGATTGCGTCGGGTAAACTTGAAAATCGTCAGCCCGACTTTTTTCAAGTTTATCTCAATTTGTATGAAAGTGTCATTTTCAATACCTGAAAATCAACCTTGTTTGTTATATGGCCGTGATATTGCCAATAAATGACTTTTGCTCTGCCAATTTGAAGTTTACAGCTCTTAATTAACGAAAATAAAAAGAATTTCCTAAAATTATACCGTGACCTAGCCCCTTTAATGATTTTGGCTTTTAAGACTGCCACCATCTCAGAATTTTCAATTAACAATAAATGGGGTGGGTATGGATATTTTCTGGAACTGCACATCACAGGAAAAGTATGCAAGACAGTCATTCTCAGAAACCTACTTTCCCAAGGAAAGGTTAAAAGGGGTTGTACATGAGCACCGGGTATAAACTTCATAACACCCAGTTGATAGAAAGTTTGCCTTTTGCGCACAGTTCCTTCCCCATGTTGCAATGCATATAAACAGTGGAAACTCAATAACATGAAAGGCCAAGGAACTGGCAAAATATGTTCGCTATAACAAGGTTTTGTAAGTTATATTAGTGGGTCCTGTATACTGTAGAATTCCGGTTATAAGCCCTGGGCTTATACAACTTCGTAAGGATTTTTGGGTGGGCTTATAAGCGGAGGGGCTTATATTCGGGAGGGCTTATAAGCGGAAGGAAAAAAACGTTTCGAAAAGAGCCTCAGGAGTGTTGATCGAAATACGCTTTTAAGTTAAAACGCACAAAAAAGCAACATTTAGCCCTGTTCAGTACTGTCATCCGGTAGAGGGGGGCTTATATCTGGGGGGGGGGGGGGCTTATAACCGGCTGTATTTTTTTGTTTCCAGGTTGATGGGCCTATAACCGAGGGGGCTTATAAGTGGGGGGGCTTATAACCGGAATTTTACGGTATTTTAGTATTATTTGGTGGGGCAAGAATATTGTTCGTTGATACTAAGAACTTGTTATATAGAGGCATGTTCAATTGAGGTTTCACTGTATTACAATGTAGCATATAATTCCTCCAAATACATCAAGTCCCTCTTCATTAGAACAATCTATCAAAGGGGGAAGATAACCCTAATAAAATGTAAGGATGAAGGCCATCCCGGAAATTTTGAGTTTCTTCTGTCAGACTTTTGCAGATTTAATATTTAATATTTAATACTAACTTGGCTCCGATATGGCAGTCTAACCTCAAACCGTCGATATGCTTAACAATTTAATAGCGAGGTAAAAACAGAAAGAACTTACATGGGCTCGTGTACGATAGCTTCTCGAACTGATTTAAAATTATAGATTGTTCATTGTTCTTGTGGAAATCCTAAGCTAATAATATTGTCCAATAGTAGAATATTGTGACAGATAATTATCTTTAAAAGCGTAAAGGGCGCGAATTACATATGAGCGGAAAGCATGCAATAAAAAAATAGACACGCGACAGCTAGCGTGACAGTACAAACGATAAATATTCTCACGCGATATTTCCATGCGATAGCGTGACAGAACACTCCTCGCCTGGTATTTGTGAATACATGTACCACTAAAGTTAATACGTGTGGGTTAAACTATAGTGTTCCTTAATAGTGTTCCTCTGCTGCAGCAGGATGTTTCTCAGTTCTTCTGTGTTCAGCAGGATGGTTTACTTTCATCTGCTTTTAACAGGATACATTCTGTAATTGGTCGGTGGTAGTGTTTTTCGGATCCTTCCTTGGCCGTGATGAGGTCGACTTTTCGCACCTTTCCATCGCGGTCGGGTTGCGCTTTCGCGACTCTGGCAAGAGGCCAATCGTTCCTGGGTGCGTCCTTGGAGCAGAGAAGGACTAGATCGCCCTCTTGCAAGTTGCGGGACTTGTCTTGCCACTTTCTGCGAGGCTGTAACGTCGGAAGGTATTTTTGCGCCATCGTGACCAGAAGACATTGGCCAGATGCTGAACACGCTTCCACTGTTTACTATAGAGGTCTGTAGCGTTGAATTCTCCTGGTGGTTGTTTCAGCTGCTGAGGTTTCTGGGTAAGCAACGTGGCTGGAGTGAGGATTTCTGGCGCATCAGGATCGCTTGAGACTGGCACTAGTGGTCTGGCGTTCACGATAGCCGAGACTTCGGCCATCAGGGTTATTAAAACTTCGTGCGTGAGGTGTCTTGAAGGAACGTCCGCTAGTACAGCCTCGAGTACACGTCTCGTTACTCCGATCATTCGCTCCCAAGCTCCGCCGGCGTGGGACGCGTGGGGTGGATTGAAGACCCACTCGCATCCTTCCTTGAGTAAGTAACTCCGTGTGGTGCTGACGTCAGAAGGTGTCAGTACACCCTGGAGTTCGTTGCGCGCGCCTACAAAGTTGGAGCCACAATCGGAGCGTATTTGAATCACTGGCCCCCGTAGCGCTAGGAATCTGCGCAAGGCGTTTATAAAACTGGAGGTGTCCATGGATTCGATGACTTCGATGTGGATGGCTCGGCTCGACAGGCATGTAAACAGAACAGCCCAACGTTTGGCGTTAGAGAGACCTCCTCTGGTGCGTCGAGCGCAGACTTGCCATGGGCCGAATACATCGAGTCCTACGTAGCTGAATGGGGGTGCAGGGCTGACGCGATCGACTGGTAAATCGGCCATTTTCTGAGTCTGGCGCTGGCCTCTTAATTTCTTACACTTAAGGCACTTGTCGATGATGCTGTTCACCATTCTTTTTCCTCCAATGATCCAGTAGCCGCTGCTTCGAATTAAGCCGTGGGTAAAGACTCTTCCTTGATGCTGTACTTTGCAATGATAATGGTTGATGATGAGCTCCGAGGTGTGACACGACTTTGGCAGGATGAGAGGGTGGCGTTCTCCATTACTGATGTCTGCTTCGTTTAGTCTGCCACCAACACGGAGTAGTCCGTCTTTGTCGAGGACGGGGCACAAGTTTGCTAAGGGACTGGTGCTGGGAAGCTTTTCTGAACGTTTTAGACACTCGATGTCTTTCCTGAAGGCTTCGTACTGGACGCTTCTAAGGATTATGACCTTGGCTTGCTCATATACTAGCGTTGAAGGGACTTCCTCCTCTACTCGGGCTTTGCTGTGCGACTGTGCGACTGTGATGAGCTTTGCGACCGCTCCTTGTAGCGTGGACCATTGGGAGAATCTTGAGAAACGCTCCGATCCAAGACTCGTGCAGGGCTCCACCTTAGTCGCTAGTGCCTTTACGTCTGAGCGCTCTTCGGGGTCATCAGCCAGCACTTCTGCTGCAATGTTTCCCTCTTGAATTGAGGTCGTTAGATCGCTGTTGTACAAGAACTTTGGTCCAGTGTGCCACGTACTCTCCTTAAGGTCCTTTGCTTCCACCAATCGAGTAGCTAGATCCGCTGGATTCTGTTGTGTGGAAACATAGCGCCACTGTTGTACTGGGATTGGGCCTTTGCTGAAATCTAAGTTGTGAAGGCCGCTCGCGTGATCCTCGGACGGGAACGCTTCCACGACCTCCGCATGACTCGAGGCAACTTTGTGTAGGCGAAGGTTCGCTGTGGCCAACATGGTTTGGGTGCGTCTCAGCAAATCTATTGCGTCTTCAGTGGTTGGAGCTGAGTGAAGGCCGTCATCTACGTAGAAGTTTCTGTGTACAAAGGCCTTCGCGTCAGAACCAAACTCGTTCTCTCCGACCTCCGCGGTTTTGCGCAGGCCGTAGTTCGCTACTGCTGGGGATGATGTGTTGCCAAATATGTGGACTTTCATCCTGTACTCCGTTATCTCGCCATTAGGGTCGTTGTTCTCGTACCATAGGAATCTTAACAAATCTCTGTGGCACTCTTTGACTTTAAAAGAATGAAACATCTGCTCGATGTCGGCTACCATTGCAACTGGGTTCTGACGAAATCGTAAGAGCACTCCGAGAAGGCCGTTTGTTAAGTCGGGACCAGATAATAGGAGACTGTTGAGCGATATTCCGTTACATTCAGCTGCTGAGTCGAAGACGACCCGTATCTTGTCTGGCTTTTTCGGATGATAAATTCCAAAGTGTGGCAGGTACCAACACGGTTTGCTGGAGTTTAAGCTTTCTGCTGGTACGAGTTCGGCGTGGTCATGGTCGAAGATTTTCTGCATGAAGGCAAAGTACTGGGCCTTCATAGTTGGTTTTCTATCTAGAGTTCGACGAGTAGACTTCAGGCGTTTCATGGCGTTGCCACGACTAGTGGGGAGGTCTTTTACTGCATGGCGTAGGGGTAGTGGTGCCTCCCAACTGCCGTTTTCGTCCTTCGTCATGCCATGCTCCATGATTTCTAGAAACCTTCGGTCTTCAGTAGACGTTCCTGGTTTGTTGTCGTGTTGCGTTCTCACGAACACGTTGCGTGCCAAGCCGTCGTCAAATGCGCTGCCAAAGAAGGGCGCGTCTTCTTCTTGGTCGCCCCACGCCGCTGAGGTGGTGCCGTGTTTAACGTGGAAACGGTTGGGGCAAGGTACGAACAGTGAAGGCCGTCCATCGTGAAGCACTTGGGTTTTGAACGTAGAGATACGTTCTGGTTCGTGGGCACCATTCAGGCAGGCGTTTCCGATAACTACCCAGCCTAACTCTAGCCTCTGACCCCAAGGTGCGTTTCTGGATCCGTTGCGTGACTCATGGACCTTGTGGAGGGGAGGGAATGTCTCGACCGACAAGTAGTAGAATCTCTGCGTGGTCGTCGAGTTCTGGAATTTCCTTTGCAATAGGCATCGGGTGTGGATGCGCTTGCGCTACTTGCGGAGTTGGAATTTCTTCTCGGTTATTTGGGATTTCGTCGCACTCTGTGAGCGTTGGGAGATGACATTGTATGCGCTGGTCAATAGATTCTATTATTAGTCCTTGCCCACGTCTCCCTTTGGTCTCCTTAACTCCAGAACACGTCTTCAGAGTGTATGGGGTAGTTGAACCCTTGATGTTTAGTAGGTCGAACAGTTTTCCTCTACATAGAGAGTAATTGCTCTGGTCGTCGATGATAACGTAGGCCCTGATCTTTTTCTCAGGTGCGCTTTCGGCGTAGACGTTGGCCAAACAGATCTTAGCGCAGGATCTTCCAGCTCTCCCCGTGGTTTGACTGCACACCTCAGTGCATCTGTTCGTCACGGTTGGGGTTTCCGCCTGTTGGGAGGTTCCTTCTGCTTGCTCCTCGCCGTGCTTCTGCTCCGTCCTGGCTGAGGCCTTTGTGTCTTGTTTGTTGTCATCAGGATGGAGAACGGTGGCGTGTTTGTTGCTGTTACATACTCGGCAGTGAGGAGTGAAGGCGCAATCCTTTGCACAATGTGAGGAAGAAGCGACACAGCGGAAGCAAACACGGTGCTGCGATAGTAAGTCCGTGCGTTCACTATAAGGTTTGGCTTTAAGTGCGCGACATGCCCTCAAGGGGTGGGGCTTTTCGTGAAGAAAACACCACTTGCTAGGGTCGCTCACGATGGGCGTTTCCTCGTCTGTGCGTGGCTCGGCTCCGGTAATTTCGGTTTTGGTAGACGTAATTCTTTGCCGAGTGTTCCCAGGACTAAATGGGGGCCTGAGGGGAGAACTATCCGTGGGTGAGTGTGTAGGTTTGTCGACGTTTTCCATGGTTAGGTATGGGTCGTTTTTCTCGCGCGAGATCGCCTGGATGAAGTCCGAGAATTCGTCAAAGGGGGGATAGTCGACGTCGTGCTGACCTTTATATTTGAACGCGTGTCTTTGCCATCTTCCTTGGAGGTCGTCGGATAACTTAGCCACGGCCGACCTTAAATATGCTGGCTCGTCGAGAATTTTCAGGCCTCTTAATCCTCCGTCATTTTTAGCGCACTGCAACTCAAGCAGCAGATCTCCGAACTCTTGAAGTTGTTTATTTTCTCGGTTCCCTATCTTTGGGAATGTTCTAAGTTTTTCGAGGTGGACTTGCGTGACGACAGCATTCGAACCAAACCTCTCCCCTAGTTTGAGCCAGACTTCGTTTAATCCCTTCCCCCGGATTTTGGATATACGCGTTGCTTAGCCTCTGCACGAGACGCTTCGATTCGTTCGTTGTGTTATCGATAATTAAAGAAAGTTGTTCGCTGGGGCTAAGGTTTACTCCTTTGATCATGTTGTGGAAAGAACCTTTCCAGGAGTGGAAATTTTCTGGGCGATCATCGAATTTTTTGATCTTATTTGATATCAGCTCTCTACGGGCCATAAATTCGATGTAAGGAACCATGACAGCGTTGCTTGGGCTCGCGGGAGTAGGCGTGTTCGGGTTAAGTACGCTTGGAGACAGGACTTCCGGTTGAGTGACTGGCTCTTGCTTGGCTTCTAATTTTGGTTCAAAAAGTCCCGTTCGCTCTGGGTTTTCCTTTTTAATGATGTCGTCGCGCGCTAAGGGAGACGATTGTTTTTGCACTTCTAAGTACTCCTGTACGCGTTGGTTAGGGCTTGCGAGCAGGAGTTCGTGCGCGTCAAATTCCTTGTAAACATCCAGGCCGGATTCATTTAGCTCTTCGTCGATAGCTTTCGCTGTTGCTAATGCAATTGCCGCCTCCTCGTCTAAGCGCAAGGCTTCGAGCCTGGCCTTTTCGTGTCTCTTACGTCTAGCTAGAGCGAGTTCTTCTTCCTCAATCAAGAGGGCTGAACGCGACTCGATTTCTAATCTTTGTTTTTGTAATTCAGCTCTTTTAAGTGCGGCGGCGACTTTTCCTCTTGCTTTTATTCGCATGGATGTGGCCGACGAGTTGACAGATCCTGTCATCGAACTTTGCATGCCTGTGGATCCCATTTCAAACAATAAGTCTTTTATTTGTTCATTGGCGTCTTTCAAGGCGTTGTCAACATATGCCTTACGCGAAGCCGCAGTTTCTTCGATTATTTTTCGCTCTCGAGATATTTCGCTCGAGCTAGTGCTAGCGGTGAACTCTTGCAAAGCTAAAATCTCTAGCTGATAAGCGTTAAACATGGACCTCGCTTCTGAAATACCTTGTCGGATTTCTTCAACAGACTGATCTGGCGATTGAAGTTTCGTGACCTGCTTCAAAATTCTTTTCCATAGGTCCTCGAGCTTATTTTCTGTCTCTACTAGTTTATTCTCGATTACCTTTAACGAGGGCTTGCTGATTCTTTTTTGAAGGCCGGCGCCCGTCTCATGGTCGTCTTCATTCTCTTCTATGGCTCCACTTGCCCCTGATGGCTGTCCGGCTGGCGGATTGATGTCTTCGCCGTTTGTATCCATGGCGGATCCTTTGCCAACTAGCTGAGCAGTTCTGGTTGCGTTCTGAGCGTGAAAGTCCTCTGTTTTTACTGTTCCGATACCTCGGCCGATACTAACTTGGCTCCGATATGGCAGTCTAACCTCAAACCGTCGATATGCTTAACAATTTAATAGCGAGGTAAAAACAGAAAGAACTTACATGGGCTCGTGTACGATAGCTTCTCGAACTGATTTAAAATTATAGATTGTTCATTGTTCTTGTGGAAATCCTAAGCTAATAATATTGTCCAATAGTAGAATATTGTGACAGATAATTATCTTTAAAAGCGTAAAGGGCGCGAATTACATATGAGCGGAAAGCATGCAATAAAAAAATAGACACGCGACAGCTAGCGTGACAGTACAAACGATAAATATTCTCACGCGATATTTCCATGCGATAGCGTGACAGAACAGAATTGTCCTCAACATTTTTTGCAACCTACTGATATTTCATCTTCAGCTTCCCAGAATTTTTTTTCTGATCTCTGATCTCTTTCCAGTACATTCCCAATACACGAACTTCATTCTTGCCCAAGAAAAGAATGTTAGAAACTGTTTTGACTGTAAATTCATCGCATAAAAAAAGCTTTCAACTCTTACCTTGTCTAACTTTTTGTCCAGTTTGTCATCATATAAAGCACTGCTGATAACTGACACATCCGCTGACTGAGTAAATGGCTTCAATTTCCGTACCATCCTCATTTGAGATAAGCTTTCATTTGCGAAGAAAAATTCATCAACTCCAGCACTAAGGTGACCAGGTTTACACAGAAGATACTTCTGTCTTGTTGTGACATTAAATGGCAATGATTTGTGTTGCATTGGCGCCTTCATTAATCCAAGAATCAGAGCCATCCTTGTGATCCCAGTCGCAGCAGAAAACTGTAAAGCTTGTTGATTAGACACGTAACGTTCAAACCACAGTTTTGTCCAGTCATCGCCAAACATTCCTTCCACAAGAGGATTTATTAACACAAGACTTGCAACATTGTTTTCAAACATCTGAGTGTAAAATCTTGCATTTACTGCTCCAAGCTCTGCTCCAACGAGAATAAATGGTTTAGGCTGCTCAGAGCTTAAAGTGAAGAGCCGGTGAAAGTCTTCAACCATCCTTTCGCTTGTTGATAACTTGCCTCGTTTTGATTGTTCTGGATCTGACCAATTGACAAAAGGCCTCTCGCTGAAACCAAGTCCTGCTCTATCATAAACACATACTCTGGCCACCTTGGAAATCTGAGGTGCAATCAATGCCCAAGCATCCAATGATTTAGCTGTTGGTGCGTCTAGAATGACGGTAGGTGGACCACGCCCTGAACAACTCATGAACAGTTTTTGCTTCCAACCAATATCATACAACTCCCCTGAAAATATAGAAAAAAACATTTAGTACTCAAAAAACCTAGAGCTCTACATTAATCAATATTAGGTGTCTGATTTTACCAATTAAGATAAGAAAGGTGGCAACATGAACAAAATGAGTTACCAGTTTTATTTACCATCTCAAGTCTATAAGATACTGGTAAATGGGACCATTAATATCAACAACACTTACTTTCAAAAGCTGCAACAACCTTATAAAATAAAATTCCCTGATTTTAAGGGATTGGAATTGTCCTGACTACGTAATCTTAATTCACTGACTTGGCCTTGAAAAATATTTCTTTTTCCCTTACTTTTCTTCTCAACCTGGTCCACCAGCAAACATGTCCCAAGGGTGATTAAATTCAAATTTCCCCTTGCTATGTCAATACACACTTCACCATACAAGTCATGAGAATTAACCAAATAATCACCACTGGAAAATGGTCTTAATAGTTGAAGCAAATTTCTCCTAACTAGTACAGTAAGAAATTGTACGGAGGTCATATAAGGGAAGCCTCCAGCCATGTGGCCCATACTGCTGGAGCTTATCCCGGTTTTGGTAGCATTAAATGGCTAGAAATATTTCTACTCCCCACTGAATGGGATGCTAGTCCATCCCAGGGTACCAGTGACATAATGCTGGGGGGGGGGGGTACCCATTTATACACCTGGGTGGAGAGAGGCACTATGAGAGTAAAGTGTCTTGCCCAAGAACACAACACAGTGACCCTGGCCAGGTCTCCAACCCGGACCCCTCCATCCGGAGTCCAGTGCACTAACCATTAGGCCACCGCACCCCGGAGGTCATAAGGAAGAATTTTTATGTTGATCATGGAGTTTAAAGGATTAAAAGATTTAACTACTGACCAGGTGGTCTTAGTGCAACTTCCTCTCGATACAATGCAGCATGATTAAGAAAACCAGGAATCAACAGGACCAAGGAATACTTCAGCAAACCCCACAAGCTGCTGCTTGGCTGTTTCTCAGGAACATCTTTTTCAGTTGAAGAGTTTGTCTATTTACAACAACAGAAAGAGCACATTTTATTTGAAAGGTTATCCTTAAAAATTGTCAGGGGGTAAAACAAATACAGAATGTGTTATTTGATCATTTTTACCTGCACATGTTTGCCATTTTTATTTTCAGCTTTCCGTAGCCTCATTTTTCGTCCTTAAAACAGAAATATAATAACTGTTATATTATTTATTGGCATGCTCATATTCACTTAAACACATTTTAAATTCTCCTATATGAGGAAGCTATATTTAAAGGCCTGGTTCACACTAGCGACATAAGGACAACAACATGGACATAAGGACAAAGAAAAGTTCAGTTCTTTCCTTATATCCTTATTATACCTGCCAACTTTTTGGGGTCAAAGAGGCCCTGCCAGGGGGGTTCCCGTGTCACTTGTCTAAATTTAAATATGTGCCATGTCGCTGTTTTACCGCTCTTCATGTCGCTGTCGGTAATTAAATTGAAGGAAAATTGCTTGTCCTTGTCGGAATTTTAGTTTTTTTCATAAGGGTTGTTGTTTGTCGCAATTTTATTAGTATGCTGTCGCTACTTTTTGGGCCATGTCGCTTGTCGGAATTTACCCTGGCAGGGCCTCATCAAAGGCGTGAGATAGTTATCCCGAGAGTGCTAGGATTTCAGGAGATGTCACGATCATTTCCGAAGATTCCCGAAGATGCATGTCCAAAGTATTCAGAAGACGTTCCGAACATATCCCGAACACAGTCCCAGGATGCGTTTTGCTAAACACAATCACATTCTCAATGCTTTTCATGTCAAAACTCTGAGATTTTGGTGAAAGAATCATGGTTAACTCAGTTTACATGGAGTTTTCATTTCTCACATTGGTTTGAGTTCACATATTTTTGGAAAGTGTGCTATTTGTGGTTGTAATAACTCAAATTTTTCAAATAGGCGTGAGAAATTGGTTCGTAAGTTTGAGTTGGCCTGAGATCAAAGTTTCCAACTCGCAGGTGTGAGACTCACGCCCAAGGCGTGAGAGTTAGCAGGTATACGTTATGCTTATGTCATTATGTTCCAACTACGTCCTAATGTTATGTTGTTCACACTGGTGATGTAACACATCAACATAAGGTGTTTTTTTGCATGTGTGACCTTGCTGTTATTTTCTCAAACAAGATGATTCCAGTCAGTTCCCATCACCAGAGCTCATGAACCGGATCAGAAGGATTGCCAGCAGTCTCTGGTACATAAATCCTACCAAATTTCAACATTTCTAAGAAAATGGGGTTATTGATGGCATGCAGAACCTTTAGCAAAAGGCTAATGAAGTCCCCGGGAAGACCCTAGTATATTTTTCCAAAGATGTTGACAGAAAATCAGGACCTTATATAATCCTGCCTCTTCTTTTTTGGAGGGGAGAGGTTGGGGAATTATAGGATAATGCATGCAATTGAAACACGTTTTCTGTTAGTACCGGTAACTTTTGAAAGCATTCTCCGTAAAAACTAAAATCTTAAATTAAGTAGTTCTGAGGTAAGAGGTTTCTTTTATCTTAAATTAAGTTTTAAAATCATCTAAATGTAAGACAAAATCGTCTCAATGTAAGATGAGTATCCCTTAAATGAAGAGTTCTGAGGTAAGATACATTTTCGTCTTAAATTAAGATTTGAACCATCTTTGCATAAGATGTTTTTGTCTCTAATATTAAGGTGGATCCTTCTTAGCACACAAACGACGGTTATTTTTTAAATAAGATTTTTTTCAAAAATATAACCGTCACTTGTATTCGCAAGCGCGTCGGGAAGCGCGTTCGGAGAATATACTTGAATTGAAGTTTACCTTATTTTACAGCCCAAGAGAGACGAGAACACAACAAATGCAAAACAAAAACGCTTAATTTTAATTCAGTCATTAAAAAACATACAAACAAGGATAAATGAAAAGAATTTACATGAGAATTAATAAGCTTAAAAGTCTTAGCTGTTATCGGCGGATCCAACGTTGTGTTACAGAGTCAATGAATTCATTGAATGCACCCCTTCTTCAGCTCAGTCAGCTTCAGTTCTTCATGCAGTCATCTAATTCAACTCCAGACATTTTCCTACTGTCTAAATTCATTCACAGTAATATTCTGCATGTGTCTTTTGCTACTCACAGTCCTCACAGTTTGCCATCTTTAGCGGATCATTTTCCATGAGTTTCGTTGCTAATGAAATCAAAAGCCCTCTGGGCTTAGTGTCTCGTGTCACTATTTAGAGTTTATTTAAAAAAGAGATCGCTTTTCACGTCTATTTATTGCTTGCAAAGTTGATCAGTTATAGGACTCCAATAACAGCAGAAAAAGATGACAGACAGATACTTAGCTGTGGAAAAACGCTGTATTGCACTTTGGTTCACTAAGCATACATTCTACTGTATACTTATACTATGACTTCCATGTGCTTTCTTCACGCTATATGAGATATCGCTTTGGGTGTTTATTCGTGAATGCTTAGCCTGTTAAGTGATAATGACATGCGAGTGGTGATGATTTTGTTAATGCTTATAACCTCTTCTCCTGATTTAGTATTGATATTGTGAGGAGTTTTGGTCACTCTTGAGCCGGTCTTAATGTTTTTGTAACGCCAAAGCTACAACGCAGCGGCTGAAGAACGTGTAAATTACAGTCATTTTCTTCGCTATTTAAATCTACTGAATGAAATATTCTGCTAGGTTCTGATTAATAGAAAACATTCGATCTTGCTTGACACGTGATTCCGCGCGAACGTACGCAATAAACTACGTAGTAGTGTTTAACTCGCACAAATCTCACTTTTAAAGAGAGACTAACTTCTACACAGAGCTTACTATGCTGTACCATAACTGGTCATAACTTTAAAATGGTTGGGTATTCAATCGACTAACGATTCAAACGATTCAAACCTTTTGTTCAAACGACATGTGCTATGTGTGCAAGATTAACTTTGACATTCTATCCCGAACCGCCAACTAATTGCTTAGATTACAATCCCTCTTTAACCCCGATACAATCTGTTGCCGCGGCTAAATTTAAAAAAAAGTTGTCTACACAAAGATAAGAACAATGCTTACAGATCAAACAACTGATATTTACATCGTCCTCTCTTTCAGCAACATTTTTACCATTAGGTATACTAGTTACGTTGATATAAAAGCTATATCTGCTATATTCCACGACTGTAATCTCTATAAATACAGTTGTAACAGTAAATATTCTGTTGAAACCTCCACCATTTTCCTACGCGTTGTAAGCAGAAATGATTTTCAACTACTTTCCAAAACCATCAAGATAAAATAATAGATATCAAATGAAAGCACGCTATTCTTTAAATTGGCAAAGTGAAGCTGTTATTCTGATACATCTCACAATTGCACAAATTAAAACTTTACAAGCAACCACAAGACAAGACACTCCAAAGAGATTTTAGAGCTTCATGTTAAAAACTGCTTTTCTCGCTCAATTTAAGTTGCGGTATACTAGCATTATATGCACAACAACGACAACGAAAAATTTACAGGCAGGTCCATCTAATGACATCTTGTTGATTATTAGACACTTCTGCTTTTCAGATCCGTTCTAAAACTCATCAATATCATTTCTCTCTTTCGGTTAGTACATTGTATTATGCGTTTGTAATAACCTGGTGTATTTCATTCTTCTTCTACGCGTTTTCTGCTTGAGTTACAATAAATTTCATTGATTTTCAGTACAATCTTGTCGGCAAAGGTTAGAATGTTATTTTAAGAACGTAAAACTTGTCTGTATTTTTCTTGATAACTGCTGGCTGCAGCTCAAATATATCCAAAATTAAAAAGCGTACAGCTAATTTAAAGGAAAAAAATGCGTCACATCTACGTGTATTCCTCATAAGAGCTTCATTCATGAACTGAAAAGGCTGTTGTTGTCGTATATAAAAGTTGTGTTCATTGTAGCGTGGAATTCACAGCAGGATATATGAAGCTACATGTAGTGCCTCTTGACTCGGGTCAATCTTCGGGTCAAAAAATAAAAAACAATGTATGTTTTGCGCTTTAGATTGACATTTCTGCTCTTCAATCCTAAGAAAACTCATGAAATATAATTTCCCTCTTTCGGTCATACATTGAGTTCTACCTTTACCTCAGAGCCGAGTGTTAACGAGGCTTTGCAAATCGAAAGTGTAAATGTTTCTCTCGATGAATCAGAACCGCCTGAAAAAAGAAAGGCAAAAAAGTACGACTCCAGACTGGCAGAGTTCTTTTATTGAAATGTGGGAAAAAGTATGGAACAGCACAACGCTAGATTTGAACAAACAAACGCCACAGTTGACATTTTTAAAGATTTGGCATCAAAATAATTGTCTTTATCTAATCGTTTATCTTCTGTTATTAAATTGTTGTTATTCATGCCACAAAGGTCACCCCTTTCAATACAAAGTTGTGCAAAAGTCACGTAGCAATCATAGTCTTTTTTAGAATGCTCGTTTTTTGTTCAACCTTTTTCAA